>NC_056737.1:1218353901-1218721401 GCF_019279795.1 Protopterus annectens | reverse complement strand
AGGCTATTGACCCTGAGGCCCTTACAAAGCTAGCCAGGAATTTAGCCTATGTTCCAACAAGTCAGCACCCAGTGCCTCTATCCAGCAGGGACACAGGTGGAATCCCAGGGGTTTCTTTCAAGTATTTAGAATGGGTAATTCTGGTGCTGTTTGTTTTGTGGATATGCAGGAGGTCCATTAGAGTGGGGTCTGATGATACTATATACTTCAGGCATAGATCTCCCCTCAAAAGACTGTAGGAGACAGAAGTCAGTCAGAGACCACTGACATTGGTCTTGACTTCAGAGAAGTAAATGCAAAAATAGAAGTGGTCCAAGGACTGATCCCAGAGGGATTCCATTTGTGACTGGCCTCTTTGTAGAGGAGGACTCCCCAGTTCTAACTTTGTCAGTTGTGTCTGTGAGCCAGGTGGCTATCCACCGGGGGACATACAAATTTGTACCTAACCTCTTGAGTTTGTCAAGAATGCCTGAGTGGGGTACTGTGTCAAATGCCTTGGCCAGGTCAAGACAGGCAGTGTGAACTGTTTTTCTCTCATCCATTGCTTTGGTTACCTTGACAAAGAAGTCCACCAGGTTGATTAGGCATGATCTGTCCTTGATGAAACCAAACTTAGTTGGGTCCAGTGCCTGCAGGTTTACTATATCTATGTTGATCATTTCCATGATAATTCTTTCCATGGCTTTACATATAAGAGTAGTGAAACTTATGGGTCTGTAATTTATAGGGTCTGTAGATGGCCCATTCATGCTTAAAGTACTGCTGCCAGTCTACAGTTAGTGCTCTGCAGTCAGGCCATCTTCAGAGTACATCTGGGGCTACATGCCATCTTTGAAGAATACAATGAGTACACAATGTTATTCTTTGACATACAACATCTCTGAATCACATTACCTAGAAACAGGCTAGCATGCTGGGTCTATGTCAGATTAATTTTTCAGAAACTTGAAATTCATATGGATGAGACCATATGATTGAGTTTCCAAAAATACACAAAAAAACCCACAAAAGTCTAAATTTTTTATGCTTTTGCAGGGAGAAAAGTTCCCCTGCACCCACTGTAAACTATATATATATCAACTCTGAGATTGCACTACAGTGGGGAAAGGGGTAACATTCCCAATTCTTACTGTACTGTGATCATCATTCAAAAGCTTTGGGTTTTCAAAAACTCAGTCATATGGTCTCAATCATGCGAATTTCGAGTTTGTCAAAATTCAGTCATGTGATAGTTACCCAGCATGTCATATTCTGAGTAGCAAGCTCTGGAGAAATTCATGACATTACTTAGGCATAGCCCACTGAATTTTTTGGAGCATAATAGTGCTGAAGGTTTGGAGTAGTGCTTTATCAGTCAAAGAAGAATGAGCAATATTTGATAATCATTACCAGAAGTTGTTTAAATAAAAAAAAAATGATGAAGCTTATGATCTTAGTGTGCTTTAAATTCATTATTAAATCTCTGACTTATCTTTCTTAAAATTTTTGAGATGTAAGAATTATTTTACAGTTCCTAACAGGTTCCCTCTATCTTGTTGAACTTAAAATGAGTGAGACACCACCTGGATGAATTAAGCATAGCAAACGAACTTCCGTGTCAATAATTTGTATAGGGGGTTTATATCACGTTATCAAAAGCCGATAACGTGGAATGCCATAATGTCGAACCCTATACAGCGAACACTAAAAACAGCGAAGTTGCAGAACATCGAATTCTTTCCTAGGGAAAGAATTCGGTTGTATGTTTCTGTGGCTTCACTATTTTCAGCACTGTGGTGGAAAGTTACAGGGGTTCAGGTAAGTGTGTGGTTGTGTGGATGTTAGGTTTAGGGCATGGGTTATGTGAGTTAGGGTGCTGGTGAGGTGAGTGTGCGATAGTGACGGACCTTAGGGTTACGGTTGGGTTAAGGTAAGTGGATAGATAGTAGTGTTTGTATAGTTTAGTGTAGGGTTAGATGTATGATTTTAAGTGTAAGTGTGTGGATTGCTGTTTTTTTTGGTGTGCCTGTGTTGTGTGAATAGGTTTTGAATGTTCAGTATTGTGTGCTTTAGATTATTTAGGTTTGATTAAATGGTGTTCGGTGTTTTCGGCTTTCGATGATGTGATATAAATGCTGTATAGGAACTCACTGCTGGTGTAGTCTGTAATGGTATATTAGCTACAATTCTTTTATTTATGGGAGATTTCCTCTGTCTTTTTTTTCATGTGAACACAGAGTTGGTTTATATAAACTTTGGGGTGAGGGGAGCTGCTGACCATATGGAGGGCAGATGGCTCAATATTTTTGGTTCTGCAGATGATAACATTCCATTCCATCAAAAGGTGAAGCTTTTCATACAACTGGAGTGCTAAAACAATTTTTTTTTTCTCAAAACTTTTTTTTATTTTTCAAATATATTTGAATGAATTCCATAGTATTTATACCTAACATCTTAAATAACTATGTACACTATTTACATTAGCCTGACATTATAACAGATCTTAATTTATACAGTTACTTTATAAGTATGTCCAATCCATTATCAGAGTGTCTGATTAATCATTGCATAGTGTCAGCCAACGATAAGACTTTTCCCCAAGGGTTGTTAATAATTGGCTTTGGATACATTCTTAGTTTATTAATTTTAATTTCCAATAATGCTGTGGTCTTCAGTAGGCTGTAGAAGTCTTCCAACATTGGTATTGTGTTTGTATTCCATCTTCTTGTTATACACTTCATTGAAATTGCAAGTATAGTCCATACTAGATACATGTTTGCCCTATTCAAATGAGGACATTTGTTCACATTTAATAATACAAGAGGCTTAGTTAAATAAAATGATTCATTAAATAAAGCTTATAGAAAGTTATTAATACCATTCCAAAATGGCTTAATTTAACACAGTCAAAGAAAATGTGGTCCCAATCTGCAATGTGTACTTGCTCACATCTCCACCATATTCCTTTTATGAAATAACTAATTTTACTGATTCTATCTGTGGTTACAAATGCTCTGTGCAAGCATTTCCAGTTAAAAAACTTTCCAGTATTGTGTAAAGGATGTATATTTTATTGATAATAAAATATTTGTTTTAATATCTTCAGTTAACTGTATTGAGTGTCCTTTTGTTATATATTTCCAATATGAGGTTTTGGGTGTTGTTTTATAGTTTATCAATATTTTGTAAAATTTTGAAATACTGTTTCCCATGTCAAAGTCATTATATATGGTTTCATATATGTATTTTGTAAATTTAGGTATTTCTTTAAATGAAAATTTGTTAATTATTCTACTTAAATCTTGTGAATATGACAGAATACTCTGTAAAGTTAGCCAGTCCTTTTGTGGAATTTTGTATGTTGTTTTTATTACTTGCATATCTAAAACTTTTAGTTTTTTGATACATTGGAGCCAACAAACAAATTCTTTCTGTTCCTAGGAATTAATAATTTCTCTATATATTTTATGTGGAAAGTTCTTTTTGACTATAAATGGTGTTAAAAGATCAAACCATTAAATCTATATTTGCATTAATAATTTTCCTAAATGAGTCAATGTAATAATTAATCATATGAGTTTTAGTGGGTTTAGATATGTTATATTGCATACTAATACATATGTGCCATGCCAAATTTTTTTATCTGTTATTTGAATTTTTTTTGTAAATCAAATTCATTTATTGATATTACCAATTTGCAGAGTAATTTGGACTTATCCAATATGAGATTGTTTTAGATTTTGATGCTTTTATGTATGTTTCTATATCAGGAACGATGAATCTTCCTTGTTTCCATGGTCTGATATGATATATTAAAGCTATTCTGTTTCTTTTGGGAAACCATAAAAAATGTATTAGACATGAATTTATTTCTTGAAGTATATTCCTTTCTGGTAACAGTTGTATTGCTAAGGCTATATATAGGATCTTGAGCAGTAAAACCATTTTTTATTAACTGTAGTCTATATGCAAATGTTAATATTATTTTGCTCCATTTTTCCACAGAGATTTTAATTGTATTGATGATATTATTGTAGTTTTTTGAGACTAATTCATTATTATCCTTGCATAACTCAATTCCTAGATATTTTAAGGTAGATTTTTGTAATCCCCCTTAGTCAGTAGTTCTTTTTTTATTTAAAAATAAAAAATTTGATTTTGATTTATTGAAATGGAGTCCTGAAGTCATGTGAAATTTGTCAATTAATATAGCTAACTTCTTCTAATGTCTCTTTTGTATTAGATAATGTTAGTAATATGTCATCAGCAAATAGCATTACTTTAGAATTGTATTGTTCATAAACATTTATTCCTTTGATTTTTTACATTGTTACCAATTAAATCTGCCAAGCCAGAGCAAGTAGAATTGGTGACATAGGACATCCTTGTGTAGTGCCTTTTGTTATATGTATAGATTCAGAGGTAAAAGGACCTAACATGACATACACTAAATTGTTTGTATATATATATATATATATATATATATATATATATATATATATATATATATATATATATATATATATATATATTCTTTAGGAGATGAACAAAGGATGCAGGAAATTCAAATAGAATTAGGATTTTGAATAAATAGTCCCAATTTAGGGAATCAAAGTCTTTCTCTACATCTAAGTCAATTCTGAGTGTTTCTTTATTTTCTTTATTAACATAATCTATAAGAGAAATTATGCTTTAAATATTGTCACGTGTGTGTCTATAATATATACATCTAGTTTGATCATTATTTATTGTTTTGGATAGTGGTATTTTCATTCTGTTAGTTATTATTATCATAAATATCTTATAGTCATTATTTAATAATGCTATAGGTCTATATGAGGTACAGAGGGTTTGGGATTTGTTTTCCTTTAGGATTGGTGTGATTAAGGAATATCTCCAAGAGGGTGGTATTAAAGCTTGTGACTGAATTTCTAATAGAGTTTTATGGAAGAGGGATAGTATCTTTGAAGGAAAACGTTTATATATTTTCATAATTATGCCATCTATACCTGGAGCTTTATTATTTTTACACTCTTTTATTGTATCTGTAATTTCTTTATAGGATATGGGTACTTGCCGATCTAGTTTTAATTTTTCTGGTATTTTTTAATATTAGAACATTTTTAATCTAGATTTAATTGATCAATATGTATATTTTCCTTTTGGAAATGTTCCATATATTGATTTCTATAGGCATCAATAATGTCCCCTGTATTCGAGACATTTTTCCCTTTCTTTTCATGAAAGATACTTTTAATGTTATTAGCTTTTGATTGTATTTTGATTCTTGTGGATAAATTATGTAGATATTTGGGAGAAGTGGCCAAGGTATTAATTTTTAGTTTTTCTAAAGCTAAACTAGTTTTATATGTTAGAATTTTATTTATTTTACATTTGTTGACTGGGCTAGTCTAACTGGATATATGTCCATTTTCAGTAGAGGCCTGGGGAGAAAAGCTCCACATAAAACAGATAAAGAAACAGAACATTAAAACTTCAGTTACAGAACATTAGGGTTACAAATAGCTTGACAGACAAAATAAAATTAAACAAACAGGTGTTACAAGGCAATTTAGCATACATGGAATATAGAAAAACATGTAGAACAAACATGAGTTAAGATAACCCTTTTTGATTCCCTGCTGAAGGTTAAGAGAAAGTAACATGAGAACAGACTAGTTAAAAATAGGATTGGAGAGTTGGGGGAGGGGTAGAAAGTCATAAAAGAGACATAGAGACATAGAGATGTCATTTCTGGCTTTCCTGGGTACAGTAAGTACAACTAGAAGGTAGAGGGCTTAAAGTGGCAATAAAGTGAGTAATAGCATAGGAAAAACTGATAAAGATGAAAATAGACAGAGAAAGTCTTAGTCAGGGTTAGTACAGGGACATAGCTAGTGGCTGGTAAGGTGTGATTTTAGTTTCTTTTTGAAAAGTGTAGTAGAGGACAGAGATGTAAGTTCACTAGGAAGTAGATTCCAACCTTTCCCCACAGTGTTAGAGAAAAGAAAACATCCTTCTTCATTGTTGGGTTTAAGTCTGGATACAAAAAGTTTATTAGCTGAGCGTAGGCTTGAAAGATTTTTATATGGGGTGATTAGACTTGTGAGAATTGGTGTTTTGTCTGGGTGATAAAGGGTTTTATGGGCAATAATCGGTTGATGGAATAAGATTTGATTATGCAATTCAAGCCAACCCAATTGATTCAGATTTTGGTAGTGGTGGGTTCTAAAAGGAGAGCTGGTGGCAAATTTAGTAATATTATTGTAGGAAATTGACAGCTTGTAGAGGTTGGTTTTAGATAAATTTGTATATATAGGAGAAGCATAAAATATAGTTGAGATAAGGTGGGTGTGGGCAATAGTAGTTCTAGCTATGGCAGTAAGGAAAGGCTTAATTTTATAAAGGGAGCTTAGTTTTTGGTTTACTGATTTTATTGTGGTGTTGATATGAGCATCATAATTAAGGCTGTGGTCAATAGTTACTCCTAAGAGTTTGGTGGTTGGGTCAGGAGATATGAAAGTACCATTTTTTTGATTTGATAGAGAAGTGAAGTGGGGTGGACTTTTGTGTAGGTGTAAATAGCAATAGTTTTGTCTTTTTAGGGTTAAGGAGGAGACACTGCTGGAGAAACCATTCTTCTACAAGTTCAAAGGTATTTTGGGTGAGGGACTGCAGTTCAGAAGGCCCTCTGGCTGAGGATATTAAAGTGGAGTCATCAGTGTATTGCATTGTTACAGCTTGGGGGATACTAATAGATAGATCATTTATAAAGATAGAGAATAGAAGGGAGCCCAAAATAGATCCTCGAGGTACACCAAGGGTGACAGGTAAGTTGGAGGAAAGAGTGTTTTCCCAAAGCACTGCCTGTTGCCTCTTGTCTAGATAGGACTTAAACCACTGGAGTGCTTGAGTATCAAATGAGATGGTCTTAAGAATATTCAGCAGTAGAAGATGGTTAACCATGTTGAATGCTTTTGAAAGATCAATAATGATAGCAGAGGACAGGGTGTTATTGTTGCAATATTTGTTAATGTGGTCACAGAAGGAAAGGAGGGCAGTAGTGGTGCTATGGAAAGGTCAAAAGCCATGCTGAGAGCTGGCTAATAGGCTATTTTGCAGAAGGTGGTCTAATAGTTGACAGTGGATACATTTTTCCATTATTTTAGCAATAGGAGAGAGAGAAGGGCAATTGGGCGAAAGTTGGAAAGTTCTGTGGAGTTGCCTCCTTTATGTAGTGGGATGATATGAGCGACTTTCCAGATGGCTGGGATCATACCTTCATTAATGGTTCTATTTATCAGGATAGAGGTAGGGTAAGCAATAACTTTAGCTGCTATTTGAAGATATTTCAAAGGTAAGAGATCAGCTGAGGGGTAGAGGGTTTGAGTTTTTGAAGGAGGGTACATATAAGGGATGTGGAGACAGGGTGGAGTTTGAAGGCGGGTGGTGAGGTATATGAGGAGGAGGGCAGATTAGAGGATGAATTAGGTAGAGAGTTAGCCAGTGACTGAATAGCTTCAGTAAAGAAGTTATTGAAGGAGTCAGCAATTAGTTTGGGAGTATTGTTGTAATTCCAGATGGGCTTGGTGTTTTTGAGTTGCCTGGATGTAGGAGTTTATTGATACCTGACCAGAATTTCTGTGGACTTTGATGGTTGGTTAGTTGAAGTTGGAAGAAGAGTTTATTTTTGTCTGATAGTACTGATGCTTTAGTAGAGTTTCTTAGTTGTTTAAATTGTGAGTGATCAGTTGGGTCTTTAGAGATATGCCATTTGGCCCAGATTTTGTTCCTTAGCCAAATGTTTTGCTTGGTTTCCTTAGTAAGCCATGGCGCTGTTTTGGTACTGTTCCTGAGAGTACAAGAAGGAGCGTGGTAGTCTAGGATTTCAAGGAATTTGGAACTGAAGTTTGCCCCTGCTTCCTCAAGTTGGAGGTGCTTTAGTGGTGACCAGTTGCATGCACTCAGTTCATTTAGGAAGTGTTCTGGGTTGGAATGTTTATTTGAGCGAGTGGTTCTGAAGGTTATAGGGCAAGGTGTATTACTCTTTTGCCGAATTATATAAGTTAGAGAGTGATCACTAATGTCATCTGGCAGGATGCCAACATTATAGGTTATGGACTGAGTATTTATAAGGATCCAATCTAGGGTGGTTTCTTTATTGGTGGGTTTATGGGTACAGGTAGGTGAGGTGATAGTTTGAGAGAAGCCATGTAGATTAATGTGGTTAGTTGGGTAATCAGAATTACAGGTCTTCCTGACTATATTAAAGTTGCCTAGCACTATGGTTTCTTGTGGATAGTTAGTGGACAGCCAGCTAAGGATATTTTCTAGGGAGTTGATGTTATTACCTGGAGAAAGATATGAGCATAAGATGTAGACTTGCAAGTATTTTGTTGTATTTATTGTTTAATATTTCTAGTTTCTTTTTCATCTCCAAATGATTTAGATTTTTTTCAGCTTTTACTGACAAATGTTTGGATTGTAGATCTAATAATTCAGAATCCCATTCTCTGATTTTTTTTATACCAAGTTAGGGTTTTACCATATATGTAAGCATTTAATGAGTCCCATATCATTATTTTGTTTATCTCTGTGGTATAATTAATATCTAAGAAGAACTGTAATTCAGATAATAACCAGGGTTTGGACTTTTTAATTTTAGTTACATATGCTGGAAATCTGGAGTTAAAGATTAATGGTTTGTACCCATTTTGAAGTTTTAGTTTCAATAAATTGTGGTCTGAAAAGGGGCAGGGAGTGATTGAGAAATTAATGATTTTAGAGTGTAAGTCATGGGCAGCAAATATTTTATCTGTTCTAGTTTGGGTACCAAATCTGTGATCTTGATGGGAAAACAACAAACATTTATCTTATTTAAATGTGAAAGTATCTACAAGATGAAATGATTCTAGCCACATGTGTAAAGCTTTTGATACAGCAGATATATGCAGCGGTCTTTTATTTGTAGTTTCAGAAATATCAAATATACAGTTAAAATCTCCTCCTAATATTAAATTGCCTTTATAATTATTGGAAATTAAATCCAAATGTTTTTTAAAAGTTCCTGTTCCAATGCCTGGGAACCAGTATAGATTGGCTAGGGTCCATATTCTGTTATTATATTTAACTATTACTAATGCCATAAGGCCTTCTTTAGCTTCATACTTATAAATGATTTCTGGGTTAATCACATTTGTTTTCTTTAAATTGTTACCCCTTTTGTCTTTGTCTTATAAGTGGATTGCACCAATATCATATATTCCTTAGGATTCCATTTGTAATTGTCATTTGTTTTGAAATGAGTTTCTTGAAAGAAGACATTTTTCAATTTTAACTATTTCAGCAGATTTGATCTCTTGCTAGGATTGTTTAAGCCATTGGTATTTAAAGATAATAAAGTTAAATCCATCTTAGGTTATTTAGGCTATGTATTTTTTGTTTTATTGTGACTATTAAACATTTTCCTCTGATAACTATAAAGTATATGTTTGAGATTTAAAAGAAATTATCAGTTTTATACTTTGAGTGCTAACCAATAAAGTAATGTTTTGGTCAGGCATATTAAAATTTTTTTGTGAAATAAATTTAAATTAATAAATGTTAACAAAACTAAGATCTGCCATAGCCATGGAATGAAAATCATTCCTAATCTGATGGATAAACCTAAGCCCACCAGATTATCACTCATACCTTGACAATCCAGAACATCTGAGCTCCATAAATTGAATTATCATATGGAGAATATTTGTAAAAGGAATAAGCAATATTTATATATTAATCTCAAATAGAAAAATCATCCCTGATCAGCATTAGTAAGAAATTGAGGGCCCTCATCAAGTCAACTAAAGCCAATTTCGAAAAAAAAGTTGCCAAGGATGCCAAGGATAACCATAAGGCCTTCTGTGGTTACGTCAAAAACCTAAATGGCAATGCTCAGGTCTGTTCTGAGCTAGTACAAAATGGACAAAATACACTGACCCCACTGACATTGCCAACATCTTGGCTGACAGGTTCAGTGCAAATTTCTCCTCCCCCTCTCACCACCTGCAGGGCCTATTACTATTCCAGGGGATTGTGTAACTCCAATTATTACTGATACGTTGGTTAATATGGCTCTATCTAAAGCTAAAAACACTGCCTCCATGGGACCAGATGGTGTCCCGGGCTGTGTCATATGCGAGCTCCAAAATGAATTAACCCCGCATCTGAATACCCTGTTCAGTCTCAGCCTCTCGACAGGATATGTGCTCATAGAATGGCGCACAGCAACGGTGGTTCCGCTGCACAAGGGTGGGCCCACAACCGACCCTGGGAACTGCCGACCAATAAGCCTGACCAGTCTGATCTGTAAGGCAATGGAGTGAATCATTATGGAACTCATAAATAGAGAGATTGGAAACCTCCAAGCACTTGACCCCACACAGTTCGGCTTCGTCAAGGGCAGATCATGCCTCCAGAACCTGGTGGACTTCTTTGAGACAGTTACTCAGGCTATAGATAAGGGAAAGGCGGTACACATGGCTTACCTTGACCTTGCTAAAGCATTTGACACCATTCCCCATTCGGGTATTATTGATAAACTCACCAACCTGGGCATAAACCCTTACGTCACAAGATGGATCACAAACTGGCTCTCAGACAGATCCCACAAAGTAAGAGTAGTGGGATCTATGTCCGAATCCAGAACCAGTAATGAGTGGTGTGCGTCAGAGCTCTGTCCTGGGGCCCCTCCTGTTTGGCATATACTTCTCAGAAGAACAGGCAAGCACTGAAGGGCTGCGCTGACCAAGTTTGCGGACGACTGCAAACTGGGTGCTATAATAGAGTCTCCAGCTGACATGGATATCCTCCAGTAGGGCCTTAATGAGACTGATGCATGGTGACAAAGCCATGGTCTCAAGCTAAATGCTAAAAAATGTGTAGTAATCCCCTTTGGAAAAAACAGAGTAACCACAAACTGCCACATAGGAGGTAACCCCCTGAAATCTGAAGAAGTAATAAGGGATCTAGGAACCCAAGTAGATAGTCAGCTTTCCTTTGATAACCATGTTGCCAAAGTGGTTAGAAAATCCTTCTATGTGACCCATCTGATCACAAAAGTGTTTGCATCAAGATCTAAGGATGTAATGGTGCCCCTCTACTCTTCCCTCATCAGACCCATTATTGAGTACAATGCACCAATTGGAATGTACCTGGCTAGACATCTCCAGCAGCTGGAGAGACCACAGAGGTACCTAACCAAGAGGATTACTGGCCTCAAACAGTTGCCCTATGGAGCACGATTGAAAAAAACTAAGGCTTTTCTCTGTTGCATACCGCCTTCTCAGAGGCAATCTCTGTCTAATGTACGGAGCCATGTCCAACCCAGAACTGTTGAACATGCTCCATCTTAGCAAAACCAAATCTACTCGAGCTACACGCTCTAAGGATATAAACCTCAGCACAACAATGAATAGAACATGCTGGAGGGATAGATTCCCTTCGCAAAGACTTCCCTTGCTATAGAACAAGGTCCCAATCTACATAAGACAGAGCCCCTCACTATCACTCTTCAAGAGGAACCTTGAAGAGTGGATGGGTAACAGAAAGTTCACACCAGGGATCATACCAACAGCTCTACTAGATAGGGGCTAAGGGTACTAGCTGCTAGATCAAGGGCCTAGGGAACTAACCAAAGGGGCGGTGAATACCGCACAACGTGGCTGGGCAAATATATGCTTTTGGGCAGATAGCCTAGTACCTATCTATGAACCTATGAACCTATGAAGAGATATAGTACCATTGTAGATTAGACAGAATCCTAATACAATATAAATGTCTACTTATTGTATAAGCAATTAATATTTACATGAAAGATAGATGACAAGCAATTCGATCATAGTAAATTAGACTGTATCATATAAAACCTCAGTAAAAGATTATAGCACACAGTTATTTAACATATTCACCCTTATTGATGAAGTCTTTCAAAACTTATTACTTAATATAAATAAATGGTAATATTTATACCTAATGTTTATAATACAGTGTATTTTATTGGATATACCAGAAGTTATATTTCATTGTTTGCCAGCATTTAAGTAATCACTTTGTTTGTTGCTAACTTACTTAAAGCATCAAGTTTGTTTTATGTGAACATTGATGAAAGTTTTTGCATTTTAATTATCAGTGCATCCCTCACCCCCCCCCCCCCATGTCTTACACCTAAGGATTTTTATATCTGTCATTTCTTATTATAAAATGAGTGAAATTATAGGTTAAAAACAAATTCACTTATTATGATTAATGATTACAACTTCCCTTTCCATATTTATAAGTTGCCAATTTATGGCATATACTGACAGTTTTTAGATTTAACTGGCAACATTCTATTTTGTATAATCAACAAAGGTTAAACTGAGTGATTATTGTCGATTTAATACTGTTTGTTCAGAATGTCATTGTTATATTCTGTGACATTCCTAGTTCAGGCATTTATTGTTTCCCTAGAACAACTTTGTCAGTTTGATGTCATGTATAAAACATTAGTTACCTTGGTAACAGCTTAAGTATTATGTATGGTTAAGATGGGTTACAAAACCACAATTCAAGTTAAAGCAATTATAAGACTTGTTACTCACATTTACTTATATGAGAAAATCATCATGCTTCCCCTTGATGTTCAATATAGTGTATGTCATTTATGTCAAGTTAAAACAGTAGTGTTATTATACACAAGCCAGTGTTATTAAACTGAGTGTCTATTGTCAATTTAATACTATTTGTTCAGAATCTGATTGTTACATTCTGTGACATTTCAAGTTCAGGCTTCTATTGTTTCTCTTGAACAACTTTGTCAGTTTGATGTCATGTATAAAACATTAGTTATCTTGGTAACCGCTTAAGTATTATATATGGTCAAGATGGGCTACAAAAACTACAATTCAAGTTAAAGCAATCACATGACTTGTTATGCACATTTACTTAATATAAGAAAATCATCATGCTTCCCCTTGATGTTCAATGTAGTGTATGTCATTTATGACAAGTTAAGGCAGTAGTGTTGTTATAGACAAGCCCATGTTATTAAATCCTGTCTTTAATATCTAAATTCAGCAGACTGCTTCATCTTATATGATGATTATATATTTTATGTCTAGATTTACTAAAATCATACATTACAATAACTATTATGTGCTTTATTTATTTATTGTTTTTTGGCTGTTGCTTAGTTACTTGAGAGACCACAAGCTGTAATGCTTATTGTTATTATTAGCTCCTTCCAAGCATGTTTATACGTCCATAGACTTTAAATTATGAGACCATTCTAGTTTCTTATTTGTTATAAGTATATTTCCATCCTTACATGCACACATATCAGTACTTCAACCACAGACAACAATGCACATCCAGTTTTTCCAGAATACCATTCATTAGTTCATGTGGTATGTTTCCAGGCTGTTCTTAAAATATACAAACCAATATTTGTCCTGTTCCATTTTACCACCCTGTTCCATTCAACACACCTTCCATTCCCCACAGATATTTCCACAAAGGAACTCTGATGACTCTGTAGCACTTCCTGGAAACCCCAAACACCCCTAGAATCAGCTATCCCCATATGCCCAACACGTTTTAGAAAGCTCACCTCCCAGACCATTGCAAAGGGTTCTGAGCAACACACAGCAAGAGGTTCTCCCGTTCGACTCTCAGCTGGAGCACCTTCTGTGTGGAGTCTGCATGTCCTCCCTGCAGTCGAGTGGTGTTAGAAAGACATGTGTGAATGGATGTGCCTTCGTTGAAGGTTGGGCATCGAGCTGGCACCTCGGCACCGTGAAAATCTACTGCTAATCATTAGCAGACCGAAGTTCCACTGTGGCAACCCCTAACCGGGAAAAGCCGAAAGAACAACAACATAATATATATATATATATATATATATATATATATATATATATATGTATACACATTTTTTTTAAACAAAAAACATTGCCGAGAATCATCTTGGAGGCTCCTCAGAGCCATTAAGCATTATCGTCACTCTGTCTCCATTACCATAGCAACCTGGGAGAAACTGTTTCTGTTAGTGTGTCTGTGTACTGCATACCAGAGGCTCATGATGCACTTGAAGCTTCACTTCACTTTACTTCACTTCACTGCAACTTTAAGCCTAAATTCCTTCCCTTTCAGTGAGGCAGCAGCCAGGAAAACAACGGAGAGCAAACAGATAAAAAAAAACCTCCCAACAAGCTGCCACAACAAGAGATAACACATTCTTCAAGCCTTCCCACCTCTCACTCAGCAGATGTATAAACAAACTATTCTCAGCCAAAATATGCCAAATCACAGTTTTATCCACCTCTTACCCTGGATCCAGGCAAAAATACCAAATGTCGCTTCCTAATACACAAACATCAGTAAACCTCAATCAGAAGCCACAACCCACAGCTTCCCAGAGATAAAACGGCAACATACAACAGTTGACAGACACACCTGTATCCTTACACACACCATGTCAGGTTTAATCAAACAGCACTCAAAGCTATACCTGCCATAACTGAGTTTAACTATGTATAGACAGAATAATAATGACATTTGTACTAAGAGCTTGCTACTGTTATTTAACCAGGATACACATGACATTTCTAAATCATGCTTTAACTGAAGAAGGCATTAGTCTCCATGACAGCATTTTCTTTTCAAAACACACTACTGTTACTGCTATTATATATGATGTTAATTTGTTACATTTAAGTCTGAACTCTGATGAATGGTACCTTGTTGAATTAGTTAATTAATTACTTAAATTATTATAAGTAAAATCAATGAAAAATGAACAAGATAAGCATTCATTGAGCTCAAGTAGGGGAATAGAAACTTCTATGTTTGTATTATATGTTGCTTTGTTTGGCTTATATATAATGCAAATAGTAACCCATCTTGACCTACCTTTGTTTGTGAAGAATTACTGGACTCTCTGAACATTCTGAATAAATCATTACTGTTTCTCAGTTGTTTAAGCAACCCTCGTTTTTTAAATAAAAACAGATCACAAGTGATGTACCATATCAGGTGATACTTTGAGAGATGTCATTGTAAGAGTTATTTTTTGGGACAGCAATCTTGGAATCAGTTTTTTGCTTCTTCTTTCTAGCATCAGTCCAAGGATTTGTTTCTTTTATTCTTTTAAGAGCAGGGGTAATCCATTCCATTTCTTCTGGGATAGACACAATGTTGTTGTTTTTGATGAATATAGTAGCTTCTTCTAAGTCATTAAAGGCTCTCATCTCATTGGCAAATAGTATTTTTATCTTGGCTGGAAAAGCCAGCCGTGCTTTATTTATTTATGTTACTTTACATTTGTTGACCGGGCTAGTCTAACTGGATATGTCCATTTTCAGTAGAGGCCTGGGGAGAAAATCTCCAAGCATAGGAAGTAACAAATAATAAAATATATACAATAGTAACAAGAGTTATATATAATAAATTATTCTGATTGTACATGAGAGAGGCTAGTATACAGTCTTATAGTAGGAGTAAGCTAAGATAAAGTACTGAGAACAAACAACATATGAGAGAAAAAACGAGAAAAAAAAAAAAATATATATATATATATATATATATATATATATATATATATATATATATATATAAAAGAAACAGTATAGAGATTGGTAATTTTTTTTTCTCTCTTTAGATTCTAAGTTGAGGTTAGCTTACTTGTTATTACAGGTACTCAGCACAGAGCAGTAGAGTAGAGAAGTAAAGAGAGTGTAAGATGGGGCACTGAGGTATCAGTCAGGGTTAGAGCAGGGACAAAGCCAATGTATTTTAAGATGTTCTTTGAGATGTTTTGCGGTGGTGGTGCTGCGGTATTGTTGTCGCCTCACAGTAAGACGTTGTCCTGTTTGATTCTCAGATAAAGTGTCTTCTTGAGTTAGAAACAGGTTTCCTCAATGCTCCATGTGCCCTTTCAATTCCAAATGAAAGTCCCTCTTTCAAGTCTAAAATTTTAGGAATCCAGGTTGTTAAGAATGAAATAATGTCTTCTCCTTCAGTGTTTTCAGGCAGACCAAAGATCCTTATGTTGTTTCTCCTTTCTCTGTTTTCTAAGTCATCTATTTTGTTAAGCAGCCATGCATTCTGTTTAAGCAGAAATTCTTTTTGGAATTCTTCCTCTTTGAGTTTCCCTTCAATGTCATTTAGAGAAGTCTCTATATTTGTTATTTTCATATGGTGTTGCTGTAATAGCTCCTTAAGAGTATCAGTCTGTTTTTGAGAATTTAATTTGAGGTTTTCTAAGTAATTTTTAAAGCCATCCATCTTCAAAGATAGTTCCTGTAAGGTAGATGTCATTAATTGCAGTTCTTTTTTCAAAGCAGCATCTGGATGAGAATTCCTTGAGTTGTTCATATTCAGTGACTCAATATATCTCCAAGTTACCTTGACAGGAAAATTTTTGTATATCTCCACCAGAATTGATATTTATGTTGTTTAGTAGTTTATCTATAGATTTCTGACATTTTAAACTTGAAAATAATAAAATTTTCCTATATTATTAAACTAGTTTATGGAGCTCTCAGAATTCACTCCTCTCAGTTGGCCATCTAGGTTCTGCCCTCCCCCCCAAAACAAGAGGTTTCATGTTGTCAAAACTAGACACTACATGCCAACAGAAAGAAGACAAAAAGTATATATATCTCTGTTTTAACTTCTCCTGATTCAATACGTGACCAGTTACAGTAATGTCATTGTACAGCCTTTTTTTAAGTGACTAAACCTTGTCATTTTCCCTGCTGTTCAATGTTTCATGACTGAAATGCATAAAGCTCATTGTTAGAATTTTACTTGTACCTGGCAGTACATAAATACAACTGCACATCTTTTTATCTATGTCACACACACACAGTGGATAAAACTGTTTCTGTAAAATCTTGTAATGACAGTCGGCCATCAGTGAATGTTCCTAACCAAACCTATTACTTGTGACTACATGGATGACATCAAGCACTGCTTTGTAATTAATATCATCCACTGATGACTTCCCACTAGTAATGTTAGGCCCTGTTCACCATTCGTTTTGTTGTTATTCCATCCTGTTCAGTGCAGCCTGATTAGCAGATGTGTCTTCACAGATAATATCAGTCAGTCTGCAGATTGAATGGACGATAATCAATTCAGAACAAAGAGCATCAGACAGAGTTTGCATGTCTTAAATTATTGCGAAAACACTGGTCTACAGTATTGATACATATTGCATGACAGTATATGAATAAGTGAGTGTCAGTTTTAACATTACTTATAGTCTTAGCATATAGCTTAGGCATGAATTACAGTGACAAATTGAGTTGATTCTGTTTTCTGGATGTATTGTGACAGAAATTATTTATATACAATTATTAGCAACATTAGGCTGTCATCTCTAAAATTCATAAATTTTGAATCGTCTGTCATCTAAGAATGTTACACCTCTAGGGGCATGACAAATAGATTCATCAGTCATATTTACTGTGTTTTTAATACTGATGACACAGTCATTTATTTCACTGTAACATTCACACAAAGCAGAACCTGCGTTTTTGACACTCTGCCTTCTTAAGACAGTCTCCTGTTTAGCAGGTAAATAAGCCATCCGATAAAGTTGTTAGAGATAGTTTGTTAACCTGTACAGTTAGAAATTAATAATTAGTGAACTGCACCTGGTAAAACTTTAACTAAGAGCAGTGTTTTATCCTTTATACTGCATTTATTAATATCTGATTGTGACTTTGTTATATGGAATGTAATTGCTGATGGTTGTAGTGAATTAGCACAAACAGCTTATAATTATTGCACGATGGTCACCTTTAACCAGTGTTGGTAATTCTCCTTTACGTTTAATTGTAATGCATCACAGGGAATCTTATTAGCACAGTTATGTAACCTGAAGCAGGAAGCAAAACAATGCTGTAATAATTAAAATATATTATTCTGCATTAACAGATATACTAGCTAATATAATTCCTAGGACGTTATAAACTTACACATAGTTTGTTTTTTACAGAAGTAGTTTTTACATGTATGAAAAAACATGCAATTACAACAAAAATAATTTCAGCTGCATATGGATTGTATGATCCTAAAGGAAATTTTTAGTAACTGGCTTTGACAGATTCCCTGGCAGACATGTGACCATGATCTGCTAGCAATGTAGGCTTAAAAAAAAACATAAACTATATGATACAGCCAAAGATTAAATCAGGCAATTGGCATAACCTGAGATATGTCTTATCTATCTGTGCAATAAAATACATGTTTCCAGGCTTCCTAGTATGATAAGTCCATCAGTTCAATCCTTGAAGTTTGCATCACGGTAAACAGACAGTTACTTTTAGTTACAGTTTTACTGGTGCATGATAGAAATCTTTACTGGTCACAATTAAAGATGCAAATTAATAACTTATTGCTTATTTCTCTGCAGTGTTACCATCAATTAAATGCTATAGTTCCCATATTCCTCCTCTAGCAAAATGCTAATTTTGTACATTTAATTCTATCTATCTGTCTATCTATCTATCTATCTATCTATCTATCTATCTATCTGTCTGTCTATTTAAGCAAAGGCTAATAAATAAATATATTTAGAGTGATTGTGACTTCGGTCACAAGGCTCATAAAAGGGAGCCAGAATAAGGTCACTTACCCAGATGGTACTCAATCATTTGAAACAATTACAATAGTTAAATAAAGTAATTTAATACCATTGCATAGTGGATGATATTCTGGAAGTTATACTGTGCATGCGGTGGTACGGCGGTAGCGTTGTTACCTCACAGCAAGAGGTTCTCCTATTCGATTCTCGGCTGGGCTTGGGAGTGCCTTCTGTGTGGAGTCTGCATGTCCTCCCAGCAGTTGGGTAGTGTTTGAAAGACATGTGTGTGTAAATGGGGGTGCCTTCATTGAAGGTTGAGCGTCGAGTTGGCACCTCTGCGTTTCATAAAAAAATATACTGCCAATCATTAGCGGACCGGAGTTCTGCTGTGGCAACACCTTACTGGGAAAAGCTGAAAGACAAACAAAACCTTCACACCTGATAGCATTTAGCTTTACACACCAAAGGTGCACTTATACTCTTACATAACAAAACAGTTAAATATCTGGCTGTCTCCCCATGGGATCCCTGAAATGTGATAAGATTATTTCATTACCACAATACTAACAGAGGAGACCATTTGCATACTAGCAATGTTTATTTTGATAAGACGCTACACACACTGCCTTAAACTAAGGCGGGTAGAAGTCATACTTTCCTGTTCTATTCACGCTCGCATTTTCAGATAATACAAAGCTACATTTTCTGACAAATAATAAATCCATCAAAATAAACTAGATTAGGCATAATTTGTATGTCCATGCTGGCTGTCTTAGTGAAAAACAAGCCAGTCCTGGAAAATTTACCCACAAAAATCTTAAACTCCTGAAGACAGTCGTGAATGCACATATAAAAGTACACGCATTTCTGTGCATACATGTACGTAGTGCTGTGTTTACTTGCTATGACAGTGATGGATAAACTGTTGTATTACTCAACATGCAGACAATTTGCATTTTCATGCTGTTTGTGTGGATGTTCTGTGATTTTAACAGCTTCAAAAGCTGTAAAACTTTTCATACTCCTATATATTTTGTTATAAATGTTATTATATTTCCAGTAGTAAGTACCTGAAGAAATACAAAATCATGAAAAAAATATAAAGACAAAAATGTTCACTACATTAACTAAATACACACACAAAGAAAAACTGTTTACAATATATACAAGACATGTCTGAAGATAATTTTCAAATTAAACTTATAAACTCAAATTATTAATAACAGTTTGTTCTTATACTATTTTTAAATAATTACATAGAATGATAGAAAAAAAGTGTAATGTTAGAACATACAGAATCAGGTTTTGAACTTCAAACAGGGGCTGTACCAATTTCTTTCTAAAAATCTAATAGTGCGAGAATCTTAGTCCAATGTTTTTTGTGCATGGTTTTGGTACTACTGTTTGTTTCTCAACTGTAGTTTCTTTATTTATTACTTCTTGCAGGGAGGACAAAAATTCTTGTAAAAGTGGAGGAACAGATTCTTCCATCTTTTAGCAATATTCTTCCTTGACACTGCAAAGATAATCCAAAGAAAATAACAATCCTCTTTATTTTCAGCAGAAGAGGAAGGGATATAACATTAAATGGTCATCTAAAGAAAAGTTATCAAACCATAAAGCTTGAAAAAAATCAGATGTTGAATTACAATAATTAGTTAATGATAAACAGTCATAAAATATATGTTGCCTATCAGCTTTACAGTTTAAAGAACATCTCCAATTTATACTCTTTTATCTTCTTTTAAAACTTGAAATTCTGAAATGTCCTACATATTTTTTTTCAGTATCTGGTAGTACATGGATAGAAAAAAGCTGCAAATATTATAAAGAACTATCATTAGGTCTCTCCTGTCACAGACAATGTTTGTTTTCTCCATGCATGTCAGGGTTCATCTCCCAAACTTTGCTTCCTTCTCAAAGGAACACATCTCAAATGTATAATATAAAGGATTATGACTGGGTGTCTGCTCATAACCAATGTGCTATGTATTTAACACATGGAAATCAAGAAATTCTGGAGTGCTAAATGAAACAAAGTTCATGAAGTAAATCTTGACATCCATGTTGAGTGCTCCTAACAAATGAGTTACATTTAGAGAGACTGGTTAATAATTCTTTTTGCAGAACATAGCAAGTGTATCTTTATCTGCTTTATAGACTATTAATTACAGACAAAGTGTAAGAACACCAAGTGTTTTACAGCTTTGAAATTTATAAAACACTTATCCTGCTACACAGACAGAGGGCAGAATCAAAGTGCCCCTCTGATGAATGAATGGCTTTAAATGCTGATAGATACTTTGATCTGTTATACTGTTTTGAGTGACAATGCAGTGTTTAACATCTTTTAAAGCTGTGAAAATGTTTTGGATGATGCCCTGCAGTGGCTGCCGTTATGCTACAGCATGAGAGCACAGCTTAGTAGTGCTGAAAGAGGGTCAATATCATATCATCAAATGCTTAAAAAAGTGAACGATGAATCATCAAACCCATATAAGCAAAAGCTTACAATTTCGAAAGCTCAGAACAGCTATGCCCCCCACCCCCCTCTACTTAAATATACCAACTCTGAGATTGCACTACAGTGCCGAAAAAGGCAAATTAATGGAAGTGGCCAAGCAAATTATTTCCCTGGGAAAGATTTTGCTTAAAAGCCACTTTGCTATTTTGCGTTTTCGTTGTTTTAAGTTCGACCAAGACGCATTTGGTATAATGCGTCTTCGGTCATCTAATAGGAACCCCTGAAAGATACATAACAAACATTGTTAAGCATTTTTCTTATGTGAAAATCATGCTTAAAAACATTATTTTTTTTTCCCAAATTCAGAGCATATTCATGATGTTGCATGTAGTGCATACAGGTTAAGATTAGAGACCATATCATAATCCTCTATTTCTAATAACATTTTGATACATTTTCTATAAAAGAGTGTCATAAAGTGTGTTTGTTATTATTTGATGTTCACACATTAAGAGGTTTTTTTGTTTAACTATGTCTTCCAAACTGACTGGCTTGTTTTTTTTCTAACCCAAGCAAGTCTTCCACACAATTACTGCACCATTATTATGATTGGGGGCTGACCTGGATGATATATCCAAATGTGAATTAGTAAAATTGGTAGTGTAATCATGCTTCCCCACTTGCTTGGCCCTATTATGTTTGCTGATGAAATCATAGGTTTACAAGACTCAACTATGAAATGACAAAATCCTATTTCAGTTTAATAAATTGTGAGGCTTTGGCCATTGGCTAAGAATGGTGGCAGCGTGTTTTCTCCTTATCATCAATAAGACTTAAAAAGAATCAAAAATACTAGGTAATAGTTTGCAGACCACTTGCCAATAACACTGGTATATTTATCTAGGCATAATCCCTTTCTTGGGTGGTGGGATATATGCTCTGTGTTACTGCGAATTACAATGTCCTTCCTGATGTGGGGAAGCATTCCTTGTACTCTCAGTGAGAGCTCTTGCTGAAGCATCTTGATGACTGAACACATACCTCCAGGACTACCTTTTAAAATGACCCCTACTCCAGTGAAATACTGTGACACTGGATGGCACACTCCAGTCCCTTACTCCCAAGATAGGCACACTCATCTTCTCATGCCTATTCTATCATATGCCCAGGCTGCTACTTGATTTCAGGTCACCTGTTCTACAGTTATACCTGTCTCCCCACAAGCTACCACAATGTCTCAGAGTTGTAGATCTTTGCTGATCAGAGCACCTTATGAATTAGACATTGACCCACCAGGAGGTGCACTTGTACTTTGTTAAAAGTTGCTTATGTTTAGGTTCTGTTAATTTATTGGATCATGATTGCCTATCCCATATAGGTAAGCACACCTAGCAAGAAGTAGCCTGTTTGGCTAAGCACACATTTTGAGCCCTGTTCTCTGTCATTTACACAAAAAAGTGTATCATTCTTATTTGGAAGAATACTGCCTTTTCTCTTTCATTATTTGTTTTGTTCATGCAGCCAGTAGAGAATATACCTTGATGGTAACAATTTTCAATTGCAATACTTGTTAAGTGTGAGTTCTGGAACAGTGAGACTAAGTATAGAAAAATAGAAATCTATAGTATCCCACAAAGTCTCAGAAAAACCAAATATTCAACCTATACTGGGTCCAAAATAAACCAGGAAGAAACTTCATGTTCACTTCCTATTCAGGTAGATGTCTATTGGTAGATGTCTATTGGTAGATCTTTTTGTTAGTCAGTCAGTCATTTTTAGTTTCGTTTCTTACTTAATAAAGTTATAATTAGTTGGTTAGCTTATACAAATGAGATTGTAGTTTGTCTCTAGCTTTCTAGATTCAGTTTTAATTAGCACAGTCTCTGATTATACTATGGTTTTAAGGGGGAAGGGTGACTTGGTTAAAGGAATGAATGATTTCATTGCTCTTAACAGAGCCACCCTCTGTAACTACTCCCTTGCTCCAACGCTGTCGCAGATGCAGGTTATCGAATGCATCTTTGTCGAACTGTAAAGCTTGAAAAGGCAAAATAGCAAAATGGATTTTCAGTGAATTCTTTCCCTGGGAAAGACTTTGTTTGGCCGCTTTCACTACTTTGCCTTTTCGGCACTGTAGTGTGATCTTGGAGTTGGTATATTTAAGTAGGGGGGGTGGGGGGCACAGCCCCCCATGTTGGGGGGTGTGGGGGGGCGAAGCCCCCCACATTAAGTAATGTTTTACTGTTTTTTTGTTTTGTTTTGTTTTGGAACAGCAATTGTTTTCCATTGGAAAATAATTGCTGTTCTGAAGTTTTGATGTTGTAAGCATTCGCTTACATGGGGTCGATTATCTGTCGTTCACTCTTCTGAGCATGCGATATGATAATATAGACCCACTCCAAACAACCCGATTGTATATAAGGAATGTTTTTGATGCTTTTCATTACACTCAGCTGGGATTGTTTGTGTGTTTTAATAAAGGTGATTCCATTTTTACCTCAACTGTGGGCTACATAGTATTTTTATTTGATTATTTCGTAGCAGGTATTTTATAGTTATATTTTACAGTTCGATGTTTATTAAGTGAACTAAGTGCATAACATAATTTAGGAAGTGAACATCACACCCTCTACACTGTGAAGTTTCTGCTTGGTAAGTATAGAAAAATGGGACTTACATATATCAAGTCTGAGATAGATGTGTCCAGGACTATTGCCTTTTCCCCAAGATATGGTGACCTTAGAGCTAGTATATATAAGTAGCAATGGTGTGCTGTCTACGGCCCCTACATTGGATGGGGCGTTTAGTGGCTTACCCACCTGGGAAAAAAACTTTAAATACGAGCAGTGATTGCTAACATTTGCTGTTCTGCTTGCAGTTTCACTGTTTTATTTTCACAATTCTAGGAACTGGAGTTATGGGTCTCAGTACCACAACAGGGAGCTGATTAGACAGACAGAAGACAAATAAAGTCTTCAATCATATATTCTAAACTAGATAAAATCTATTTGCAAATGCCCTACATTTTCACTGCAATATTAGGACTCTAGCTACTATAATGGCTCGAGTTTCTTAAATAAAGATACTGAAATTTTTAATATAAGATTTATCCAATTAAATCTGTGGTTCTGCCCATACATTTTCAATCTACTAACCATGGCTAAGTGGCTCCAATTTTAATTGTAAATCAAAAATTATACAATATCTGGGAATTTTTTAATTTTGTCTTTTTAAAAACTTGCTATTTTAAATAGATGAAAATTCTTTCTCACTCCTTAAGCAATTAATCAGCTGGATATCTATTCATGTCAGTTTTGAATGAAAGTCGAATTTAATCCAAATTATTAGACAACCTATAATGGTATAGATAATGCAAAACACCTTAATTAATTATTTTTTTCCCTTGAGCAAACTTTAATATTTTACAGAAGGAATTAATGAAATTGCTATATCAAATATATATGCACTGGATGTTTGTGGCTTCTTGATAAATTACTTTTTTCTATTGCAGCCAAAATCAAATCCATTTGTTTGAGTAGGTCATATATTCACAGCTACAACAAGATCCCTATAGACAGCTATAGTTTTGCAGAATTCAAAATCCTTGTGTGCTTTACCCCAAACCACAGATAATATTTAAATTGCTCCATTGGCCAGAAGCTTTCAACATTCTATGAGTCACACCTGTTCAAATTATCTACACTGGATTTTAGGGGTATTTAAGTACCCACTGCTGTCTCCAGCTCAGTTAAAAACATTGTTTTATTACTCTGCGCTGATAAAACAGGGGATTCATTCTCAGAGCCTTAACAATTATTTACACAAATGAGGACATTGAGGAATTCCAATTTATGTTAATTGTCTTTGATATTCTGATCTTTAAGTTTATTTCTACTATCTTCCAAGCTACCCACAAGTTACTGGTTACATGTCATGCACATAAGACATAATGTTACTAGCAGACTATATTTAGTTTCTGATGCACACAAAACAGAAAACATCTGATCAAGATCTTTGAATTATTTAACTCAAATACAAATTGGGAAATCTTCTCTAAACACACTTACATAAAAATAGATGGAGAACAATATTTGCACCCGTAAAGGGCTGGTTAGCTGAAACACTTAATTCTTGTTTTACTTTTCAGTGTTACTGTCATCATCATCATCCCCTTTTTCCCATTTACATGGGGTCGGGGTATCGTATTAACTGTCGCCAACTCTCTCGATTCAGTGCCACTCTCCTGCCTTCTTCAACACTCATGCCTGACTGTCGCAGATCTTCTTTCACACAATCCATCCACCTCTTTACTGGACGCCCTCGCTTCCTCTTACCTTCTTCCTGTCTGTCCCAAATCTCCCTCACCAGATTGTCTTCTGCTTTTCTGCACATGTGCCCATACCATCGTAATCTGTTTTCTTTGATCTTTTCTGCAATTGGAGCTACTTTGGCTTCTGCTCTTATGTCCTCATTTCTTCGCCTGTCCCGCAGTGTGCATCCTACCACCTTTCTCAGGCACTTCATTTCCATCACCTCTAGCTTCTTCAACTGTTCTGCCTTTACTGCCCAGGTTTCTGTACCATACAGTAGTACTGGTCACACCACTGTCTTGTACACCTTACTTTTCAGCTTCTTTGGCATTTTTCTGTCATATACTACACCTGATACTCTATGCCAGTTGGCTGCAGCCCCTCTGATTCTAGCTTTGACCTCTTCATTCAGACTACCCTTCTCCTCAACCACCCCTCCCAGATACTTGAAGCTGTTTACCTGTTCCACTATCTTCCCATCTGTCTCTATTCTCAGCTTCTTCTGATTTCCCCAATCTGCTGCCATTACCACTGTCTTATCTGTGCTTAGTTTCATCCCATGTGCCTTCAGATTTGCATTCCGTTCTCCTATCCTTTGCTGAAGTTCTAGATCAGAGTCTGCCTGTACTGCCACATTGTCTGCATACAGCAGCTTTGTTGCTCTGACCCCTCCAACCTGTTTGCTGATGTAGTCCATTACCAGTATGAACAGCAGTGGGCTCAGAGCTGAACCCTGGTGTACACCCACTCCCACTGGGAACCCCTCAGTGAGGCCAAACACTGTTCGTACTTCAGTCACTGGGTCCTTGTACATAGCCTGTACTAATTCTACCAAAGTTTCTGGGACTTCAAACCACTGCAGTACTGCCCAGATCAGCTTTCTTGGGACCTTGTCATATGCTTTCTCCAAGTCTAGGAAAGCCCAGTTTGACTCTCTCCTCTTCTCTAGTTTCTTCTCAAGTATCTGTCTCAATGCAAACATCGGGTCAATTGTGCTGCATCCTGATCTGAATCCGAACTGTTCATCTCCCATCTTACATTCTACTATTCTGCGTATCCATTTATCAATCACCCTCTCCAGAACTTTCATGTAATGTGGTAGGAGTTTGATGCCTCTGTACTGTCCACAGTTGTGGATGTCCCCTTTGTTCTTGTACACTGGCATGAGTATGCTTATTCTCCAGTCATCTGGAATATGCCTTTCTCTCCACACTGCAATTAGTACCCTCAGGAGCCATTTCTCCCCTAGCTCACCCAGCATCTTTATCATATCTGCTGTGACCTCATCTGAGCCATATATGTTGAAAATTCATCTATAAAGCATACTCTTCTTAAGTTACATTATTGAATTAAAGCATGCTATTCTACTATAATTATGGGATTATATGATTCCGAAGATTTTATTCAATAAAATTGCACCCAGAAAGATAAAACTATCAGTATCCCTTACAAGACTAATATCAGCTACTTTTGCAGAGCAGTAAACTGGAAGTTCCTTCTCTGGTACTTTTATGACCATTATAGACAGCTTAAACTACTTTGAGTATCACACTTAGCCTTAGATGTTTTAGAAAAGAAATGAGATGTCATAATTTCTGGTTTAATAACATTAAACTTTCTAAGCTGCAGATTTTGTCCATGCCCCTATTACCATTCACATTTCTAAGAATGATTTTATTTGTTGCTACTGGTAGCAGTATATAAAATCACAAAAGAAAAAACTGGAAATTTACTTTCTAGTCAAATACAAAGACCTGTTAGCTGTTAGTCTTTGTTTATTAAGTTATAGAGTATGTAAATAAGTACTACAGAGTTAAGATAAGCACCTACTAACTCACTCTAATCTCAAATACTGGGCAAAGCTAGGCTAAATAAATCTGAAAGCACCATACACCACACATACACCTGTACCCAATGGACCCTAAGCCCTTAATGCAAGTAAATACTTCACCTTGGACACTTGTCATGGGGGACTTCATTGTATGCCACACAGATGTCCCACTCACCAAAATGGACAAGGAGAAGATATAACTGTTAGTTGCATATCTGGAGCCAGGATTCACCAGGTCATGCACGCACTCAAGTCAAGGAGAGTATAGACATCTATGCTGTTAAAAAGACATGGTTTAAAGCCACAGAAAGTACTTCGGCAGTGCAAGGCTTTACTGCCTTCCTCACACTAAGATGATTAGCTGCATAGCCAGGAACTAAAGGTAGAGATGTCTCTATCTACATTAGCAACACGTTTACATCTATGCTAGTTAACCTAGATGATATAGTGGAGTTTTTTCATGTGCAAATCACCATAGATAAAGTCCTTTACCATATCCTAGGAAGCTATAGCTCACCGTCTATGCCACAAGAATCTCGTAAGTTGTACCTAGATTTGCTGGATGCAATCATTATCCAACTAAGTATCCTATTCATGAGAGACTTCAGCTACAGTACCTCACTACAGACTGGGAAACATACACTGCCTCCAACTTACAGGCACATTTCCTGGACTTTATTAACACAAATAGCTTTGACCAGAAGGTGAACACTCCAAGCAGAGGCTCAAGCATACCAGACCTAGTATTGAGATAATGATATGCCACCCCGTGTCACATCCTCACTACTGACATCTGATTACAAAGTTGTCTCTTTTCAAATAAAAATCAACTTGGAAAATCCAGTAAAACCTCTAGCAGGAACTGTTGTAAAGCCAACTACATCCTATTAAATGACCATTTGTCAAAATTCAATGCCCCTCTGAATGGTAAGTTCACAGCAAACTATGTGGAATTGTTCACAGGAACCCTGTACAACCATGTTAATGGCTGCAGAGAGGCCATTGTACCTGCCAAAAGTAAGCCCAAAACAAACTCCCAAGACAAACCACACTGGTGGAATCCTAACCTTAACAAGATATATATCAGAAGGAAAAAGTCATGGCCAAAATCAGAAAGAGCAACCCTACTAATGACAAGAGCTCACTAATTAAACTAAACAAGAAACTAAGAGGAGTAATTAAATGCAACAAGGTTAATTATGAGCTCAAGATAGCCTCACAGGGTAAAGACAACCACAAGGCCTTCTTCCACTATGTCCCAAACTATAAAAGTAACATGCAGCAGTGTGCTAAACCGATTGTAAAAGATACCACCTTCACTGAGCAGAATGACAGTAAATCTGCTGGCTGATAAATTCAGCTCTAACTTTACCACCTGACACCCCCCCACCCTCCGTGAAATCCTACTAGCATAATACTTCCCAACTACTAGCAGGGAACGGGTCATGACAACACTCACCAAGACCAAATACACAGCCTCAATGGGCCCAGAAAATATTCCAGGTTGACTTATAAATAGCTTCAGACATGACCTATCAGGACCTCTTTAGTCACTTTTCAACTTCAGCCTCAAAACCAGCTACATACCATGTGAATGGAGGACTCCAATGGTTATCCCTCTTCACAAGGGTGGACTATCAACTGACCCCAGAAACTACAGACCTATTAGTCTGAGTAGCCTAATATGGAAAGCCATGGAATGAATTATCATGGCTATGGTCAACAAAGACCTTGGCAACCTACAGACAGTGGACCCATCGCAGTTTCCTTTTGTCAAAGGAAAGTCATGCCTACATAACCAAGAAGACTTTTATGGGAGCGTCACCAAGGAAATAGCTGAGGGGAAAAAAGTGCATACTGCTTACCTAGTCCTGGCTAAGGCATTCAATACAATGCCCCAGTCAGGTATTGTTGACAAACTCACCAAACTAGACATAAATCCCTATATAACTTGCTGGACTGCCAGGACTGGTGATACCACCTCCACCAAGAGACCAGTCACCAAAAGAGTACTTCATAGGTCAGTCCTGGGTCTGCATCTGTTTGGCATCTACTTCTCAGAAATCTTATTTCAAGGACCTCTGGCTCACCAAGTTTGCAGATGAATCCAAATTGGGACCAATCATAGATTCCCCTCATGACACTAACATCCTGCTAGACAGTATAACACATACTAATGACTGGTGCTAAAGCCATGGATTAAAACTTAATACCAAAAAAATGCATTACAAGCATGGTTTGGAAAAAAACATCCATGCAGGTTAATTACTCTATAACTAAGACACTCCTAACAGTTGAACCAGTAGTTAGGGATTTGGGAACATATATAGACAGTAATCTGGCCTTTGACCAGCATGTAGCCAAGGTAGTAAGAAAATTATCCTATGTTGCCCAGCTTATAACCATGGGTATGGTATCCAAGTCCAAGGAAGTTACAGTACCACTTTACTTAGCCTTTGTAAGACCTATCATTGAGTACAATGTCACCTGTGGCATGTAACTGACCAGACGTATGCAACAGTTGGAATGCCCATAGAGGTTCATCACTAATAGAATCCAGGGTATTAATACATTGTCATGTACAGATCACCTTAAAGCCCTATCACTGTACTCAGTCTCTTACTGGTTACTGAGATGCGATATATGCCTGGCATATAAACCATCCTCTGATCCAGCCCCGATGTATCTTTTGCACATCTGCAAAGTGAACAGCATCAGGAATGCAAGATCCACAGAATTTAATTTTGCTTGCAACCTACATTGAACATGCTGGTGAGACAGATATGTGTCTCAAAGGATCACCATGCTTAGGAATAGGCTCCCCATCCATGTGAAGCAGAGACCATCCTTAACTCTTTTCAAAAGAAACCTTGACCAGTGGATAGGAAACTGAAAATTTACCCCCAGTTTGGCCCCATGTTTCTGATAGAGAAAGACCAACAGTAAATATTCCCTAACTAACATCCCTCCCCTACTAAACCTTTAGTAACCTCCTGACTAACATACCCTTCCAAATAGATGCCCAAGTTACATGGAGATACAATGGGGTTGGGTTGCACCGTGAGGCTTTTAACCACAATGATGGTCATTAGCCTAGTATGTACCCATAAATCTATGAACCTATGAAAAATGAAAAAAAAAAACATATACATATGATACAAAAACCACAAACACTCGTTCACAAAATGGAAGAGTCCAGCTGCCTCTAGGTAAAGAAAGTAGTTTGATTCAGTCACTCCTGTTAGAAACAGATGCAGATTATTTCAGTAAAAAGTTCACCCCCCTCTCACCCCCTAAAGGGCCCATCTCAATACCGAAATATTGCCAAATTCCAGTAATAACAGCCACACAGGTAAAAAACGCACTCTCCAATGCTAAGAATACAGCATCCGTGGGACCAGACGACATCCCAGGCTGTGTACTACATGAACTACAAAATCAACTGGTACCTCACCTAAGTGTCATGTTTAATCATAGCCTCACCTTAGGCTTCATGCCCAATGAGTGGCAAATGCTACAGTTATCCCACTCCGCAAGGGGGATCCACCTTGGATCCCGAGAACTATCGTCCCATCAGTCTGCCAAGCCTGATCTGCAAAGCCATGGAATGCATTATCATGGAAATTATAAACAAAGACATTGGCAACCTTCAAACACTGGACCCCACGCAGTTTGGGTTCGTGAAAGGTCGATCTTGTCTCCTGAACCTGATTGACTTCTTCGAATCAGTCTCCAGAGCCATGGACAAGGGTAAGGTGGTCCTCACAGCCTATCTGGACCTTGCCAAGACCTTTGACACCATCCCCCACTCTGGAATCATAGATAAACTTATGCATTAATTCCTATGTCACTCGATGGGTTGCCAACTGGCTTACTGACAGAACCCACACTGTAAAAGTAGCCGACTCCAAATCCATCTCCAGACAAGTGAGAAGTGGAGTACCTCAGGGTTCAGTCCTGGGACTGTTCTTGTTTGGCATCTACTTCTCTGAAGTACAGGCCAACACTAAGGGACTCTGGCTAACAAAGTTCGCAGATGACTGCAAACTGGGAGCCATTATTGAATCCCCAAATGATGTGGATATTTTACAAAAGGGCCTTACAGAAACAGATGGTTGGTGCCAGAGCCATGGGCTCAAGCTCAATGCCAAGAAATGTATAGTTATCCCCTTTGGGACAAAAACATGTACCTGTGAATTACCACATAGGTGGCAGTACACTAAAAGAAAGTGTGATAAGAGACTTAGGGACACATGTGGACAGTGGTCTCATCTTTGATAACCACATTGCCACAAAAGTCAGGAAATCTTTCTATGTGGCACACCTCATCACTAAGGGCTTTTCATTCAGAAAAAAAGGAGGTCATTGTCCCACTGTACTCATCCCTCATTAGAATAACAAAAAAGCCTGGTACAGAACACGAGTGGATTAAATAAAATTAAATAAAATTATTTAATCCACTCGTGTTCTGTACCAGGCTTTTTTGTTATTTTAAAAGTTTTGAGTGGATTTTTTGTACGTGGTTCATCCCTCATTAGGTCCATTATAGAATACAACACCCCGTTTGGTATGTACCTCTCAAGACATCTGCAAAAACTAGAAAGGCTGCATAAATACCTCACTAAAAGAATCACAGGCATAAAGCAGATGCCCTATGCTGACCGTCTAAAAAAACTCCACCTATACTCTGTCGCATATTGTCTACTCAAAGGTGATCTCTGCTTAACATACAGGGCCATGTCAAATCCAGAGCTGTTGGACATGTTACACTTAAAGAAATCCCAATCCGTCAAAGACACACGCTCCAGGGATCTAAACTTTGTCATCACAATGAACAAAACATGCTGGAGGGATAGGTTCCTGACCCAGAGACTCCCCAGACTCTGGAACAGACTGCCCACACATGTCAAGCAGAGCGCCTCTTTGGTCCTCTTCAAAAGGAACCTTGATGATTGGATGGGAGATAGGAAATTCACCCCAGGGATCACGTCGGTCACCCTGCTAGACAAGGGTCCAGGGAAGTAAATACCGTGGGAAGAAACAGCCAGGGAATTGTTATGGCTAGGCTTGTATAGGCCCTAGGGCCGATAGCCTAGTACCAACCTATGAACCTATAAGAGACCTTAGGACACAGGTGGACAGTAGTCTTTCCTTTGATAATCACATTGCCACAGTAGTCAGGAAATCCTTCTATGTGGCACACCTCATCACAAAATGTTTCTCATCCAGGAAAAAAGAGGTCATTGTTCCCCTCTTCTCATCACTCATTAGACCCATTACAGTGTACAATGGCCCTTGTGGTATCTACCTCACAATACATCTACAACAACTGGAAAGGCCTAAGAAGTACCTCACAAAGAGGATTACCAGCGTCAAACAGATGCCCTATGCAGACCGTCTCAATAAATTCCAGCTTTACTCTGTCGCATATCGCCTACTCACAGGCGATCTCTACCTAGCATACAAAGCTATGTCAAACCCAGAGCTGTTGGACATGCTCCACTTAAAGAAATCCCAATCCCTTCAAGCTACACATTCTAGGGCCCTAAACCCTATCACCACAATAAACAGAACATGCTGGAGAGATAGATTCCTGTCCCAGAGACTTCCCATATTCTGCAACAAACTACCTATCTATATCAAACAAATCTCCTTGAAATTTTTATTTTAAGGTGCTATAGCACTGTGCTGTTACTCTGATGCTTACTGTGATGGATTTGAAGTCTTCTTAAGATACTCAGTCTTGCTGGCTGGATTCTGCTGAAATCAAAGTCTGGTTATAGTTGCATTCACAGTCTGTTGCATACAGAAACTTGCAGAATATACACTGATGAGAGAATATACTTTGCAGCACCTGTCTTTAAGAGCAGTAGCCAATAACTTTTATAATAAACCACATGTACTTCTGTTACAGCTTCAGAAAATGTTCTACTTTACTTCTCATATAGTACAGATGAAGTGAGAGATATAACATTTACCTCAGGACAAATGTGTCCCTACCATTACCCCTAACATAACTGGATTTAATACAGACTTTATATATATATATTTAGTTAAACATACCCCTCTTGGTTTTGGAAAGATACTGCCTTGAAGACGCAAATGCTGACACATCTGTTCTTGTGCAAATGCTGATAAATGGAGAAAAGTATATTTTTAAGGAAACGCCTTGTGGATAAACACATGTACTGTTTTTTTTTAAATTTCTTAGAAAAACATGTCCTGTTGTCAGTTCTATAAAGAAAGCAAATTACATTATTGTCATGTCTGTAAGAAGTCAGCTTTCTTGATGTGTGTGCAATACACTCATAAGCAAGTTCCTTATTTTTTTAAGCCACAGTCATTTAGTATGGATGCTTATCACATATTACTAAACTCTGTTTCTACATTTAAGCAAGCTTTATCTTATTCCTTATTTATGTTGGATATTTGTAGCAAAGTTACTTTCAACCTTAAAACCTTGTTGAGCATAATCTTACAATTCCCTCTTTTTATTTTTTATAGAAAACACATTAAGAAACAAAATCTTTAGTGTTTTTTTGATACACAAGTCAAAATGCAATTTTACATAGTTAATACAATTATATCAAGGATTACTACTAAAAATGAATATATTTAACAAATTTTTCTTTTACAGACTATTCTGTGAAAATATTTTATCAGTTATGAGCTGTCTGCTTTAGTTTTATTTTTTAACTTGATTATTTTATTCTTTTGCAATCACATAATTTCATTTATGACTTAGTACTCTTTTATTAACTCTTTGTACCTGTTGAATTAACTCTTTACTTTTATTGATTATTTTATATCAAAAGATTAGAGATAGACTAATATATATAAGAATCAAAAAAATATGTGCTACTCCAAGCATTTATACACTGCTGAAAATATACAGTTTCAATGTCATTTTAACCCTAACATTGTGGTCATGTCTCTGAACTGCCCATTAACATCTTGGTTGACAGTGAAGTGAACATAAAGTACTGAACTGGGCTTAGATAATAAATATTTGAATGCAATTATTTCAGCATATTTAATACTTGAGGATTTAAAAAAAAACATGATTTATACACTAAAGAATGCTATGTACATATTAGTATATTAGCTGTATGAATACAATATTTTAATATAATTTCCCTCTAACTGGGGTAACCAATACTAGTACAGATAAAATGATGGTCTAAAAACAAGTGATAAAATTACAATTAGTAATAAAATTACAACTTGACAAATTACTTTTGAACTTATTACTATGTATCCTGTACAGTATGTATTTACACAAACTGTTTGCTATTCATGCATTTCAATCTAGTAGCTATCCTAGACCCATTTTTTTAAACATGGTTTTTCACACATATTTGTTACGAGACATTAATTTCATTTGAACTGAATTATTTTGTATTTGTACATACAAAGACTGTAAGTACACTTAGTCCAGTCTTACAAATTTAGTATCATTAACATCAAGCAAAATCTTGGAAAATTCTTATGTCTCTTTAGAAGTATCTAGTGGAACTGCCACCAGAGGCAACTATGCTTTTTGCATACCAACATTCCCCGGGATTCATGAAGCTTGGCACAAGGACAGCGGTAGGCTTGCACCGACAGTGCAGTGTGAAGATGGCGCAGTAGCGCCAAATGCATATTAATGAAGGCGCGCTGCCGCCACAGCCATGTGCACAAGAAAGGAGTGCGAGTGCATAGGGTGTGTTGAAGTGCCGCACGGAGGCGTGGAAATGGCAGCTGAAGACGTGCAACCCAAAATGCTTGCATATAACAGGTTGCAAGATAGTAATCACATCTGTCAGTGTCCGTGGATACTGAAACGTATGCAAAGCATGCAAGAAAGTTCCTGCGAACACAAAGTGAAGAAGCAAACAAAAATGCACAGCAGGGAATAACAGGTCCCTATCCCACAAACAAATGACATGGAAGATCCTGTGGCCGTAGTCCAACGCCGTTTAGATAGCTATACCAAGTGGAAGTGAAACGCATCATATGTTAGCGAGCCACCAGTAGGTATGTCCAGCCAAATGGTGAGGGTCAACAGCTGACCCATAATGTGAGGGAGGGTACACAGCTGGGCAGATGTGTCCATAACAAAATACACGATAAATGTAGATATCTAGCGATCTTATGTCCGAATCATATCCCACAAGGCATGTAATAATCACATACAAAAGGTATGTCCATATTTCACATACCAAATGTGATAGGAAATAGAATAAGCATGTAAATGAAACAGAAGGAGCATATAAACAGCTACAACAATAAGGAAGCATGTAGGCTGAAAGGAACAGTATTATCCATACCATCGACTGTGGGGACGTGTTGTCTAGTGCAGTCGGATATGTGTACGGAATATATCCCATCCTGGACATAGGAAAAGGTGGCATCCTACCAATGAGTAGAACAGGCTGACAAAATCTGAAAATCAGAGGTAGAAGCCGAACTTGTTAGGATGTGTCACAGTTGAACGGGTAGTACCCGGGTATACCAACCATGTAATGAAAGTTAAGTATGGGCGTCTACCTATGTGTGTGAGGTATAGCATGTGGAAAGCAAACATGGGCGGGTAGTCTACACAACCATACAGGTACCTGACACATGTAGGGTATTCAATGTGTTACTCTGGCCGTGTCATGGGCCAACAACCAAAGCAGTGATGTATGGTGTGTGAGGAATCTGTGTGTGTGGGGGATGGGTAATGGTACAATCCTCCAAGGCGATACTGTGTCGTATGCAGAATAGGTGAACCGGAGGTGTATGCGGGAGCAGGGGGTAAAGCTGAAAGAAACACAAACACATGTATAAACAGCTGCAATACAACCAGACAGGCCATACTGTAGAACAGAATCCCACAAACATATGAATATTGAAATGTGCGATACAAATCGATAGACATGTCACTAGCACATACCCACAGATTGGTCCTGATGGAACTGGCCATAACAAATGCAACACACCTGGATGCATAATGGACTACCCAGCATCCCCTCCACATCACACAACCCGCTCCCGTACCTGAACGTCCACCAAATCCAGCCATACTTGGCCTACTGGTTTGGTGCAGCCACAGCTACACATAGTGACCACTACGCATATGTGGTAGGTAGTGTCACCCTAGGCAGTTGAAGGATTGCACACTATGTATCCCTTGCATGTAAAACCCCCAGCACATTTTCATATTGCCAAAAATTATTTCTCTTGTTGTGGATCGGTCCAATTTTTGGATATCCCTCATGGGATACGTAACCTGTGTAAACATTAGAATGGAAGACACGAAGTCCAGTCCAGTAGATATCTGGACACAAGTTGGAATGTGCATTAGAGGTGCACAACACTGTCCAGCCCTAAGTGGTCATGCATAACCTACTACCCAGGATCAAACACCTGCCCGTGACGCACGTGTCCCAACACGAATAAGCGGGAGAATATATTGCACACATTTGCATAGTGGCACATCGTATAAGGGTGATGAAGGCACTGACGCAAACAGGATACCCCTGATCCACTGTGTGGGGGACAATTAATGTGGGTGTAGGTGTGACCTGACCAACAGTGGTACAATGCCAAATGTCTTGTGACTGTAGGGAATAACTATGCACCATACTGCATGTAACAGTTGCCTAAAGTGGTCACATCAGGATAGAATAAACGTAAGTCGTACAAGAAACAGGCAAACAACAAAAGTCCCAAAGGTAGAAGGCTTACAGCTAGGAAACAAATGACTGTTCTAAACCTGCAGTGACCATGGCTATGTGTTGGCCCAAACAATCTGGTGTCCGCAGTAGGGTTGTCATCTGGCCCGCTTTGTGAGGGATAGTTCATCATTGGACAGTTGTGTCCTGACAAAAGACATTTCAAATGGAAAATGTCCTGGGATTGTAGGACATAATTATGTCCCATATGTTATGTAATAGTAGCAGAAAATAATTATTGCAGTATCTACAATACCTAAATGTTACAAAAAACAGAATAAGCAAATAAACCGCTACAACAATAGGCTTTTATGTCGGCAAATAAGTAAAGTTCTATCCATTGTACTGACCGTGGGTATGTGTCAGCTTGTAAAACCAGTTGTGTTCCAAAAATGTCCCATTTTGGCCATGTGAAAAGGTGCCAACCCTAGTCACCGGAATACAGCACAACCCATACATATGACAATGTCAACGATACCAATGGTTAGAGCATTCACACATTAACTGGCCAGACCCATAAAAACTCACAAAGCCAGTGCCCTTTGGAGGAAAGGTGTTGAATGAGAATGACTACTCACAACAATGAAGAGTACTAGACACATTTAACTGCAGACAATTAGTAGTATTACGAATCTGTCAACATGTTCCAAGTTAATAGTACTAATATGGTAGAAGTGTCCGTGATTGTCCTTGAGTTGTCATAGCCTTGTCCCTGTCACTGTAGACACGAGTCCCCGAGTATCATAGAGGTCCGTACACAGAAGTACACCAACCAACTGTCCCAGCTGTTGACTAGACTATTGCATACCTGTAGTGATTTCATAGCAGATGACCAGAATAATATTCATTGTATGTATAAATGAATGAAATAGTCAAATGGGAAGGGAAACCACCCCCCAACCTGCATTATGTAGTGGAACCACTCTCCGCCCTAAATTATGTAGCGCTGACCCAATAATGTGGTCAGAGGTGCCCAAACACCTGCATCTGTAAACACACGTAGACTGTGAAACTCTGGACTAACTCTGGCCATGTGCTACATCTTCAGAATACTAATATCAACTCCAAACACACATATATCTAAAAAAACTTAAATGTACGTCATATGTTAGTGAATGTAATGAAGTTTGTGATTATGTAGATGGTATTGATCCTAATAGGTTCAATTTACATATTGAGTGTGGTTTCAGTAACCTTAGGCCATTTAGTGCTTTGTCAACATCTTTGGTAGTTTTGGATGATGGCAATTTTGAACACAGGAGTTTTTCAGGGGCATGTGCAGGTTTTGAACAAGTTGCCAAACAAATTGTCGGATGCTCTGACTTCATTACTGATATTAATGAAGTTAAGAATGGTGGATCTAATAACCGAGGGATGTGTCAGCCTGATTTAGAGGCAATTATGTTCGACCATTCGAGATATGGTATTCTGAGTAATCCAATTGTTTTGGAAAACAGTGTGCAAGATTTTAAGCTGTATAATTATTCTAGTGTTTCTTTTGGTATTGAGTATGTCAACCTTTTTTCCAAAGAATTTACTTTTGTTCCTTGTAGAAAGGGTAATTTGGTTGACACTCTTATAGATCTGAAAGTGTTTATACAGAAAATGAATTTAAGGGTATACTTTGATGCTGGTAATTCCAGTAATATCATTGAGAAAGATAATAGCATTTCAAAACCAAGTGTTTTTAATCCCCCCTTGAACCCCATGGTAGCTCTGTTTGAAAAAATGTGTGAATTTGACATTAGAGGTTATTTTAAATAGCGGACAGGAAAACCACAATCTAATATGACAGATGAGGAGTATTTGTTGATGGATAATATAGGTAGCATGGGAAATATATGTATTATGAAGCCTGATAAAGGCAATAGTGTGGTGATTGTGGACAATAGTGATTATGTTAGCATTATGATGTCAATGCTTATGGAAGATAATTATATTGAAACGAGTATTCATGAAATTAATATTGCATATAGGAAAGTAGACCTTTTTTGGATGATATGTTGTATCAGGGTGAATTGACTGAAGTTGAACATGAATTTTTGACTAACCCATTTCCTGTGGTTAGTGGAATCTTTGGTATACCTAAAATTCATAAAGGATTGGACAATGTGAAGTTTAGACCCATAGTTGATGGTAAAAAAAGCAAAGCTTGTTTTATTAGTCAATTTTTAGACCATCATATGAAATTGGGTATCAGCTGTTTTCCCTACATTACCAAGGATTCATGGCATTTTCTGGAGAGGGTGAAGACTTTTGAAGTTAACGATAATATTTCTTTTTTAACCATAGATGTTTGTAATTTGTTTTCAGTCATTCCACATGATATAGGGTTAACCTGGTTAGAACAACAGTTATTGGCAACAGGAGTTTATGAGCAGGATCAAATTAACGTTTTTGTCAAACTCATGGAAGTGCTCCTACATAATAATTTTTTATTCTTTGAAGGGCATTACTTTAAGCAATGTACTAGTGTGGCTATGGGGGCCGCTTGTGCCCCCATTTATGCCAATTATATTATGGCGTGCTGGGAAGAACACTACTTGTTTCACAGTGAATTTAATAAGTTTATTAAATTATATTCACGATTTTTGGATGACATTTTTATAATTTGGGAAGGTGACTTGGTTATTTTGGACGCATTTATTGAATATATTAATAGTACAGTATGTTTTTTGAAATTTACACATGAATATCATTCAGACACTATTACTTATTTGGATGTTAGATTAACTTTTGATAGGGTTCGTGGTTTAATTAAATCGAATATTTATATAAAACCTACTTTTGCCGATTCATATCTCCAGTACAACAGCTGGGATCCCAACCATCAGAAAAGGGCTATTATAAAAGGCCAAATGGTTAGAGCAGCGCGGATGGTTAGTGAGGAAATAGAATTTGTTGAAGAATTAAACTTTATGGTGTCTTTATTTATGAATAGAGGTTATCCTAAAAAGTTGTGTTTGGATTTATTTAAGGAAATTAAGTATAAAAGAGACATGAGTGTGTTTAAAGCCATACTTAGATCTGATAATAACCACACCATTCCTTTTCATGAGTCCACTAAGCCAACCCATTTGACACATTCATCTGTAATGTACATTTCTACCTATAATGGGGACTCCGATGTGATTAAAATGATTATTAATAGAAATTGGGGGTTTTTACAAATGGAAAAAGATTTTGCGTCCAAATTTGGTAAAAAAACCATGTTTGTTTACAGAAAGGATTTTTCTTTTAAAGATATTTTTTGAAAGAAGTTTAATGTTAAAGGGGCCCTCTACTAATACAATTATTGGTAATTTTAAATGTGGAATATGTTCCATATGTTCTCATATTTTATTAACAGGTAGTAAGTTAATGATTAACCATTGTTATATTTCTATCTTGGGTCATTATGATTGTTATACTAAAAATGTCAGGATTGTAAAGCATTTTATGTGGGGAAAACGTGTAGGTATTTTAGGGAAAGGGTTAAGGAGCACCTCTTAGATATTAAACATCTTAAATCTACTAATGCTTTAGCAAGACACTTGGTTGATAATGCTGGTCATATTTTTAAATTTTGTATTTTACAGCAGGTAAAAGCTGACCAACAGGGAAGGATTTTAGACATACATTTAGATTTATGTGAACTAAAATGGCAGCTTAGATTAAATGCACAAAATTACCCTGGACTCAATGATTATTGCACTATTAAACCTTTACTTAAGCTGAAACATATTACTGGTCAGAAGTAAAATTCAAACATGGTTTTAATATTTACATTTAATTTTGGTTTTTGTATTAATGTATATTTATGTTTATATATTGTTTATTTTTAGCACAACATATTTATTTTAAATGGTAGTTTTAGATAGGCAACATTGTTTAGTATTGCATATATTGTAAGGTAACCATTGTGCCTTTTAATTTTAACTGATTGTGTTTGTGTTTCAATTGATTCATTAATTAATTGGAATTTTTTTTAGATATAAGTGTGTTTGGAGTTGATATTAGTATTCTGAAGAAGTCCGATCATTTAGGACAAAACCTAGGTCAATGGTGGTTATTTGGTTGTTGCTAATAAATCTTTGTCGGCTTGGACTTCGTTTTTCTTTATTTTTTATTGTTTTGTGTTTTTTTGGTTCTTGGTCATGTGCTACATCTGATCTTTGAACAGTGCCAGGGCAGTGCTAGTCACCAGTCAGCCGAGCCTAAACCCAGACCAGCACATGAAAACCCTGACAATCCAACATGCGTATGTGCGAGGACTACAAGTGTAGAGGTTATGAATATCCTTGGAGTGAGTAGACTCGCAGCACGGGTCCAGAGCAGTAGGAAACAGGGAATGTCCAAATTGGAGTATTGCGGTTTTCCCAGCAGGAGAATGGATGCCTGCTGTGTAAGGGAAGCGGTGAGGCATATGTCAGCGTAGCTATGAACCATGGGTATACATATAAATGGGCCAGAACACCAATAGTGTAGTGGTTACAGCATCTGCCCAACGTAAAGGCATTCCCGGTGCAAGTACGACTATAGCACATATTAATTGTGTAATGAATGCCTCTGTGCTGTAAAGCCAACAGCTATACATGTAAAGGTGACTACGTTCGCATGGGTCCGTTAACCGGAATCCATCAAAGTGGTACTGTCATAAGGAATAAGGCACATGTAAATCTAAAGACGTGCCTGTAAACATATGTAACTCAGAATAAGTAGATGCAAGTGGGCCTGCGCGGGTGTATGCAGCTATTAGCATAGCAAATGTATGTTGTCTTCTACAGCTGTAACTTTCATATATATATATATATATATATATATATATATATATATATATATATATATAGTTATATAGATGTGTGTATAGAGAAATATCCACAGACATAACAGAAATATGCAATTATATAGCTACATATCTATATATATATATATATATATATATATATATACACATAGATAGATAGATATGTTAGGAACGCTGAAAGACAAAAGCAAACCTAAGGGTTGTGAAGGGAATCCAGAGCAAGTTAGGAATTATGAAGTGCTTGCAGCGTATGTCACATAAAGCTGCACAAGTGTGGGTAGAGCACCGCTCTCCACACCAGAGGCAGGGCTATACTAGAGGCCATAACATCGGTGAAGTGCTACATCAACATTGTAAACAGACGGAATGTAGGACATGTTGCGACCACCTACACTTGTAACAAGCAAATTGTTCATAATGCATAACACCAGGAAAGGCACGTATGTGCAAATATTAATGGATGGTGAGCCTGTGAATACACGAGGTGGTACAAAATGTGTGTAGGGCCCCAACGCTCATGAGAGGGCAATGTGTAAAGGTGTGTCATGGCTGCAATATCAGGTGTATAATGTCTGTTATGCGGGGAAACTCAACATGGGTGTGCAGGAGAAACCATGGATATGCGAGTATGGACACAGGAGTGATAGGGTATGTTGCGCCAGGTACCATGGAGCGGCCAGTGGAGGTCAGCTAGTAGGGTTACCACCGTTTCAAATGCTCAAAGTGGGACATTTTCTGTAGAAATGTCAGATTTGCAGGAAAAAACATACCCATGACCAGTACAAATGATAGAACTTCACCTTTCTGCCAAAATAAAAGCTTATTCGTGTAGCATTTGAGTTGCTTATGCTATTTCATATAACATGTAGGTGTTTCAGAGAAAAAAATAACTGTTTTATGAAACTATGAAAGAAAACGTAGGAAATATTTTCGTACAATAATCTCAGGACATCTGCCATTTTGTCAGTTTTTCGCAGGACACAACTGCCCAAAGCGGGACTGTCCCTCACAAAGTGGGACAGGTGGTAACCCTAGCTAGTACGTAGTTGCGATTCCCAGATAGAGCGTTGTTTGCGTGGAGACATGCGTGAATGGGCGTATCGTTGTCGGATGTTATGCTTCGGGTCTGGCAGCACGGCACGTAAAACCTATACGCTACCCATGAGCAGAATGGAGTTCTGCTGTGACAACCCCAAACCGGGAAAAGCAGAAAGACACAATTACATGAAGACAGCAATTTGTCAACGTACAGTCACAGTAACACAAACACACATCCTATCAACAGTAATAATATGAATGTGTACAGAAACAAATACAGTAGCAGGAATAATAGGCTGCGCATACGAGGAATAGGTCAAATGACACTATCAGAACCCAGCTAGCAGCGGCACCCCAGACATGAAAAACCTGCGACATCTGTCTGCTGCATAATGTGCAATATACTGAGCACAAGTTCACCGGAGTGAAGTGTCGGTGTCAGAATGACTAAAGCAATAGTATGCTGTTGAAGCAGGGATAAAACCAATATGCATGTGTTAAGTGTCCATGTCCGGGAAATGTATAGGTTAACAGACACACATATGTGTATATAGATAAAAATGTATATATACACATAGCTATAATAATTTACATACACATATATATCCATACGGACATATATATATATATATATATATATATATATATATATATATATATATATATATATATATATATATATATATATATATATATATACACACACACACACACACACACACACACACACACACACACACACACACACACACACAAGGATATACTACGGATATATATAGGTAGATATATATACACGAACAACAGGTAGTGATATATACACATACACACAAAACAAATTATATGTCAGTGTAGATATACACATTCACATAAATAGGTTACTTCACAGCAATTAGGGGTAACATATTTACAGCCTGGGCATTTGTGACTGGGAGGTCCAATAAAGAAACGTTGTACCCCCCACATCACCCAGCTAGGCCGGACAGACATACAGACAGGCAATACAGATCAATACACTGCTGCTGTCCAAAACACCGGTAGGAAAGGACCAGTGTGAGAGTTCTGCAAGGTCTACTCTTTAAACATGGATAACGGTGTCCCTTGCGGAACCCCAAAAAGTAAGGTATGAAAGAATCTGCCGACACTAATACGAGCAGGATGTAGGTGTACATGGAACAGTAGGTTGTGCCAGTGTGACTATACATGGGTTGACAAAACGTACGACATGTGTCCCGAGATGGGGAGAGTGGGCAATGTGTAGGGGTGTACTCATACTCCAGCTGCGCTCGCAGTAAGTATTTGTCATGACTGCTGTAGAGGGGTGCCATGTAGGTGGACCATGGGTATGCTTTAATGGACTTAAGTGTGCAGGTGCTGGTTGGCAGAGATGTAGTAGGCCCGCCCAGTGGAAGTCATTAATATTCCTATGTGGGCATAGCATATGCCTACACCTCCCAAATCTGAAGAGCAGATCTACCGGATAGTTTGTAAACCATCGGGGAATACATAGAGACCTACACAGTGCCGTGTACCCGAGTAGCATGGACACCCATAGTTATGTATCAGAATGTAACAAAGTCCAAAGAAACACTGCCAGAACTACTGATATTAGGTGAACAGGTGGCGGAATACAGGTAATGACAGATGACAACATGTATGAGTCATAAGCAGCATGTACCTCGACAAACGTGAATGAATGCATATGTTCTGTGACTGTGAATGTGTTTGATTAATTGAACCAGTCGCCTAAATGTGTCCTGCAGGGTGTTATGCATTGTTCCTGATACGGTGTTCAGTCACGCCCATTGGTATGTGAGTTCTGCTACTGACAGAAAGTGCATAAGTTGCTGACCACTTCAGGTAGATGATAACATAATAGAAGAGGTTAAACACCTGTACGCCTGCGAGGGACACACCCGTCTGGGCAGTTGTGTCTTGCAAAATGACAGTTATGGCACATGGCCTGAGCATACCTCTCAACTGTCCCCGATTTTCACGGAAGTCCCTGATTTCGACCCAAATTTCAACTCTGTCCCTCTTAATCCCTCCTAAAACTAGTGACTTTTGGAGGAAAGGTGGTGAATTACACTTAATGAATAATGACAATAATTAAGAGTTACAAACTTCTTTTACTTCAGAAAATGTGTATTAATTCATACGCTCTGATTCTGTCAATGTATCAAGTTAATAGCACTAATATTTTAAAGTTGTCCCTGATTGTCCCTGTTTTTTCCTGACTTGTCCCTGATTCTGTTGAAATTTGTCCCCAATTGGTTGAGAGGTCTGGGCCTGTGAGTTCGGGAATGGAGGCTATATTGTGTGTGTAGTGGTGTCAGACATCAATTTGTTGTATCAGTAACAGCTACATGTAATAGGAAACAGTATTATCAATTATAATGCTACATGAATAACCTTAACGTATGCAAACCATGGAGGTCGTCCGTGTACTACTGGCTGTGGCTCAGACCTCTCAACCAATTGGGGACAAATTGCAACAGAATCACGGATAAGTCAAGAAAACACAAGGACAATCAGGGACACATTTAAAATATTAGAGCTATTAACTGGAAACATTGATAGAATCAGAGCATATGAATTAATACACATTTTCTGAAGTAAAAGAAGTTTGTAACTCTTACTTATTGTCATTATTCATTAAGTGTAATTCACCACCTTTCCTCCAAATGTAACTAGTTTTAGGAGGGATTAAGAGGGACAGAGTTAAAATATGATTCAAAATCAGGGACGGCCCTGAAAATCAGGGACAGTTGAGAGGTATGCTGTGGGTATGTGTTGCCTCGACACATGTGATAGCTCTACATATAGGGTCAATAGGTCCGCCACCAGTCTGAATGGCTAAAGTGGAACCTGGTCTGTAGAACTGACAGATGTACCAGGGCAGAACATACGTACAGCCATGCATAGTACAGAAATATACATATCGGACCAAATCAAAGCATAGTCTAGCAGCAGTATAGTTGCTTATGCTACTACATATGACATATCGACGTGTCAGGTATACAAGATCTGTAACAAGCAACCAGTACAGACACCTACAACATGAGAAGGTCCCCTAATCAGGACAGTTGCAATGGCTAGAGTATTGTCCATACCACTCAACTGTCCCTGAATGTCAGGTACGTCCCTGAGTTTGACTGAAAGTCTAACTGTGTCCCTCTTAATCCCTCCTAAATGTAGTGGCTGTTGAAGGAAAGGTGGTGAATTACATTCACTGACTAATGACAATAAGTAAGAGTTATAAACAACTGTTATGTCACAATATGTGCATTATGTCATATGCTCTGATTCTGTCAATGTGTCAAGTTAATAGCACTAAATTTGTAAATGTGTCCCTGTTTTTCATGACCTGTCCCTGAGTCTGCAGAAATGTGTCTGCAATTGGTGGAGAGTTCTGGTATTGTCACATGTGATGTGTGATGAGGGACTGTCCCATGCAAAGTGGGAAAGGTGTCACTCCTACAGTCTCCCGTCATGCAATCTGAAAGGTGGTCAATGTACAGTTGATATGCGGTAGTATGTCTCGGCAGACCACTGCGTTAACAAACTCAAGTCACATGTCAGCATTGCAGAGTATCGGTTCCCATGTATCAGGCAGATGGGAGCAGATCATATGAAGAACATGCATATAATATGATTACATCACTGGACAGGCCGCCGAGTCCATACAGTCGAATGGCTGCCATCGCAAAATGGTTACACATACCCGATACTGTAGTCATGTAGTCCGATGTAATACACATCACAAGGGATCGCACACACCCAGCGTGAGTGACAAATGTAAGCGGACATGTCGGAGAGTGAGTGGCTGTAAGCGTGTTCGTCTACCAGTATGCCAGTAGTGCTCTGTCAAAGAAATGTGGAGTGTAAACGTGTATAAGGTGCTGTGACCAGAGGTCAGCAGTGCTTAACACTGTGCAAACCCACACACAACAGCTCCCACCTGCTGGACTGTGCCTTACCCGGTTTGTATCCAAAGGCGTCGGCCTGTCCGCAAACAAAGAACCACCCTATACACGTGATGGTAGATGTACCCTATGCACATAGCTCATGTGACTGAACAATAGACCATGGCATATGTACAGACAATAGACCACAAACACCATACAGGGCAGACATCCAACAGTATAGCAATGTACTGGCAGATATGTCCGGACCACTGGTGTGTGCATGCTTGGCCGTCCTGTGTTTCAGTGTGTGAGCATGCCCAGTATGACCGTTGCACATGTTGTAGACTGACAATACCATCATGTGTGTGAGCATGCAAAGTATGGTCAACTCTATTGCATGTGTCACATGTCCAGATAGTTAGTACTGTGTTGCTGACCCCTCCGTTCTACACAGACAGGTGACATGCTGTGTCTGCAGGGTAGCTAATGGTCATGTGGCATTGACAGTTGCTACATGTCTGTATAGCATGGGGGGACATGCAACCACAGTCCTACACAGCACCGTGGGTGGTGCACATGACTCTCACATGTGTAGGTGTGATGGGGGCACAGCCAACAGTTGTACACATCTGCAGCTACTGTACTGGTCTACCAGGTACTCCATGTCAGTGTGTGGAAATACCTAAATTGCTGGTTGGAGGGATACCAGGGTACGTCAGTTCCCAGCATTAATTACCAGCACAGTGGTGTTGGACGTCCTATTACACATCCTACATCAAACAGCCTGGCCTGCTGTCATTTGCATGTGTCATACGGGGTTGGGGTCAGTCAGTGGCCATATCCATAGGCCATCATATATCATTTGTCTGTATTGATCCACATCTGTCCAACTGCATGGGACGTGTGTGGGCTGTACGGACACACATGATGGTCAGCCCATAATCTGCAGTGGGTAGGACACCCTGTGTACTACAGGCTACCATTGTGAACCCCACATGTGCTACAGAGGTCATAGTGCCACTATTGATGTGCACTGTCTGCTGCCCTAACATTTGGCCACCACAGTCACTTGTATGCTCACATACATACCAGAGCAATGGGCATGTACACATTGTAATACAACTGCCACTTGTTAGGTCAATAGACATACCCTGGTTGTGTTACGGACTTAAGGACGGTGCTGGAGTGCTGCCTATGTCAGATGCACACAGTGCACCTCCCATACATGGCCGAGCACAGGTACTGTCATGTTTGGCATCCATTGTACTGTGTGCGGGTCAGAGAGGGGAAATCCGTGGGTACCTACTGTGTCAGTGCATATGCCGTGTGTTGCCTCTTTGCCAAGGGCAGGTCATACTGTACACGGGCTGTCGCCGACTGTACCCTACACAGGTAGTTCCTTCACCAAGTCACACTGTGCCTGTACAGGCCTTGGCAGTGGTGTTGGGCTGTGTGGCCCTGCCCCATGCCATTTCTGCTGCAACTGTTACTGCAGGCTAACATTGTGTAGCATAGCAAATAACATAACAGCATGTATGCATGTAACTTGTGAATACTGCAGAGCCCCTACAGATGTGTCCGGATAACAGAACTGTGAACTGAGCATCCCAAACACATGCACATGTATATGTCTTGCCTGTGCATCCACCTCAGTATGGTGTGAGTGTTCAGGTGTGTGTGCATTGCTGATGGGTGTTATAAGCCACTACATCAGTGTTTACCTAGCATCCCCCACTGGGAGACTGTAGGGGATGTCCACATAGGCATTGGTGTGCTACCGCTGTTTCAGACACCATATATCGGACACATCACAGCTTCCAGGGCAGACAGCACACACATTCAATGTCATGCCCTGGCCATCGCATAGGGCCTAGCTGTTGGAGGGTATGCCCTTGCACTGACTGTAGCCCCTACCCTGCTCCCCGGGTGGTGCTACGTGTGCAGGCTATAGCACCCAGTACCCCAGGGTACTCATCCATGTGGTGGAACAGATTCATACTGCTGGTCCACTAATCACGTATGTAGAGGACCTGTACGTGCTCACTAGCATGTGTTGACATGGCATCTGTGAAGTGATGCAATACTCTGGATGCAGATGCCTGTGAGATACCCATGATATCCCCAGTTGTGCTGTGTGAGGTACCTGTGGCTTGTACACCTAGGACAACACATCCCATGGTATCCACTGTGATGTGTTCCCCTTGGCCTGTGTGATGTGTTAGGCACAGGTCAACAAGCTGCTGTAGGAGGTCTCTGTCCACCCCATAGTGCTCCAACATCCCCAGCCCATGTAGACCCTGGTAATTCACCCTCAGTCAATAAAGTCTTATGTCACCCCAGTAAGGGTTGTTCGGCAGCATACACATCCGCACTGCCCAGCCCCCTGCACATGTTGGTATATGTTTCCTGCTGCAGCCCGTGTCATTTGGTTGGACTGTGTCATGAAATGTCCCTGCAGGTATACACCAGTGGTTAAGAGTGTGGATGAAATGTGTGTGTATGCTACGTGCTCGCATTAGTGTACTGTTCATGTGTGGGCTAGCCATGTCATCAGCTGATTGTGCTGATCAACACCTGTTTGTGCAGCCTGGACACCCTGACTACCCCACCACTGCTGTCATCCCTCCCAACATCACCAGGCAGGTATAGACACACCCCTAGCTGAGGTTTGCTAAGGCAGGAGCACTCCTGAGGCACAGTTCTGCAATGTACGTACAGTATGCCTGACCCCCCCACCTCCCATGCTATCAACTATATGCGAGACCTGCACCTGGCTGACTACACAAATACACTCCAGGGACCGGCAGCACACCCTGGTGATAAATGTGATACACTATAGTCAACCTCATCTGCATAGTATAGTCTTCTAATTAATAGTTATATGACCCATAACAAACCTCCAACATATTAACCACTGCTCAGTGTCACTCAGATCCACACACAACTGGTAACAGGTGCCCTACCATCACCATATTCGATGTCCCATGGTCTTCCCAGCAACAAAATAACTGGTGTCTACACGACAACAACCCGTGGCCCTGAACACCACAGACGATGTGCATTAACACCACGCCATGGCAGATATACATAGATCCGGCACAAATAGTCAATAGTGCTGAACTCCCCAGACATATGTTCACATATATGTCCACCTCTACATCTACATATATCACATATATTATTTGTAGACATATATACATGGGCATCTATATATATATATATATATATATATATATATATATATATATATATATATATATATATATATATATATATCTATATGTATATATATACATACACACATATACATGTACACATATGTAGATATGGTATTTATGTCACAACAGTGAACCACATGACATCAATGCATTAGACAGGAATGGAAAGGTAACCACATGTGCCACCTGCATCATGTATTGTTGTTAATATCAAGGCACATGTGTTATGTTGCATCACACGGGTCAGACCATAGCAAGGGTAAGAGTAGTGCTGCTGACAGTTACTCACCAGACCTATTGGTGACTGTATGTGTTGACAACCCAGTGTCTTGGCAGAATATGCGGGCTGTGGACATTAAATAGGTCAGCAACAAAAGAAACTGGACACATCCTGCAGCTAGCCACCCACAGATACCAACACATACAGTATAACTGCCAAACACATGCCCTGGAATCGAGCATCTACCTGTCTAGTCTACCACACTACAGCATTATGCAGTAACAGAATGCGCTACTGAGTTCAGGCATCACCGCACTCCCACAGGCATACTTCTAGGTGGATGACATCATCCACAAAGGCAAAGACGCCGATAGGGAATGTATGTGGTGTGAGCCATCTAAAAGCATTACTCTGTCCCCAGGCAGCTGGGAACACACACACACACAAAGGCACACACCTGGCAGGGCTGGGAGTCGAACATACACCTAACTACCTTATCACACTACAGCAATATGCAGTTACAGAACGCGCTACCGAGAATACTGAACACAGCACTCCCAGAGGCATACTTCTAGGTGGGTGACATCATCTGCAAAGGCAAAGACGCCAATAGGGAATGTATGTGCTGTGAGCCATCTAAAAGCATTACTCTGTCCCCAGGCAGCTGGAAACATACACACACACACACACACACACACACACACACACACACACACACACACACACACACACACCTGGCAGGGCTGGGAGTCGAACATACACCTAACTACCTTATCACACTACAGCAATATGCAGTTACAGAATGTGCTACCAAGAATACTGAACGCAGCACTCCCAGAGGCATACTTCTAGGTGGGTGACATCATCTGCAAAGGCAAAGACGCCGATAGGGAATATATGTGCTGTGAGCCGTCTAAAAGCATTACTCTGTCCCCAGGCAGCTGGAAACATACTCACACACACACACACACACACACACACACACACACACACACACACACACACACACAGACACACACAGAGGCACAAACTTGGCAGGGCTGGGAGTCGAACATACACCTAACTACCTTATCACACTACAACATTACACAGTTACAGAACGTGCTACCGAGATTACTGAACACAGCACTCCCAGAGGCATACTTCTAGGTGGGTGACATCATCCGCAAAGGCAAAGACGCCGATAGGGAATGTATGTGGTGTGAGGCATCTAAAAGCATTACTGTGACCCCAGGCAGCTGGAAACACACACACACACACACACACACACACACACACACACACACACACACACACACACACACACACACACACACACACACACACACACACACACGCACGGCTGGGAGTCGAACATACACCTAACTACCTTATCACACTACAGCATTACGCAGTTACAGAACGCGCTACCGAGATTACTGAACACAGCACTCCCAGAGGCATACTTCTAGGCGGGTGACATCATCCGCAAAGACAAAGACGCCGATAGGGAATGTATGTGGTTTGAGGCATTTAAAAGCATTACTGTGACCCCAGGCAGCTGGAAACACACACACACACACACACACACACACACACACACACACACACACACACACACACACACGCACGGCTGGGAGTCGAACATACACCTAACTACCTTATCACACTACAGCATTACGCAGTTACAGAATGCGCTACCGAGATTACTGAACACAGCACTCCCAGAGGCATTCTTCTAGGTAGGTGACATCATCTGCAAAGGCAAGGATGCTGATAGGGAATGTATAGAGAGTGAGCAGTCTGAAAGCATATTACTGTCCCAAGGTAGACGTAGACAAACACATGGCAGTGGTGTGATCGGGGCAACTAAATATCTACGGAGCACTACAACAACACTACATAGATATGTGACGTGCCACAGACAGTACACCCTTCAAGACAGTCAACCAGTGTGTTCAATGTAGGCATCCATCATGACGTGGAAAATGGACATCTGTTGCCTGGATGACCACCATCACTATACAGGATGTCAATGGCCATGCCCATACACAGAGGCACATCACCGACACAAGGTGTCACTGGGCATGCCCACACGCTTAGTATCACACGTCCGTTTGGAATGTACTGTGTGTCCATCTACACAATGGCGTACTGGGCATGCTCACACACTTAGCAGTTGCAAAGGGCCGTCTGGCATGCACACGGATTCTAAACATGGAAGGGCACAGTTTGGAATGTACTGTGTGTCCATCTACACAACGGAGTACTTGGCATGCTCACACACTTAGCAGTTGCAAAGGGCCATCAGCAGTTGCAAAGGGCTATCTTGCATGCATACGGATTCTAAACATGGAAGGGCGCAGTTTGGAATGTACTGTGTGTCCATCTACACAATGGCGTACTGGGCATGCTCACACACTTAGCAGTTGCAAAGGGCCGTCTTGCATGCACACGGATTCTAAACATGGAAGGGCACAGTATGGTGTTACTGTCCCCACGTACATGAATGCCACTCACATGTACTGACCAGTACACACTCAGGAGCTATCACAGATGTCTCAGGTGCAGATCACAGAGGTACACACCACAGTCTACATTGTAGCCCTCAGACATCACCATGTCGTAGGACCAGCAATAGACTGCCATACATTACCACAACACCATGTGACTCATGACCAGTGGACTGTACATAGGTCTACAGCAACTGTGCAGACTACACATGTACCGACAGGGTTCCATCATGTTTTATGCATTGCAATGATACCACTGTAATGACCAGGTCAGCTCTACACATACCAGGAGCCCTGGGTCTTACACAGCTGTGACAAATGTCTGTCACTGTACACCAAAGAACACACATGTTTGGATATGACATACATGTAATCGCAGTGGATATGTGCATGGACCACACACACAACACATATGTACAAAGCATAGCTTTTGCTGCCCTCCGTGCAGACAAGTGGCTACAGCAATCACACGCACTCAAATGGAAGATGGGTCCATGGCTGTTGAATGCTAACAGTACATGAGGTAGCAATGTTGACCGAGGACACATTCCCTCTGTACTAGTTACCCATGACACCCATCATATCGTACAACAGTCCATGTGTTATGTATGTCATCACACATGTCCACCAACTGCAATGCATACAAACATGGCTACATGACAGGCATGTAGGACCAACACACATGTACAATTTGTAGTGTGCATGCAGCTACCATGCAAGTGCAGTAGCTGATGTATGTGACTCATCTGTGCCTAACTACAACATGCAGCTGCAATGCAGCCCCATCATTGACACCTGTATATGGTGACATACTGACAGTACGGTAGGATGTACATCAGGTATGGATGGATGTGTGTACATAATGTGGTGATCCACCTGTGCAGATGGATGTTGGCCGGGGACGGCTTACAGGTATGTCACACGCCATCTTACCATTACATGTGCAAACAGTACGCTATGTTACTGTTACTTGACGGTGAAGACATAAAACCTACACAGCAGTCAGGTGTTACTGACTGTATGTCTCCTGACACCTGTAACACTTACATCCTCCCGTGTGCATATAGCACCACAATTGCCGGACGTAGCGTTGGTACACATAATGCGGCCAATACTGCTGCATGTCTGTCAGACATATCATCATATAGCAGGTGTATCATTCACACTACTGCCATGTGTGTTTGCTTGTGTGACCATATATGCCACATATGGTGGGGATTACATCCCAATTGTTACACACCCCTGTACACTGCAGTAGAGATCTGTACATACTGCAGTGTGGAAAGCATGACGTAGGCAGGGGTGGTGTGTGTATCACACACATAAGCTATCCGTATGTGTATGACATTTGTGGTCTCCACGGTGTGTGTGTGTGTGTGTGTGTGTGTGTGTGTGTGTATGTATGTATGGCTGTCTGATGCATGGAGTGAGGGTGTATGCTACCATACAGAACACACAGGATCCCTAATCCCTCATGGTGATGCAGTCTACTACCCTGTTGATGCCATAGGTCTCAGCCATACTGGCTACCTGTACATGTTCTTTCTCTGTGTCACATCGCATGGGTGCACAGTACTGTGAGGGTGATGACCACATAGGCAGGGGTCCTCACCTCAACACTATGGGGTGTGCATTATAGTGTTCTTGACCCCGTGAGTGTGGGCATGTTCCTGTAATGTGACAGGATATTACTGCTACACAGTGAGGCCTCTTGCTATCAGGTGGCCTCTAATATTATCATCGGCTGGACCGCTGTGTACAACCCCTGCACCATGTCAACATACCTGTGATGTGACCTGGTATGGATGTCACATCTCTAGCCACTGTAGCCTATTAAACTGCTCACATGTGAATGGATCAGTATATGTGTGGACATCTGTGGTATGTTAGCTTTTCCAACAGTCAGGTTGAGGCTACGTATAGCATGCTGATATTGCCATACGTGCCTGTGAGTACTCCACAGTTAAACATGGGAGACTGCAAACACTGCTACCTGTAGGCACATGCAAGTAGACCATAAGGAGGGAACCAGGGCATCATTACCAACATGCTGTTACTGTTGTTACCAAGACACATACTGTGAACATATAACAATGCATGCTAAACCTGTACTACATGGTATGTCTGGTGCGTGTTAACAGTACACAATGAATGTAATATACACCTCTCTCACTATTCTTACACAACTAATGTAATATACACTTCTCTCACTATTCTTACACAACTAATGTTATATACACTTCTCTCACTATTCTGTTCACCCTGTGCATCAGACCATTTGAGCATGTCCCTGCACCGATGGTGTGGATTACAGAGATGTGGCACAAGCTTCATCGTATGCACAGGGTGATAATGTTTGCCAGGGGCATACACTGCACCAATGGATGACATCATGTGTGTGGGTAAGGGCCGGTGACATGATTGGACATGTCTGTTCAGTATGCATGTGGGTGTTGTGGTGCCCTCAAATGTGTTTGCTGTGTGCGTGTATGTGTGCACACAGTTCTGCCTTTTGTGAGGCCTACACAGGGGTATTATTGACAGCTCCAGATTGTACAGACCAGGTTGTACAGCTCACTGTGTCTGGCCACGGCTACGTGACCTGTGCCTGCCAGGGGTTGCACGGGCACTACCAGATGGAGGTACAGATTGGTTACTGTCTGACGACACATGTCCACTGGAACCGTGTCCCCACTGGGAATGTCCAGGGCCACGTCCATGTGGCCTGCTGTGTTCTGGTGTGGACAGCGCAGCACCAGCTGCACTGCTACTGCTACTGGCACTATGGGAGCGGGCATGTGAGGTGGCACACTCATGTTGACCTGCACTAGGTGGTGTAGCTGGTCTACGTCCACGTGGCCTATGCCTCAATCCTACCAGATGTTCCAGCACAGACAGCTCACGCTCGCAGATTGCCATGCCATGGTCAAGGATTCCAACCATGTCACCCAATAGCCTGTCCAGAACATCAGCAATCTGCTGTTGAGCATTTGCCAATGCCTGGATGTTGTAGTTTAGGGTATGGATACCAGCCCTCTGCAGCCTTTGCCCTTCTCTGTTCTGCCATTCAGCATGTGCCTGTGCTGCCATTACAGTCTGGAACATGCATCTGGTGATACCAGCTGCTGCGCTCTGTCCTGCAGGTGCATGTCTGCCAGAGGTCCTCCTACGAGCAGCACTGGCCACATGCCTGTGTGGCACATCTGCAGTCATTACACTGACACCATGGTTTGGAGACACACCTTCTGTAGCCACCACACGTTCCTGTTCCACACTAACAGACGCTGACTGTCCTTCCTCTATGGCCACTGGTGATGCGGTATGTGTTGGCAGCAGAACTGTGTGCAGGGAAGAGGGGGACATAGCTAGGATGGCAACCATTGGCACAGATTCAGCCCCTGACAACCCTGCCTGTACCTCATGCATATGTTCATCACTGCTAGTATCTGTGGGGACACTAACATCAGATAGACTACAGGAGGGTAACGCACCTACATCACCTGTGAATGCAAAGAAAGACTCTAAATTACAATAGACACACACACACACACAGACACACACAGACACACACACACAGACACACCATGCATGTGATTTGACAGATGGCATGCAGCATGCCTGTGATACAGCAGATGGCATGCAGCTTAGACATTAATAGTGTTAGTTACCATACCTCCCTGGGGTGCACACTACAGCAAGCAGGTGTCATATCAGTAGCCATGCAGTTCACACAATCTTGGTAGCATGCATACATCCCTGTGATACACCATGTGGACCAGAACAGGATAACAGTACACATGGCTGATGTGACCTTGACGTAATCTGCTGACGTGTGCATTAACATGCATACATGTCTGACACAATGGTGTCCTGACACATGTACAGCGTCATAATGGGCATCACACTGCAGTGTTGTCTGTATGTCCTACAGATAGAATGCATGTTTAGCAAATGTGCATGAGCATGGAAGGGTCTACATTGCTATACAGTGTGAAGTACAGACACTGTGCCATTGCATGGCATCATGAGGCGTCTATATTACTATACAGTGCATAATATGTACACATTGCATAGCCATAACTGCATGCATACCCATGACATAACTGTGGATTGTGACCCACGATGCTGAGGAGTATACACACCAATCCATGCTGTGTCATGTGACAAGTCACTGGAGGACCTACAGATGACACCCCTGCACAACTACTACAGAGTCTTAGCTGCCTGGCAAACAGGCCCACACATAGCAGACTTGTCAATTCACCATGTCCCACATGACATTGATGTACCACACACACAAGGTGCACAACTAACGATAATGTCCTACAGCTGCAAGGGAAATGTACAGTATCTGTGGCCTGATGTGGTGTCAATATCTGTGGAAGCTGTACAGGTGACTACTGTCATGCTATGACACAGTCGTGATGTTCAACACATCTTATATGGTAGATGTCAGTGACACCTCCACTAGCTATGCACAGGCTTTTAGGATGTCCAGTGTACCACATCAACTGTATAATCAGTCAACTAAGTCTATAATTGGACCATGTGTGGACAATGTGCAACAGGGTGTCTACACATCACATCTACTGTGTGACTACGTGTCTCTGGTCATCCCCCATGGCCATGTGTGCACATGTGTTGGCCAAATGTGTGTGATGGCCGTCTATCACACGTCTGTGTTGTCCCATATGACATACACTCATAGATGTCAGATATGTCACCATCCACAGGGCTATGCAGACAACGGGTTGTATGTTTGGTATGCGGGGTATGGGTTATGGGATAGTGTGACAATATTGCAGCCAGAACACTACGTGTCTGGGACATGTCAGATGGCACATCACGATGTGTGCACCCATTGCAGGGGCATATAACACAATGGTGACTCCTGTGGGCTGCCCATATCACAGCTCACTGTGTGGTACTGTTTGCGTACCTCATGTGTTGTTCCAATGTATAGTACATATGCCTCCATTGTAGAACACCTCCACCGTTGTATGCACAGCTGTCCACACATGTAGCAATGACAAATACTGTGGTTTCATGTCGGTGTATCATTTCATTTGTATATGTTGCACATGGGTGGCCAGTGTGAATGATGGGTGATGCGATCTATATATCGTGACTGGAATGAACATCAAGTGTACAAGTGTTAACTGGCCACATGGCGAATAGATCTATGCTTTAACATGCCTGATACTGATGACAGTCTCACCTGCAACGGACTCATGTCTGTGCGGCACGCCAGAGGTACCTGTATAGGGGTGACACAACAGTATAAACATTATCCATGACTGTATGACAGCCACAGGGTGCACTGTGCATGTTAATACATTCACCTGTACAATAGCATATAGTATGCACATGTGTGCATACACAGGATAACATACTGTAGTATGTAGCATGTGTGTCCACATACCTTGCATATGTTGTTACATTACATAATGTACAGTGACACATGCAACTAAATGGGATATAATAGCCATATGTGCAGTACTGACTTACCAGGCAACTCCAGGCTCATTGGTTGCGAGACACGCACCTCCACGATGGCAGCTAGTGTTTGTGGATGCTGTTCTGAGGGTGTCCCCAGACTGGCCAGTAGCTCCTCGGTGTGTGTGAGTGGGGGCTGGGTTGGTGGCCCACCACCTGTTCCACCTTGTTCCCTGGCGATTGCAGTGGCATGCTGTTTTGCATGTCGTATCAAGTCCATGCAGTGTCTGCGCACCTGCTGGTAGGTACGGTTATGGGCACCCACATCGTTCACCCTCCTGCGAAGATCCTGCCACAGGTCATCCTGCTGCTGGGCATGCTGTGGCACATGGCTGAACAACACTTCTTAGTTCTCATGGAGGTACGGGTGAGGACCTCATCCTCCTGGCAGCTGTACGCTGGCAGGTGTGTACGAGGCATTATCTGTAAGACATAATGATGGTGACAGGTCACAGTTTCAGAGATGTAAGGAGATACTGCTGCACATACATTTCTAGTAAATCTAGTACATCTGCACAGTTATCTTTGCAAATCATCATGACACTGACATGACTGACATGTTTATGTCACACACATGTAACACCCATTATGCATTGGATATCACCATATATGTGTGTCACCTCATTACATTGTTCATACTCCATGTGAATGCTGTCTTGATGTGGGCATGTCTGTTTGCCTGCACTGGTGTTCTTACCTATCAGCACATGCCTGGATGTGTCCACGGTAATGCTGTTGACCTTGATGCTGTGTACATGTCACATATCAACACATACACTGCCTTAATGGACTTGAGCAGTGACAATGCACACATACACATGGAAACCTTTGCATGCATGTGTTTTGCCATATACATTTACACAGCACTGTAAAGCTGTGATAGACATGGGACAATGGCTAGTCGGATGTCATTCACAGGGATGGTTATCAACTATAGCATGTACGGGCAAGGTTTCCTAGCTGTATCCGACAGCCATTATGCCACTGCAAGGTGCATCAGTGCCACATTATTGATCCAGACAGTTGATACTACATCTACCATGCGGCCATCACACCATGTATGACAGGGATGACATGTGCAGCTTTGATTGACAGAGTTGCATGGTATGGCGGGAGTATGTCACATGTATGGCACAGGGATCTGTCCAGCATGTGGCGATCCTAGTAGTAGGACGGTGGCTGTCCATGACATATGTCTTTCAGATCAGGATATGGACATGTTGCATGTCCAACATCATAGTGTAGCAAATGTCTTTATGCAAGGTAGACAGCATGCTGAATAGTGGAGGTGAGGATTGTGAAGGCTGGAATCGCCCATCCACGCAAGGCCAATACCCCTTAAAGGTGATATGTGATCGAATATTGGTCACCCGAGTGCTGTGTATGCCTGTCCAATGATCTCCGAGCTCATGGATGGCACCCTGTCATGACATGGGTACCTCGTATGACTACCTAACGGGCCTGGGGACGTCACCAACTCAGGGAGGTGTACTGCACAGCACCATCCCTTACACAGTGTCCATAATGTTGACCACAGCCTAGGTGGTAGTTAATGGGTACAGGGATATTCACCTAGCGGTGACAATGCTGATATCATCCATCAGAATGTGCACATATGTCACACACCTCACCCACAAAGCCCATTCTGTATGTTGTTCACAACACTGAGACAGCTATTGCTCATAGGTCATAGCCATTCACATCCTTACATACACAGATGCCTGACATTTGTCTGTGTGGTATGGGCTACAATGAGGGTGGAGTACAACACATTAACCCTGTTTTACTGTAGCTGGCACTGGTGTGATATGCACATGTCACTCTGGCACCTTTTATAGTGTTGATTCTGTCAACAGGCCACTGGTAGAACACTCCTGTGACATACAAAGGTATATGTAAAGGTATAGCTTCAATTTCACCAGCTCACAATAGCTCATAAGACCCTGTATCAACCTAGCTACACTCCTATACTCTCTAGCCTCATCACACCTCTCAAAAATCTACATTCCTCAAACAAACTGCTGATTCATACTACTAAATCCAACAACTTAGCAGGTGACTCCTTATTCTCCAACTCTGTAGGAAAACTATGGAATCAACTTCCTTCCGATATCACAGCTCAGACCTCTCTTTTTCTTTTTAAAAAAACAACTAAAACCATATCTCAATAATCACTGGCTATGCTCCTGTACTAACCCTAACTAATTCTGCCCCCTCCCCACTTATTCTTCTCACCCTTCCTTCATCTACTACCTATTACAAATTAACAATATATCCTATAGTACACAAATTTTATGTATATATGTATATAAGTAAAAGTTATCTCTGTACCTTAAAGAACTGGATTACTATTATACAGTATTAGTTAAAACTTTTGTATTATCTTATATTTTCTTTGATTTCTTTGACAACACTGTACAACTTCTATTCTTTTAGCATCTATTTACTCTGTACAAATACATGGAACTTTTCTCCCCGGGCCTCTACTGGAAATAGACTTGCATCCAGTTAGACTAGCCCAGTCAACAAATGTAAACTGTAAATGTAAATGCAGTATACTTTAACCAACTTAAGTGTAGGTTAGAATTAAAAAAAAAAAAAAAAAAACTTTTATTTCTTCTATTTTTTATATTCTTTTAAGAATTTCTTTAGCTAACATGTTATGCTAAAATTATACTGCTTTTATGGTACAATCATTGCTGTATAAAACTGTTTTGATGTTATTCTCTATTAAATTGTAAGTTTTTTCCTTGGAGCTTTTCTCCCCGGGCCTCTACTGAAAATGGACATATATCCAGTTAGACTAGCCCGGTCAACAAATGTAAAATAAAATAAATAAATAAATATGTAGTCAAACATCCGTACTGTCATGTACATCTGTACTGCTAACATCTACATTGATAATGGTTCATGGACTTTTAGACCATACTCAGCAGGGTTATAGTGCGGTGCCACCAATTATGACTGTCGTCACCACTTGTGGGTTGATATTATCCAACACCCTATCTGTATTGTATGTTCATGCTCAGCACTTGTTCAGAACTTGTGAGCACGTCATGAGCTACTGATTAATATAGCACCCATTCCACACCATTTCTCACAGGTACACTGTCTGTCCTTACATTTCCAGCTTGCTTACAGTACAACAGCTGTTGTACACACGTAACTCACATATCTTGTGAGACATGGTTGTATATGCAGGCATGTCCAACTGTCACGTACCAGTGCTATTGCCTGTCTATATGATGAATATGTCGTACATGTGGCAATAGAGCAACTGTCTTATGTACACAGTCAATGCTCACCTCCCAAACATACGACACTACAGCCTGTGGGGGATGCACATATGCAGCCTTGCTGGGGGTAATGCTGTCACCAACCCTGACTGCACCTGACAGTCATGTGGGGATGTGTAACATTCGCAACACACCCCACTCATCACATAGTCTCACAAGATCTCCACCACCACAGGCCACACATATGAGGACAACTTGTGCAGTACCTCGCCATACTCTGTGTAGGCACCAAAGGCAGCCCCCCATCACCAAACACAACAACAACAACTTACAGCTCACAGACTCATGTATGCCCATCACATACAGCCAATAGGTTGTTATAACATACACAACACACCTGTCATAGGTGACTCTGTAGGCAGTCACACTGATGTTCCACTCAGCAGGCTACACAAGGTGATAGTTGCTTACATCTTGCTGTCGGGTAACTAGCTCTGCAACATAACCTATGCACCCATGCCACACCTCACCAGATACAATGTGACTGTCATTCTCCATGTTAGTGTGACTGCCCTGAGATGCAACTTCACAGACCACGTGTGCAGGGACATGTAATAGCTTACCAGTCTTGTAGCCCTGAAGGTATGGGCCAAGCCCTTGGGAGCATTATGCATTCATCCGGACCACTGCACAACGACTGACTGTGTCACTTCAACAGTTGCCTATGCTTCTGCTGTCATTCCACAGACATCTGGCATCTGTCCGCTTTGACTGACATAGTCAAACAACACGATGCTTTGGCACAGATGACCTGCACCTGTCAGCCCTGGGAGTACAGATTACATGTAAGGCTCTTGCTGCTTTTATACTGTCTGTCTTGCACAGTTTCCAATAACATTCACCACCAGAAAGGGAACTGGCAAGTAAAACATGGGGTCATGTGACGCAATGCTTGACATCTTCATCTCTGACGCACGCAGGCAAGGCACTCCTTATAATGCACCACTTCAATATCTCTGCAGTGACTGGGACCTGCCTCTAGGCTCTGCAGAGCACACCTGCAATGACAGGTTATACACAGACCATACCTTTCAGTCATGTAACCTGGACCGGCACACCCACGGCTGAGGTGTTCCCATATTCCACTATGTTGTACACACATCCTGGCTAGTTACTTAGCACAATGCATCAGAGGTGCTCCACGTGCAACTAACTGTGTCCAGAACTGCTATACACATTGTAACAAGCTACAGATTCAACAACATACCCCACAGTTACCAGACCTCATTTCTTGGTGTACTGGACAGTAGGGCTCAGACAGGTACTACTGATGTGAGACTGACACTACCCCACACTTAACTGGGATAGCCACTCATGTACCGACACATTAGGCCAACACTGTCCGTGATTCATAACCTCCACTTGGCTGGATCAACCCATACACACCACCTCCAAGACCAACAATATTCTTGACATGGACACTACCAACATGTGACTGGTGTTCCACACCTGGGGTTATCCCCTCATTGGTGGATTCTGAACATATGCTAATCACCCCTGTTATCCACATCCCAGCACCACACCCTTCACGGCATACACAGTACATGAGTACTACAACACCTACTACAGACGTCTTATGACAGCGGTAGTTAACGTCATGACACCCGTGCAGATGGACAATGCACATACAAATGCTGAAACATTCCCCAGTGCACTTCATTAGCATCTGCATGACTGCATGGATCATGCTATTCCACACAGAGCCATGATGGTGCCCACCAGATAATGGATGCCACTCTGGGGGTCCAGTTCCATGGACATAATTTACAGCAACAGGTGGAGGCTGTTGCAAAGTGGAGTACAATTCCATGGGTGGGGTAGCTCACTGGTCAGCCTTGGTAGGGCCACAGGATCCCTCATCACATACTCCAAAACTAGCTACGTAAACATTACTGCGACACATTCCGGGGTGTACCACAAGGCATTATGGTGGTATGTCAGTAGTCAATGGCAATACCCACATCTGCTCTCACATACAACAGTTACTCAGGAACATTACAGAACCAGGTGATGATGGCAACATGCTGGCAGATGGATTCAATGCTAACATTACACCCTCTCAATCCCTACAGGGCCACAATCCATGCAGGAACATTGTGGTGTCCCTGTGGTCACACCTACACAGTACTAACCTGCACTCTATATGTCCTGGGACACCGGCCCCATGTGACTGTCCAAAATCCCAGGGTGTGATGTACACAAACCTCTGAATGACATGTCTCCCCACTAGGCCACAATATTCAGTAATAGCCTTGTATCAGCCATTGTGGCCCCTGAATGGCACACGGCAACAGTTATCACACTCCACACAGGTGGCGCCACAATGCATGAGTGGGACTATTTCCCTACACACCTGACTGGACTGTTCTGCAAGGCTATGGGGCACATCATCATGGACGTCATTTACAGAGACATTGTTGGGCTCCAGTCCTTTGATGCCACCCAAGTTGGACTTGTTAGGGCCAGAGCATGGCTCCTACACCTGGTGGACTCCTTTCATACAGTTACCAGGGTAGTTGATGACAGTACAGGGGTCCACACAGCCTACAGTGTCCTCTCATTGCCTTTCAGCACCGTTCTCCATTCTGGTATTGACAACATACACATACACCTGCACATCAACCCCTATGTCTCAGGATGTTATGCAAAGTGGCTCATGGACAGGACACACACAATGAGGGTAGCATACCATAGTACCTACTGTATTTCAGTTACACATGGCATACCACAGTCCTCAGTCATAGGGTCCCTCATGTTCGGTATATGCTTCCCTGAGGTACAGGCTAGCACAGAGGGACTTTCCCTGCCTAGCTTTACAGACCACTGCATACAAAGTGCCATGATTGATCCACCAGCTGATACTGACTCCCTCCATAAGGGTGTCACTGTGATGGATACCTGATATCAATATCATGGCCTCAAGCTGCATGACACAAGGTGCATGAACATCCCCTTTGCATTACACCATTCACCCTCTGACTATCACATAGGTGGTAGTCCCCTACATACATGTCAAATTGTCCGTGATCGTAGTACACACGTATGTCGCACCCACTCCTGTGATAACCATATTGCCACTGTGGCGTGGATATCCTTCTATGTGGCCACACTTATCTGTACTGGGTGTGTAGCTGGAACATAGGCACCCATTGTACCTCTGAACTCCAGACGTATACACACATTCAAGGGTACAACACCCCATTTAGGGTGTACCTTACACAACAGCTATGGCTTTACATACCACAACATTAACACGCCATGACATTTACTGAGCTCTGACGGTTAAAGTATGCAGCAGAACTACGGACACCATGTCTACACATTTGCATACTACATACTCAGGTATGACCGTTGCTGAACCGACAGGGCCCATGTCCACAACAATATTAATGGATATACTCCACATAAGCAACATAAGCAAAGGCCACTGTGAGCAGCATTCTCATGGATATGTGCACACATGCAACAATGAGTGGGATGTGCTTGAGGGTTACATTCCCAAACCGGACACTCACCATGCTTTGGAACATGATTCCCATGTATATCACGCAGGGACACTCAGTAGCACTGTTCATGTGATACCTCACTTGGTGGATGGGAGACACATGTATGCCAGGGATCACTGCAGTGGCTGTACTGTGCAGAGGTGCAGGTAACACATGGCTCTGCTGTTCACAGGACACTATCCTAGAGAGGTGCCGCTGGTGTGAACAATGTAGTTGTGCTTACACATAGACTTGCCAGACTGCATAGTACCCCACTATGAAACTGTGAAGCTATTACATGTCCTTTGTGCATGGTTAATTGAGCAGCCCTTCCATTTAGATTAGCTATCATGCTATTACAGTGTCCCGTGACTACAAGCCATATGTATCCTGTTATTGTACATTGTACATGCCAATAGACAATACCTTTGGTATGCATGATATGCCTGTTATGCTGTGTAGCATATCTGACATATCTACCTACAATACTATACATTACACATATTTTACATAGTATCCCATAATGCAAAGCATACTTGCACAGCGGGACCACCTTAGACATGTCATTGCCGTTATATGCCCATACACATGCCTACTGTGACAGTATATCAACATATACTATCCCCTGCTATGGCACATACTTGTTGGACATACCCTACCACTGACGGTGGGTGGTATGGAATTGTTCTGTTTAAAGCCCTCATGTAGCATCCCTTGTGGTGTCTGTGATGTTTATCTTGTGGCCCACTGCAGGACGCACAATTTCTACAAGCGTTAGTATGCTCAGCAAGACATCACTACATAAATACCTTTTCCCACTTTATGCATTGCGGACACTTTTAATTAATACAAAACAGGCTATACATACACTAACATAACTAATACAAAACAGGCTATATATACACTTACATACCGAGTGTTCTACATACCTTGTTATCATTCTGGACTTTCATATCTATCTCTCTTACACTGTTTAAACAGTTCTATCATATGAGCATACGGTTTGAATGTCTGGCAAGTCATCCTTATATATGTCGATACCTGTAACATGTGGTTTCCTGCCGCCAGTTGGTGTTCCTGAGTGACTTATTACTTGCACATCAGCTGTGCAGCTACTCCATTCGCCAATTACGTGGCAACAGTGGGGTATAATTGAATTCTCCACTTGGACGTTGCACATTTGCCCTACCTTTATGGAGACGGCCTGTATTGTGATTTGTTGTGTGTAATTGCAACTGCTATGAGTAGAGACACATATAGTTTGGATTCATGTCCCCCGTGGATTGTGTGTGATGGCTAGAGTATGTGGTTCTACATGTGAATGTACCTGTCATCCCAACTGTCTGATAAGGGACTATTGCAAACAAAACCTGTAACATCGCCGTTTATTCCATTATACAACGGCTACGATTTCACATGGCGCCTTTAAATGTGTCTCTCACAAGGTATGTTAATGCTTCTGCAGATGTAATTGACTGACTGGATGTTTGTGCTGTAATTACAGTCTGTATTGCTATAGTTTCTAGTGTGGGGGATGCAGGTGGGTGTACGTAGCCTATACAGGTTTGTGGGGCTTGCATTTCTACATATTCCATATATATGTGTGTGGGCTCCTTCCCTAATTGAAGAGCTATCAGTTAGTAGACTTATGTTATGGGATTATACATTGGGCCATTGTTAATTGGTTTCTATATAGTATGCAGGTGAGGTTGATACCTCTATACCTCCGGAATTACAGCGGTATGTAAAGGGATGTTTCTAAATGACAGCTATCTTGTGTATTTCTGTCCCTGATATTTGCAGTCATTGCAGTTGTGTTGGTAACAGAATGTCTTTGGCATGGGTTGCCACCTTTTCAAATGGCCATTGTGGAACACTTGTGGGACACACATTGGTGTTTACAGGCCGACACATACCCGTGGTCAGTATACAGGATAGCACATACTTTTATCCTCAATACATGCTTATTGTTGTGGGACTTTGGCTACTTATCATATTGCATGTAACATTTACGTTTCTTACATACAGGCATAACTATTTAATGCAACTATTACATAATCTATGGGACATAATGTCCTACAATCTCAGACAGTTGCCCTTTTTAATGTTTTATGTCAGGACACAACTGCCCAGGGAGGGGCTGTCCCTCCTAATGTGGGACAGGTGGTAACCGTATGCCTACGGCTAGCTATACCCACACCTACCGTAATGACCTACCTCCGAGTTGGCACTAACAGACACACGATCAGACACACACACACACACATTACAGTCACACGGAAACACACACGGCACCCTCAACACACACAAACACGGACTACGGCAATCACAAACACAATTGAACACAGTACCTACGTGGACCGCAACACCGGCAGCGGTAACTAAATGTCCCTTCATATCGTGATAATATTACTCGCGGTTCTACTGTTCTGGTACTGTGTTCTTTCGGTCTTTCAGCCTTGTGGTTACGCGTGTCGGTATGTGACACATTCCATAGTTGGTGGTATCCTATTTATTTGTACCTCCAAGGTTTTATGAATGTCATTGACCTATCTATATATTTGCAGATACCGGTGAATCCGTATATATCAACATATATCTCTCTATCGGAATTTCTATCTGTATTATATATATGTATATATGTATATATGTATATATATATATATATATATATATATATATATAAATATATCTGACAGGGAAAGTGACAGGCAAGCTACACCTTTCATTGTGTACTTGTCGGTGTATACTGTTTCCTGGACTCCGCACATTTGTGTCTGAACCTGTCACATTACACACCTGCTGTAGGTACATCTTGGCTACCATAGTGTTAGGTGATTGTATACATGATTGCGTGTTCTACTCCTGGCAGTGGTCATTTTACCCTTCAGAGCAGGCGCTATTAGTACAGGGGTGAATAATGCTGGTTTCACCTGTTCTGGACATCATTGACCATGATCTGCACGATATTCAGAGAAGCTTAGCCCTGTTTCGCGCATATCCGTATAGTCATATTTAAACGATGCTTACCATCAGTGGGCAACGCATATTCCCGCTAACATGTGCTACACATGATCTGATGATCTGCATCTGACATGCATTATTCCTCCCTTCGGGATTACATTACATCCCTTGCAGGACGTGGGATCGGAAACATGCACGACAGTCACTGCATTTACCACTTGGCCATCTGGGATTTGTACACGTGTTATGGCATTTTGTATGTGGAGTATACTACGGCTGTTACTCCATACTGCACTCACATGGGTAACTCAGTTAGTTTACATATGGATGAGTCCAGTTAATGGTATGTCCATGTGATGTTTACTGGATGTACTCCGGCATTGGGTATGTATATCACAGTGAGCCACACATGATAATGTGCTACACCTTCAAACGACCGTAGGTGGAGCATGCTGGGGTGATGAATACCTGTCATGGTTACACCCCATGCCTTGACACAACATCCAAGATTATATTATGTGGAGCCCCTCATTAACGCAGTAGGGAATCTGTGCAGAGTGTGTGCAGAACAGTGTTTACACACATGTGATCCCGCGATTGCCTCTGCTCTACTGAGCGACAGTTGGTTACTCGATGTTGTGGCGACAGCAGACACTGTTTGCCTCATTTGGTGTGTGGCCTCTGATAATCGGGTGTGTACCTACCGATGTACCTAGGAACCTATACACACAGCACCAACATATGCTGATAGGCGCATGTACTGTTCAGGTGTTGACATTCCTTGTTCCAATAGCTGTTGTGTGTACAATGTTTGCGGGCTGCCTATGTAGGATTCACACAGTGAGTCACCTATACATTACAATTTACAGGTGGTCGTGTGTGTGTGCCATCCATTTTGCTGTGTGTGCAGGTGGAGAGGTGTGTCAGTCCGTAGGGGCCTACACTGTCAGTATGTGCTATACGTTCCCTCTTTGCCAAGGCATAGGCATATTGGGCATGCCTCCGTCTGCCTACTGGGGCTGGTACAGTGGGTTCGTGGTCAGAATCCCTCTGTGCCTGTGATGGCCTTGGCAATTGCAGTAGGCTATGAGGGCCTTCACCATTTTGTCCCTGCTGCAGCTGTTTCCGCAGGATCATATTATGTAGCATGGCACATACTATGAAGATGTGGGCACACATGCCTGGAGAGTACTGCAGGGCTCCACCAGATGTGTCCAAGCAACGGAACCGTGATTTCAGCATCGCGAACACACGGTTTGTGATGATTCTGGTTTGTGCTTGTGCCTCATTATGGCGTTCTTGCATGGGTGTGTGTGCATTTCTGATGGAAGTCATCATCCACGGCTCCAGTGCATAGCCAGCATCCCCCACAAGGTGGCCATGTGGGATGTCCCCCCTGACAAATACCTGATACAGCTGTGAGGCATGCCAGATATGGGAGTCATGGTAGCTTCCAGGGCTGCCAGCACACACATCCATGATAATTCCCTGGGCATTGCACATGACCTGGCAGTTGATGGAGTGGAATCCCTTGTGGTTTATGTAGCGCCTACCATGCTCACTGGGTGGTGACTTGATATGTATGTGCGTGCAGTCTATTGCACCCAGTACCTCTGAGTAGTGTGCCACATGGTGGAAGTGACGCATATTGCTGGCCAACTCCTCCTGAGTTCGGGGGAAGTATATATGCTCATTGGCATGTGGTAACATGGCATCCAGGAACTGGTGTAGTACCCTGGATGCTGATGCCTGTGAGATTCCCCATTATATCTCCAGTTGGCCTTTGAAAGGTACCTGTGGCTAGTATTCGCAAGCTTACACATACCTTCGTGTCCACTGGGATGGGTTCCCCTCTGTTGTTTCTGGTTCTCAGGCGTGGCCGGCACAGCTCAACTATTTGTTGTAAGATGTCCCTGTCCACCCTGTAATGCTCTACTCTCTCCAGATCATGTAGCCCCTGGTAGGTTACCCTTGGTCTGAACACTCTTCTCCTCCTCCGGGGCCTGCGGTGGTTGTCGGCATCATCCTCCACAACACCGTCAGTCTCTAACACATGGCGATGAATCACAGCTATGGCAGCTCCCAACATGTACATTTTAAAAGTTCCCCATGTGTTTATACCTATGGTGCAGTGTTTGGGAATACACAGGTGTGTGTAGGGTGCTTTCACACTTTATACTATTGTGCTGTGAACACAGATGATGTCATAGGGTGTGTATGTACGATTGTAGCTACCGGGTATCTTATGTGTTTTACTACAGGAACTACTATTGTGGTGCCTTTGGTGTTGAATTACATTTGGCTGCCATGGATTACCTCTTGCCCTTCCCTTTACATTTCTTCATGTTTCACCTCCCATTTTCTGGCATGCATCCAGCAGCCTGCTTTCATTTGTACTTTCCTAGACCTGGCTTATCTTGCGTAATGTGTTCTATTGCCGGTCTACTGTAGGTGTGCTTTGCTCTGCTATGACAGTTCTCCTAGCTTTGCAATCCAATGCCTCCCATCCTTTCTTTGCAATCCAATGCCTCCCCTATCCTGTTTTGCAGGTTTCTGCGAGCAGACTTGTCAGCTGCCGTCGATTGGCCGCCGTGAGTTGATAGGTGTTGATTGCTCAGTTGTACTCCAATTACCCTACTGCGGCATTTCCTTATTTTCTTCCCCTGATCTTCCTGTTTGTGCTATTGTTCGCTGTGCGTGCATCCGCTTACCGGGTTTAGGGCATGTTTTCATCCCCATACACATGTGCGTTTGGGCACCATATGTGCTCTTAGCTAAACAATTCTATACCTACCTCCCCACCCCTGTCCTGTAGCTTTGCTTAGCAATGGCCTGGCCAGATTTGCATTGCTCCAATGTGCTTACAGCTATGGTGGCACACCCCTGTGCTGATGTCATGTATCACCTCTGAGCCACTCCTCGGTGTTATAATGCTGTGCCGTATGGTACATCCTTCATCCGGCGGGACGTTTGCGATTCAGTATTACCCACCTCATTTGCATGGCATTGACTACTAATTCATAGTTACCATGCCAAACACTGTCGCAGACCCTTAGCAACCCTTGCAGCTTGGTTGTGGTGTACCATGCATACCATTGCGTATTATGGTGAAATCCTGATTTGTCTTACATTGCGATTTTATGACATTTGTATATATTTTCTTTGTGTTCTAGTTTGTGCACACATGCCCTGCGGTTGTACTGTGCTTTACTGTGGACATGACATTAGATGTTGTTTTTTAGGTGTTGTGCATCTTTTCTTATGCCATTGGCTGTGTATTTAGCCATTGGCATATGTTAACTTTGTAATACATGAGTCTGGGCCACTTCCATAGCTCCGATGTTCTGTTTGGGAAAATGTAAACCGTGTTTTTTGGTTTACATTTCCGTGGGCTTACGCTACGCCTGCACCACGTCATGAATCGTTATATGCCTTAATTTGCATGGTGCGACACTGCACATGGGGTGATTAGCATACCTAAGCCGAGGGCTGCGCAGTTCTGGTGTACGCCGGTAGTGCACGTGGAATTGGATCATACCTGAATCGCTCAATGGCCATATTTGGCACAAGCTTCTTGAATCCCGGGGATTGTCTTGCCAAAAACATATTAAAAAATAGTGACCATCCTTGCTCAGTTTTTACATATCTTTAATTTTTCTTGTCTAGCTTTAATAAAGCAATTTTAGGTCATCTCTTGTATAGCTTTACAGTAAACAATACAATAATAACAACTAGAATGATAGCTATTAGCAACTTGTAAAATATCTTATCCTGTCAGGTTTAATCCAGTATTTCTAATGCACTGATATCTGTTTTTTTCCTCCCCCCTGAAAGAGTATTATCAAGAAGGAATGAGATATTTCTTCCTGTAGCTTTATTTTATACCCTTTTGCAATACTGCTCACACAGTCAGTGTAAAACTGAGAAAGTACCCCTCCCCCATAGTATTGCACTATTGTTTATTTGCTTTATAATGTATGTCAGCCCAACTCTTTGGTTATACATTTGCTTTATTAGGTTATTAAACTATAGACCTTTGTCTGATTTGATCATTTTTTGGCTGTTTTTAATGACAGAATATATATTTTTTTCTGTTGCCTTTGCTGTCTACTTCTACTAGTAGTAGTTAATTGTACCTTCCTTTATAATTGATTATTATATTTGTGATTTGCATAACTATGCAAACTAAACATTATTTTACAATTAGCTTATTTTTTTATTTATTTAACTGCTCTGTCATTCATTTTACAAAGACTGTTTGACTAATTCTATCTGTGATTTTATTTCTTTTTAAAATTCAGAACTTTAACTATTTGGTGTGGTGTTACTTTACAATTATAAAAACATTGTAAAAAACAAATAGATATTAGCTTAATGAACACGTTTATATTTACATTATTTATATTTGCTGTTGTCTAACTGCGGTGGTGGTGCTGCGGTAGTATTGTCGCCTCACAGTAAGACGTTGTCCTGTTCGATTCTCAGCTAGAGCGTCTTCTGTGTGGAGACATGCGTGAATGGGTGCACCTTCATTGAAGGTTGTGCGTCAGAGCCGGCAACTCGGTACATAAAAATCTGCTGCCAATCATTAGTGGACCGGAGTTCCACTGTGGAGACCCCTAACCGGGAAAAGCCGAAAGACTCAACAACATCTTTGCTGTTGTCTGCCTGTTATTCTTGTGCATTGTATAAAAAGAAAATACATACATGTCAGTCTTGTCACTTTAAATCTTTATACAAGCATGTCAGTGTTGTGACTGTAAATTTTTACTCTTATTAACTATTTTTATTTAATTTTTATACACTAGAACTGTTTTGTTTACCTTTTGACTATGCTATGAGAATGGCAGTCATATGCCCTACTTTACTATAGTACTGATAAATACATTGTTTTAATCGAATGGAAGTTTAAAACATTTGAGAATGATTTGTATTTTACCATCCTACCATGTATGCTTAGCCATTTTCAAAATGCAAACATATTATAAAAGATATCTCTTTTGTACAGATCAGCTGTAGTTTCATGCTCTTTCCCAATGTATGTAGGAAGTCAGTCTCTGTCAGTTCAGATAATCTATTTTCTTCATCTTGCAACTGCTGTTTAAGAGTTTCCTCATGGTCTGAGGAAAAAAAGAAAGCAAATTCTCAGTAACCTGTTCTGCTGAATGTAAAACCCCTATGCACTTTTGAAAAAATGTTTGTATAATTTGTCTAAACTTCCTGAACTCATTGTGTCTGTCTCTTAGAAGTTTATTACATTCTTTTGTAACAAAATGTACTAGAGGTCCTGTCAGTAACTGATTTGACTTCTGTTGCAACTCTGAGATTAACCTTTCACATGTGGTGACAGGACATAACTGTTTAACATCTGAATACACATTTGTCATACCCCACATGGTTTTCTTTGAGATACCAGTCAAATATTGTAATACATTTGCATAATACCTTACTATCAACCTGCCCTACTAAGATTTTGCATTTACTAATGTGCTGTCTATACCAGCATTGCAATTTACTAAAGCTTGGTTTACATTTGCTTGAATTATGTCTGAAAATATCCATACTGTCTAATAATATCCAAACTGTCTAATATCCAAACTGTCTAATAATATGTAAACTGTCTAATAGCATCCATACTAAAAAATGTGACAGAAAAAAGTCTTACCAGTTAGCAGGAAAACAGGTGATCAGGCTGTTATTGTAAATGGTTGGAAATTTTTCAAAGTCACTTGAGAAGCTGGGAAAACACAACAGGCAGCAGACTGCTGTGAAAATAGATATCCACCTTTTCTTGGAGAATTTATGACACTGCAACTTGAACTTCAGTCTCACTCCGGATGTAGATGTCTAAAAAACTTTACTACCGCAAGCTGCATAAACTAGAATACTTCTGTTTAGGATTTACACATACGTACAAATGTTAGTTACTGCAAATTGACTGAAGTAACCCAGTCTTGCTGGCTGGATTCTGCTGAAATCTAAGTCTGGTTATAGTTGCATTCACAGTCTGTTGCATACAGAAACTTGCAGAATATACACTGATGAGAGAATATACTTTGCAGCACCTGTCTTTAAGAGCAGTAGCCAATAACTTCTATAATAAACCACACTTACTTCTGTTACAGCTTCAGAAAATGTTCTACTTTACTTCTCATATAGTAAAGATGAAGTGAGAGATATAACATTTACCTCAGGACAAATGTGTCCCTACCATTACCCCTAACATAACTGGATTTAATACAGACTTTATATATATATATATATATATATATATATATATCTATATATATATATATATATATATATATATATATATATATATATATATATTTAGTTAAACACACCCGCTTGGTTTTGGAAAGATACTGCCTTGATGATGCAAATGCTGACACATCTGTTCTTGTGCAAATGCTGATAAGTGGAGAAAAGTATATTTTTGAGGAAATGCCTTATGGATAAACACATGTCTTGCTTTTTTTAAACTTTCTTAGAAAAACATGTCCTGTTGTCAGTTCTTTAAAGAAAGCAAATTACATTCTTGTCATGTCTGTAAGAAGTCAGCTTTCTTGATGTGTGTGTAATACACTCATAAGCAAGTTCCTTATTTTTTTTAAGCCGCAATCGTTTAGTATGGATACTAATCACATATTACTAAACTCTGTTTCTACATTTAAGCAAGCTTTATCTTATTCCTTATTTATGTTGCATATTTGTAGCAAAGTTACTTTCAACCTTAAAACCTTGTTGAGCATAATCTTACACTCCTCATTAGCACTCTTCAAGAAAAATCTTGATGATTGGATGGGAAATAGGACATTCACCCTGGGGATCCCCTCTGTGGCTCTGCTCGACAGGGGCACAGGAAAATAAAGCCAGGGTAATTTTTTGGCTAGGCTTATATGGGCCCATAGCCTAGTACCTACCTATGAACCTATAAACTCATATTACTATGAGAACATTTTATAAAAATTGGTCTGAATGGTGGATGATGTTTAAGGGAAAATATAAAAAATATTTTTATAGTGGCAATATGAAGTGAGAAAAGTATAGAAATAAAACTATAAAAGAACATATAATGATGTACTGGAAGATTTAGAACATAATGATAGAAAGTAATTTGACAAGGAAAAATAATTATTTGGGAGAAATTAAGAAAAAATATAAGTATTGCCATATAAGCAAAGATATTTTTTGCAATGAAAAAGATAAGTATTGAGTTACTTAAGTGGATTCGTAAAGGAAGATGCTAGTATAATGAGATAAATAAAAAATGTAAAAGGAGAAATAGAAAGAACTTTGGAAAAGATTATGAACAGTGTATAACAATATTTATTTATTTTTTTATTTTACATTTGTTTACCAGGTAGAGTCCGACTTGGTTGGGAGCCCGTTTTCATTGGAGACCCGGGAAGAAAAGCTCCAAGAACATACAGTACACTTTGTGTATAATATGTACAAGAAACATTTAAATAAAAAAGAGGTTAAGGAATAAAACATGGAAAGTAAAAAGGTGAACAGAAAAAGAGAATAAAGAGTTGGACTTCAGACCAGTTGTTTTACATTAGGAAGGTTTGTGGCATGCACTGTGGTGGCAGGACAGGTAGCTTTCATCCTTCTAAGTTGGGAACTGCTGATTGAGAGCCCAGTGTCTGTTATTCTTAAAGTGTATTAGTTCTGGTTTAAGCACTTGGGCTTCAGGCCAGTTATTTTACATTAAGAAGGTTTGTGGTCTGCACTCTTGTGGGAGAAGAGGCTGGACTCTGCCCTTCTGAGCTGGGAATTTCTGGTTAAAGGTTTATAGTGCCTGAATATTTGAACTGTATCTTACTGAAATTGGTACACCTTGTTTTCTGTAGCATAGACTAGATCCAGGCCTGCTGAATCTAGCTTTGTTTATATGCTTGTTGTTTGTTTGCCTATTTCCCTGGAACGCTATTTCCACCTAATACGCGGCTTCTCAGCGCTTCTGTGGATCACTAGTGATATCCGCATTGCTTACTGTACTTATTTCCTTGTTTCACTTGAAAGAAAGTTACTGTTTGTCGTTTTTGCATTTAAGTTACCTGTAACACATTGCACTTAAGTTACCTGGCACTTGCTCACTAAAGCAATTATATAAGTCAGCACTAAAAATTAAAAGCACTACACCCTCACTCCCCACTGGCCCTGGTTTTCAATTATTAAGGAATTCCCAATACTATTCTAGCATGTCCAAAGGTCAGTTGTCAATCTCCTCGGTCCAGCTGGTGAATCTGGGAATCTTGAGGCAATGTTACAACTGCCTCATGTACACAGACAACCCTCTCCTCCTCCCAACAAATTCCAACACATGTAAGAGATGCAACCATATAGCCAAACTGGAGGCTAAGCTCTCTCAAATCAGTACTGGCATAACCAGTCAGGAGGAGAAGGAAACCACACTCACTACAATTCCAGTCTCACATAGACCTACCACGACAGCAAACCAAACACATAATCACACAAAAACATACTCAGAGACTCTAAATAAAGATCTGCCGAAGCAGCAGAGACCTCCAAAGCAGACACCCAAGCAGCCGCTACCCCAAAACAAAACACGTGCAACACATATCTCACAAAGCCAGTGTGCCGAACAGTCACAGCCCTTAAGACTAAACAACACACCTGATACACTTGTAATAGGTGACTCTATCGCCAGGCACACTGACGTCCCGCTCACCAGGCTGAACAAGGAGAGGGTCACGGTGAGCAGCCTGTTGGGCGCTAGGATCTGCCACATAACACAATCACTCAGGTCACTCCAAGGCAAGTACAAATATGACTCAGTCATTGTCCATGCTGGTGTGAATGACCTGAGATGTACCTCCCTGGACTACATGAAAAGAGACATAAAGGAGCTCTCTGAGCATGTAGCCCAGGCCGGTATGACCCTGACCTTGAGTAGCATCTTACCCTCACCAAGAATGATGCCACAATATGAAGACAAGATGATCAATTTCAACAATTGGCTTAAGTACTGGTGTCATTCAAATGGGATCCAATGCCCGTCAGCTTGGGATGATATGCTCGACAAGCCACGATGCTTTGCTAGGGACGGCTTGCACCTGTCACCCCTGGGCTTTCAGATATTGCAAAGAGTCTTGCTACCCCCATAGTGCCTTTTTTAGGCAAGGCTCAAAAGACAAACCCACCTCTATAGGTATCACAAGGGATAAGAAACTAAGAGTAATGCTACTCAATGCCAGAAGTCTAAACCTCAAGATGCACGCACTCAAAACTCTCCTTAGCATGGAGAACATCGATATCTGTGCAGTGACAGAAACCTGGTTCAGGGCTCCCGAGAGCACCCCAGCACTACCAGGTTATACCTCATACCATGCTTTTCAGCCCCAAAACTTGGACCGAACCACAAAAGGAGGGGGAGTATCGATATTCATCAAAGATACCCACACCTCCAGGTTGGTGGCAAAGCACGAAGCATCAGAGACTATCCATGTGCAACTAACAGTGGGTAAAACTGCCTTCCAGTTTATAGCCTGCTACAGACCACCCTCCCAAACCCAAGAACCCCACTCGGCCTTCCTGAGAACACTGGAAAATATGAATGTCTCTTCAAACACCATTATATTGGGCGACTTCAACTACCCAAACATAGACTGGGAGCATTACTCTAGCTCCAACACCCTAGCCCAAAGGTTCCTAGAATTTATAAACTCAAATGCTATGTGTGGAAAAATACTGAAGTCAACATATTTTGTATTCTGTATTTAAAGGGTTAAGCAGAAAAATGTTCACTGCGTGCAAACTGAAATGTTCTGGAAAATGTTGATCACTGAGGAATGCAGGAGTTAATCTTAAACTACTGATAAGGAAGTTAATGGTGCAAGAATAACTGTGGTACTGGCTGGTAAAAACAAGTAATCAAACTATCAATTTTAATGAAAGTCCTCTGTGCTACGTGTATGTACGTGCAGGAGGGTCTATATAAGGAGAACTTAAAGTACAAGTAGCCAGACTGCTGGCATATTACTATCATGTAGCAGATCTCCATGCATGTAAAATAAAGCTGTTTTACTTGCTTACAAGAACTTGGTGTGATTCTTCCAGAATATGTTAGAAGAGTAAAATCTTCGACATAACTGGCTAACGTGCGGCCCCTGCACGCAATCGAACAAAGAGAGGCTGAAAACCTGCGCAGGTGGAGAGAGATCAGGCTCTCCTCGAATGAAAGACCTCCAACTGAAACAGGTTGAAATTAGAGGCCAGTCACTCTTTCCAGATTCAATCCGTGAGGTGGCAGCGAAACAGGGCGGAGGAATCACAAAGGTAAGCAAAAAGAAAAGCTATTTTTTTGTTGTTTCTGATTGGAATTTTTTGTCTAAATTTTAAGGGACTAGTCAAGGGAGAAATTGAATTTTCTCAAAGTATAAGGGGTATATGTAAATAGATTCCATATACAAGAGATCTCAGGAACAGGAATAGTTTCTCGTAAGAGAAATGGGAACAGGAACCAGTTGCCAAAGGCTTACGACAAAACTGAAGATGAAAAGTTTATGTTTGATTTACACCCAAAGAATGTAAAGTATTTAGATAAATGGAAAAAAGAACATGGGTTTAGTGGATGTTTAAATAAGTCAGAATGTCAAAATCTAGTAAGATTACTGCGCAAACAGGCAGGAAATAAGACAAGGAAGCAAAAGAAGGTAGGGATTCCCCAGGCACAGAAATGGCTGGAGGAAGCAAATAAAAACATAAGGAACAAAATTTGAAAAAAGGGTGTGGTAATTCAAGTGAAAAAGATGTGTACTTTGTTCAAAAGGAAGATAATGAAACTTCCATAGTCAGTCGTAGTCACCAGAATCCCTCGGCCCCTCCCATCCAGTATCCAGACCCTGCACAGGTTATTGAGGTGCCCCCCGACCAGGACCCACCGCAATACCAGGCTTCGGTGAGTGTCCCCCCCACGCCACGTATTATATTACAGAGAGAGCCTGCCAACACTCTTGACTTATGCAGCGGAAGTATTAGGAGAGAAGGGGACTGGAAAATTAAGGAGAAGGTAGATCAGAAAGGAAAGGAATACCCACTGATAGAAGTGGCAAATCCTCAAGCGGGCGCAGAAGGCGAGGGTCCTACCATATTGGTCTACCGACCGTGGACCCGTGATGATATCCGAAAAGCGGTAGAGGGGATTCCCCATCCAAAAGTAGATATGCGTAAATTCGTACAGACGTATGGGGCATGAGAATGAGTTATAGATTAAACGCTGTAGAATTTGAACAAGTAATAAGGCAAATCCTAGGACCTGATTGGCACCTTATTTGCGGAACTTGGGACCCCCTGCTACCAGAGGAAGGGGGAGCCTTGCCGTTTAACTCCGAAGTGTGTAAAACCAGAATAAAGACTCTCCTAGATAAAATAGAAGAACATTGGAAGCCCAAAGCAGATTGGACTTGCATTAATCAATGCGTTCAATCAGATGACGAAACCGTAGACAATTATCTACATCATCTCACACAATGTTTTGATGCTCATAGTGGGTTGATTAAGGCAGAAAATCAGGCCAATGACTCGCCCTATGAACAGCAACTGAAAAATGCATTCCTAAAGGGCTGCAAGACAGCCATTGGTAACTTTATACAAAAGCATATGATCACACACAGGACAGCGCGTCTACAGCCCCTTATGGATTATGCTAGACATGCTGAAAAATACCTGAAGGAAAAAAAAAATAAAAAAGCCCAGACTTTTACAGTTAGTGAAGATGGAACTTTAATGTTAGTTCAAGGTTCCGCAAATCGCGGAAGAGGGCGTGGCAGGGGAAGAGGACGAGGACGGGAGGCATAAGTCATACTGAGGATTTCGACGGTTGGCAAAAGAGTATGACGTGTTTTAAGTGCGGTAAGAAAGGACATTTCGCCAGAGATTGCAGAGGACCGGAGAAACCGATGGTTGCTTCCGGTGGTACCGCATGACTATATGATGGTCAAAAAGACGTAGATGGAGGGTATGAGAAAGAAGAAGAAAGTGAGAATGGGGAAGTAGGTACAAGTGAAGACGATGGGTGGGGACAGGAAATGGCAGAAAATGAGAAATATCAAATGGTAAATCTAACAGCACTAGCATCAACTATGCAATTGGAATCCCAACCAGTGATCACATTGCAAGTTGAGGGCCGAGACATAGAATTTCTTTGTGACTCAGGGGCTTCTCAAACGTTAGTCAGAAGTACTGCCATATCATCCGATGTTACCTCGGATGAATATGTGCTTGTAAAAGCAGCAAATGGTCGTATTTACAAAGAGCCATTGTCCAAACCTCTGTGGTTTACCGACCCAGAGACGAACCAAACCATACGGTTCCGAGTAATAATTTCAGAAATCTGCCCAGTACATTTACTAGGAAGAGATTTAATGCAAGTGTTCGGTATAGCAGCCGTCCCAACCTCCACGGGATGGTGGCGAGGAGAATAGAACTGAATAGTGCAATGCTATTAGAGGGCAGGGAGATCTACATTACTGGTATAGTAATGATTTGATAGAGACAGGCCCCAGAGTGTAGTGACGGCTCTTACAAATTTGGCATTAAGCAAATACGGCATAACAAATCCGAAGGTGTCAGATCCATTACATTGCACAATGTATTACAGAAGATGTGCCGGACCTGATTTAGAATACGAAAAGAAATTTCTTAGTTTTAAAGTCACCAAACTAGTATTGCATAGCCTTTTTTGGGACACACTAGGTAATTCTGCAGTCACATGTAGCCTTACAAGGGATATGCAGCTGCTGTATAAGAATGAATTAACCACACATATTTCAGTCACGGAGGGTGAAAAAATGTCATGGTACCTCGTGGGTAAGAAAATAACTGAATGGGTAGGATGGACACCAAAACAGTTGGCAGGTAAGGGCATTCAGGTTCAAAAACTTAACTGGGTTACACAAGCCAGACCAACCGTGCACCTCAGGGAAGACAAACCGATACAATCCCCTGGGACATTATGACTATGTCTCCTTACCCCCATGGAAGAATCTCAATTGCAGATGATTCCAAACTCATTATGGTCGCAGGGTCAGCACGATATCGGACTGATTAGAACGGCAGGACAGGTAAAGATTACACCCAAGTCAGAATTTAGACCTCATAAACGGCAGTATCCCTTGAGCAGAAAGGCAGAGGAGGGCATTTTACCGGTAATCACAGCACTTTTGAAAGCTGGAGTATTAATTCTGTGCACAGACTCACCGTAATACGCCCTTATTTCCAGTAAAAAAACCGAATGGGACATGGAGGATGGTACAAGACTTACAGGCAATAAATGCCGCGGTGGTACCTCGGGCCCCCATAGTCCCGGATCCGTCTATTCTGCTGAACGATATCCTTCCAACGGATAACTACTTTTCTGTAATTGATATCAGTAATGCCTTTTCTCTATTCCCTTGCAGGAAGATAGTAGATTTTGGTTTGCATTTACGTTTATGGGCAAGCGTTATACCTATACCAGGTTACCGCAGGGATACTGCGAAAGTCCGACCATCTTCTCACAAGAGATGTCCACCAATTTGGCTCAGTTCCAACCAGCCCAAGGGTGCCACCTACTGCTGTATGTGGATGATATCCTCCTGGCGCGACTACGGAAGAACTCTGTAAGTCCGAGACTATTCGACTACTACACTTTCTGGCACACGAAGGACATAAGGTAAATAAGTCTAAGTTACAATTTTGTAAATTAGAAGTTCCTTACCTGGGTTATACTATCCCTGGGAAGGGCAGGGGATTAGATGACACCAGAAAGAATGGTATTTTACAAGCCCCCATGCCAACTACAAAAAAGAAATGATGTCCTTTAGGCATTACGAACTTCTGTCGTAGTTGGATTCCCAACTACCAAGAAGTGCACCCGCTATCAGACTTAATTTTTGCAATACCGATGGCGGCAAAGATTTGCTGCACTGGACAGACAAGGCAGTACAGGCATTTACTAGGATCAAGCAACTGATAGCTGGGTCAGCAACATTGGGGTTTCCAGATTACAGTAAGACCTTTATACAGACTGTAGATTGCAAGCAGGGATTTATGACATCTGTTTTAATGCAAATGTATGGAGATAAGTTAAGACCATTGGCATTTTACTCTAGCAAATTAGACTCAGTAGCACGAGCATTACCACACTGTGTGCAAGCAGTAATTGCAGCCGCTTTGGCGGTACAAGCGCCTGCCACGTTGGTATTGTTCCATGATCTTACGTTAAAAGTCCCGCACTCTGTAGCAGTCATCCTTCTGCAGGACAAGTTAACATTTCTGTCACCTAGCAGACATTTATCTTGTATGACTACGCTGTTATCGCAGCCACACATGACAATTGAGAGATGCACTACCTTAAATCCAGCGACATTGCTACCTGTTGCTGAAGACGGTATTCCGCATGTATGCTTAGATCTCATATATTCTAAAGTTCTACCAAGACCGGATCTTAAAGATCAACCCTTACTACATGCGGACTGGACACTGTTTGTAGATGGGTCAGCACGCAAAACAAAAACAGGCACCACGCAGGTAGGGTATGCAGTTACTACTGCAACTCAGATAATAGAGGCAAGACCACTCCCCGGGAACTTATCCGCTCAAGCAGCGGAACTGATTGCTGTGACAAGGGCATGTCTCCTTTCAGAGGACAGGAATGTCACTATCTATACGGATAGTCAATATGCCTTCTCTACGGTGCATGTGTTTGCTCAGCAATGGAAAAATAGGGGGATGGTTACAACCTCGGGAAAAGACATTATGCACAAAGACCTAATCCTTGAATTACTACAAGCCGTCCAACGGCCACGGGTTTGGCCATCTGTAAATGCGCTGCTCATACCCGTGCTAAGGACCCGGTATCACTTGGTAATGCCCTAGCAGACAAAGCAGCCAAAGAGGCAGCTATGTCCAGTACCTTTTCACTTGAAACCACACCTACAGAATTACAACCAACAGATAAATTTGATTTGCAAACCTTACAAGTCATGCAGGAACTTAGCACAGTACAGGAGAAACAACGCTGGACTAGGTATGGTGTTAGGCAGAACAAAGGAATCTATGTGGGACCGGATAATAAATATGTTTTGCCTACTAATCTTTTTAGATATGCAGCACTAGTTGTGCATGGCCCTTCCCATCTGGGCCCTGCAGCTATGGTTAGAATTATCCACCTTACCTTTTGGACCAAGGGTTTCATTGCATATGCAAAACGTTTTTGTCTATCCTGCATAGTATGTGCTAAATACCACGGGGGAGGGGTCAGAGTTGCTCCGGCATCATTTCCAACACCCCCCTATCCTTTTCATACAATATGTATGGACTTCATCGAATTGACCCCGGCACAACTAAAGAAGTTTGTGTTAGTAATAGTAGATGCATTTACTAAGTGGGTTGAGGCTTTTCCGGTGACACATCCGGATGCTCAATCAGTGGCTAAAATTTTGGTCAATCACATCGTCCCGCACTTTAGACTTCCTACACGCATCTACTCTGACAACGGCACGCATTTTGTCAATCAGATCATACAGAAACTGTCTACAGTTTTCCAAATTGAATTGAAACACCATTGTGCCTACCACCCACAGTCAGCAGGGTTGGTGGAACGCCATAACGGCATTCTAAAAGGCAAGTTGAAAAAACTCATGGCCGAGACACATCAGTCTTGGATTACCTGTCTACCTCTAGCCCTCCTTTCCATGCGCACAACTCCCACCTCAAAAGGAGTCACCCCATTTGAGTTGTTGTATGGGAGACCTTATTACGTCCGCAGTGGCAAAACTTGTTGCCTGCGGAACGTGAGGGGGTGAGGAGATAGCTGAGTACATGAGGAAAATGCTGACCAATACTAACAGCTGTTTAACGAATGATTGTTTTTCAGGTTCAAGAGACGACAAGATCATGGAAATCAGACCCGGCGAGTGGGTCTGGATCAAAATAATAAAACGCAAGAATTGGGCATCCCCCAAATGGGAGGGCCCTACCAGGTGCTAATCGCAACTCCAACAGCAGTTCGGATTAAAGAAAGGTCCTCATGGATCCACCTAACGCATTGCAAAATCATAAAACATTTTAAGTTAAATAAAGACCTGAGTTCCCCTGAGGAACAAACAGACAGCAGCAATCATGAAGGACAATAATGAGAATAAGAGAAAATGGTTCTATTGCAATGTTTTATTGTTTATAACTATTGTGATTGTAATATTTCTGTTTTGGACATTTCTGTCTTTTAATGAAGCTAGCCATTCAAAGAGACAAACACACCAGCTGGCATCCAAACTTTAATACATATCAAGCGATTAAATATGCATATGCATCCTCAATGAATGTCTCAAATTGTTGGGTATGTACTGCAATACCTACTGTACACAGTGGCTTAATGTTAGGGACAGCCCTCTGGGAATAAACGATACTTGAAATAGTTTGTTGTTTGAAACCACAGAAGTACCACTGAGAGACAAGGTGGCTGCCTCTTCTGGGGCCAAAATGGAACAGTGTGTTTTCAAAAGATTGGGAAAGTTAAGGTGGGGCTGAGCCAATGTAATTTGACAATAGTTCATAATTGTACCCTAGAAGGGCAGTGTGAGACCAAGTTTGGAGCTATAAAAAAGACATCAATGTAAATGATATTAGTTTTGTTGAAAAATGCTGTATGTATATGGCCTGTTATTTAAGGGGCTAAAGCCAAATGGGAGTTATGAATTTGCAACCAATATTACCATCAAAACAAATGATTGTTATTTTATTTGTGGTAGGAAAGCATATAAATGGTTACCATATGGCTGGTCAGGAAGTTGTTTTTTGGGATATCTGATACCAGCTATCAGGCACGCAAATGCGTTGCCTCAAGGTAAAATACGAAATGCACGTTCTCTTAATAAACCTATTAATCCCGTTAGTAACATTGATGCGTCATGGATTTATCACCATGACTTGGCACACGTCAGCAGCAAAGGACTCTCACATATGGACCTAGGCGATGATGTAATTGCTTGGGCTGGTATTTTGCCAGCATATGGGACAGTAAAATCCATCTGGAAACTGAGAAAACTGTCAAAACTGTTAGAGACTCTGAGTAATGCGACATTTTCAGCGCTAGAATTGGTGACGGACGAATTAACGGCGATGAGAACAGTAGTGTTGCAGAACCGTATGGCGCTCGATTTCACCCTAGCGGCGAAAGGAGGTACTTGCGCTCTGATACACGAGGAGTGCTGCTCGTTCATCCCTGATAACGAGCACGCGATTCAGAGCCATCTTGAAATAATTCAACAAGTTTCTGAACTGACTAAACCTGGTCCAAACCCTTGACTGACTTTTTCCAAAATCTGTTTGGAAACTGGGGTTCTGTGTTGATGAACATTTTAATTGCTGTATGTGTTGGTGCAATCATATTTTTGCTGCTTGGCTGCTGTTGCATACCATGTATCAAAATGATAATATCGAAGGTTATCTCTGCCAATGCTACAAAAGCATATTTCTCTGATTATGAGAAGGTATACAACGTATCTGGGATTGTGTAAAATAAACAGTATACAAAATGTTGTAAGGAGGGAAATGTGGAAAAATACTGAAGTCAACATATTTTGTATTCTGTATTTAAAGGGTTAAGCAGAAAAATGTTCACTGCGTGCAAACTGAAATGTTCTGGAAAATGTTGATCACTGAGGAATGCAGGAGTTAATCTTAAACTACTGATAAGGAAGTTAATGGTGCAAGAATAACTGTGGTACTGGCTGGTAAAAACAAGTAATCAAACTATCAATTTTAATGAAAGTCCTCTGTGCTACGTGTATGTACGTGCAGGAGGGTCTATATAAGGAGAACTTAAAGTACAAGTAGCCAGACTGCTGGCATATTACTATCATGTAGCAGATCTCCATGCATGTAAAATAAAGCTGTTTTACTTGCTTACAAGAACTTGGTGTGATTCTTCCAGAATATGTTAGAAGAGTAAAATCTTTCGACACTATGGAACAACCTGTTACCACTCCCACAAGAGGGGAAAACATACTGGACCTGATCATCACCAACATGGGGACTCTATGCTCCAGACCAGAAGTGTATCCCTCACTGGTAAGATCAGACCATAAACTAATCTCACTGGATATTCACATCCCGACCCCACCCCCTGCCCAGAAAACCACAGTGAAAAACTTCTTTAAAGCAAATTTCACACTCCTCAAAACTGAGGTGGAATCCTTCAAAGCCCCCGGGCCTGTGGAAAATACGGCCCAGACCGCAGAATCCTTTATAAACGCATTCTATGAACACCTTCAGGAATGCATGGATTATGCGATCCCAAATAAAACCAAGACCCAATCCTCCAAAGGCAGACGTCCTTTCTGGTGGACCCCAGCCATAAACAAACTATACAATAGAAGGAGGAAGCTACTAAATGATAGAGCAAAATCCCAAAAAGGGAAGGCATCACTGATCAGTATTAGCAAAAAACTACGGGCACACATAAAATTGTCTAAGGCCAGCTTCGAGAGAAAAATTGCACAGGACACTAAGGATAATCACAAGGCTTTCTTTAGTTATGTTAGGAACCTGGGTGGTAATTCCCAGATATGCTCAGAATTAGTCCAAAATGACAAAATATACACCGAACCCACAGACATTGCCAACATCCTAGCTGACAGGTTCAGCGCAAACTTCTCCCCCCCTCCCCACCAAAAGGGCAAATATCTATCCCAGCAGAGTGCTGCCCCCCTGACATCTCAGATGCTCAGGTAAGAGCCGCCCTCTCCAAAGCAAAAACGCAGCATCAATGGGACCAGACGGTGTCCCGGCTGCCCTACATGAACTCCAAGAAGAGCTAAACCCAAACATAAAACTACTGTTCAATCTCAGCCTTAGTACAGGATATGTGCCCAAAGAGTGGCGTACAGCAACAGTGGTCCCTCTCCATAAAGGTGGTGCCTCAACGGATCCTGGAAACTATTGCCCCATAAGCCTGACTAGCTTAGTCTGCAAAGCTATGGAAAGGATCATCATGGACCTCATAAATAAAGATATTGGGGACCTACAAACACTGGATCCTACCCAGTTTGGCTTTGTTAAGGGCAGATCCTGCCTCTTAAACCTGGTTGATTTCTTTGAAACAGTCACCAAGGCCATTGACGAGGGGAAGGTGGTCCACACAGCCTACCTGGACCTCGCAAAAGCCTTCGATACAATACCCCACTCGGGCATTATAGATAAGCTCACCAGCTTAAATATAAACCCCTATGTCACTAGATGGATTGCAAACTGGCTCAAGGACAGAACCCACATGGTTAGAATTGCTGGAGCCATGTCAGACTCCAAGCCAGTTACAAGTGGTGTCCCACAAGGCTCAGTCCTGGGACCTCTCTTGTTCGGTATATATTTCTCGGAGGTACAGGCCAACACGGAAGGACTGTGGCTGACCAAGTTTGCAGATGACTGCAAACTGGGTGCCATAATCGACTCTCCAGCCGACACAAGCATCCTCCAAAAGGGCCTCATAGAAACAGACAACTGGTGCCAGAGCCATGGCCTCAAGCTAAATGCCAAAAAGTGTATAGTCATCCCCTTTGGCAAAAACAAAGTGCCCATAAATTACCACATAGGTGGTAATCCATTAAGTACAGAAGAAGTAATTCGGGACCTGGGGAGCCAAGTTGATAGCAATCTCTCATTTGACAACCACTTGGCCAAAGTGGTTAGAAAAACAATTTATATAGCCCACCTAATCATGAAGGGATTCACATCTAGATCAGGGGACGTCATCGTGCCTCTTTACTCATCCCTCATCAGGCCCATAATTGAGTACAATGCCCCTTTTGGGATGTACCTTACCAGACACCTGCAGCAACTGGAAAGACCCCAAAAGTACCTCACCAAGAGGATCAAAGGGCTCAAACAGATGCCATATGCTGCCCGGTTAAAGAAACTCCAGCTCTACTCAGTGGCATACCGCCTGTTCAGAGGCAATCTGTGCCTGACGTATAAAGCCATGTCCTACCCGGAATTAATGGACATGCTGCACCTCAGAAAATCTAAATCCCATCGAGCTACGCGCTCGAGAGACTTGAACCTCAGCACTGAAATAAATAGGACATGCTGGAGGGACAAATTCATAACCCAGAGGCTCCCTTCACTCTGGAATAAAATCCCAGTCCAGGTTAGGCAGAGTCCCTCATTGACTCTCTTCAAGAGGAATCTTGATGAGTGGATGGGAGATCGTAGGTTTAGCCCGGGTATCACTTCTGTGTCACTGTTAGACAGAGGCACAGTATACTAATCTCGAAAAAGGGCATAGCAAAATAAATTTAAAATGGGTGGCGAAAGCCAAACACATTCTGGCTAGGCTTATAAATGCCCTAGGGCAGATAGCCTAGTATGAACCTATGAACCTATGAACCTATGAAAAGGAGACTTGGTTAAATGATCTAGATAAAATATTAGTATTAGACAAGTAAATACAGATTTGGCTGCAAGACCAAATGGAATAGGGCATTAAATATATAAAATTTAAGAGAGATTAGCAAAAAAAAAAAAGATTTTGAATAAATGGTTAAAAGATGGTTTTATGTATTAATAATTATATAGTGGAATACTTAAATTCATATGGAAGATAGAAGATAGAACACAATTAAAAAATTAGAGACTGATAGTATTGAATAATAATGACTATATGATCTTTATGAAAATAATACAAAATATTTTAAACTAAAATGAAAAATATTACGAAAGATGACATATGTAGTATAAAGAGGAAGAGTTGTCAAGAATTATAAATGATAGTTACAGAAGCTGTGGATGATATTATGAATAGAAAAGAAGAAGCAAATATCATGATAGGAGACCTTAAAGCATTTGAAGCAATTGGACATGAAATCTTAGGGGTACTAAAGAATATAATATAAGTGAGAAAGTTAAGAAATTATCTATGTCAGAATATAGTAATAATAATAAGGTACTAATACAGTGATAATACTTGTAAATAGCTGATTAAGCAAAGAGGTACATTCGAAGAGTGGTGTAAGACAGGGAACATATGAAGAGTGGTGTAAGACAAGGATATCAAATGAGTTGTATACTCTTTGCATTAGTTATGAATGTCATAATATGTGAAATAAATAACAAAATGAAGGAGGCAGAGTATATAACACCTGAAGGGTTAAGAATTCCAGTTCTGTTAATATATCGAGATGACATTATTATAATTGCAAGAGACACAATTTGGATAAAATAAGTAATAATTTGCACAACTGAGTATCCAGAGGTGATATAGATGGCTTTAAATTAGGTGAAATGTAAAGGTTTGGGTGATGTAGTAAAGATAGGGGGTATATATTTCACAATGAATGAAATTTCTGTGTTAGGTATAAAATTTGTGAATAAAGATGCAACTAGAATTCAATAAAAAAAAAACATTAGAATAAATAAAACATACCTGTCTTTTCTGCAGAACATATAAATTATCATTATGAAAAAAGGCTTATTTGGTAAATTCAGTACTGATGGGAAAAGTAGCTTACCTTGCAAGTGTATTTGTGTTGCCAACAGTATTTTAAAATGAATTATTGCAAATATTTTCATTTATATGGGATCCTAGATTAAACACAGTAAAAGGAGATGTTTTGTATATGTGCTGCTTCATTAAATTTGTACAAAGTGTTAAAGTAGATAAATGAAAAATATGTGAGATTAGTAATTACATTTTATCAATATAAGTAGGAGAAATGTTGGGGTATGGTAAAAAAGAGTAAAAGAAAAAAATAGTGTATGAATGAAGAAATAAAATGTTACTCAAAAAAGATATTTTTGTGGAAGAAAATAATGATATAGAAAAAAAAAAAGAAAGGTATGGCATAAGAAAGTAATGATAAAATATTATTATGTAAAACCATAGTACAATTAAACAGATAAAAAAATGAAGGTAGAAAAATAAGAAGCAAACAGTGTAATCAGAAAGTTGAATGTTAAGATTTATTTGTGGAGACTGGTAACAGTTAAAGTGCCAGTAAAAACACATTTGCCATATAAAAAGAAATGTGATAGAATATGTTTACATTGTGAAGAAGAAGAAATTATGGAACATATGTTTTTGAAATATAAAAGAGTAAAACAAGTTATGAGAAAAACTATGTAAAGAAGACTTTCTGAAGATATTAAATAAGTGGATAAAATAAACATGGATATGATTAAATATGGGTATTATATGAAGAGAAATAAAGCGTATGTTAAAAGAATAGATTAAAATTTCTTTTAGGTTATATAGAATGAAAGAATAAATAAAATTATGTTTAATGGTAAATGGATTTTAGCAACAATGTTAAGTAAAATCAGATTATGTTTATGTAAAAAGGAGTGGGGTCTAATATGGATAAAATTTTAGATTATTGTAAAGGAAATTATGAATATGTGTAAACAGGTTTGTATATCTATATATTTGTAGATTTGTAAATATTCATAAATATGTAAACATCTAGTAAATAAGAATTATTTCTGTATATTAATAAAGGACCCCTACTCTTTTTGGTAGGTGCTGTGTGATCTTTCTTATCCACCTGAACAACCACCAGCTCAGGCAGAAGGGTGATTGGTTTAGCATGCCATCTGAAGGACAAGAGATATGTAACACACACACACACACACACACACACACACACACACACACACACACACACACACACACACACACACACACACACTGTATATGGAGTCCCTTTGCAAGTTTGAAGTTTCTAAAACTGTGAACTGCAAATGGTCGAGACCATAAGATCAAATTTTTGAAACTTCAAACATTTTGAATGGAGATCGCTGTACGGCACTGAATGGGAAATTTATAATTTTCCTCAGTGTTGTGCAATCTTACAGATGATCTACTTATTTAGCAGGGGGTGTGTATTTTATTTTTTTATTACAATTTTGAAATTTCAAAACTTCGATCTTATGATCTCAACCATTTGCAGTTCGAAGTTTTGAAACTTCAAACTTGTGAGGTAGATCCACATATTATAAAAAAATATATATATATATATATATATATATATATATATATATATATATATATATATATATATATATATGTTGGGACCTATCTAATGGCTGAATTGACAGAAAGCCAAATTACACATTACCAAGACTGGTGTGCCGAACGTACACATTGCTGATTATTTAAATGGCCAAACAACACTATGCCAAAGCACACTTCAGTGAATTTATGTGTTTCCTGACTGTAGTTCAGTTTCGGAGTTGGTATATTTAAGTAGGGAGGTGTGGGGGCATATTTCTTTTTAACTACTTACTATACCAACTCCAAGACTGCAATACAGTGGGGAAACACATAAATTCCCTTTCCGCACTGCAGTGTGCTTCGGCATAGTGTTATTCGGCCATTTAAATAATTGGCAATGTGTACGTTCAGCACACCAGTCTCAGTAATGTGTAATTTGGCATTCCATCAATTCGGCCATTAGATAGGCACCTATATAAATATATATATATATATATATATATATATATATATATACATGCACATGTGTGTACATATATATACACATACATACACATGCACACACACACACACACACACACACACACACACACACATACACATACATATGTGTGTATGTGCATATAGTATAAAAATAGATGTGTAAAATAAAAGTGATACATAAAAGTCTTCACCCAAGCCATGCTCCTCTATGAATGGATTGGACACATTGTGCATCAGATTTTGGCTACCCAAGAAGCAGAGTCCAGAGTACAGTGCACAATTACCATCATTTGTGCAGGTGGAAGGACCATAGTGTCAAGCGACATCCACAGGCAAATGTGCATGTGTCAGTAATGTGGTGGCGTATGGGGTGATAGGGTCACTTGGCAGAGTGGAGGCTCTGTCACAATTCATGTGTGTATTTTTATTTGTGTGTGTGTGTGTGTGTGTGTGTGTCTGTGTGTGTGTGTGTGTGTGTGTGTGTGTGTGTGTGTGTGTGTGTGTGTGCGCATGTGCATGTGTGTGTGTGTGTGTGTGTGTGTGTGTGTGTGTGCAGGTGTGCATGTGTGTGTGTGTGTGCATGTGTCTGCGTGTGTGTGCATGTGTGCGCCCATGTGTGCGCATGTGTGTCTGTGTGTGCATGTGTGCATGCGTGCGTGCATGTGCACGCGTGTGTGTGTGTGTGTTTGTGTGTGTGTGTGTGCATGTCTGTGTGTTTGTGTCTGTATGGGCGTGTGTGCGTGTGTGTGTGTTTGTCTGTGTGTCTGTGTGTGTGTGTGCCTTAGTGTGTGTGCCTGTGTGTGTGTGTGTGTGTGTGTGTGTGTGTGTGTGTGTGTGTGTGTGTGTGCGCGTGTGTGTGTGTGCGTGCTAGGACACAGCCTCAGTAGCTGTTGCTGCACTTTAGTAGGATCTTGTAGACAGGTACAGGGCACCAAACAGGAGTTGTATTTGCAAGCCATGCCTGCCGCTGTCCAAGGGAGACCCTTCTCCTTTGAGTGTCACATACACTATGCAGATCTTTCCAAGAGGAAGAAGTTCTGTGTAAACATGATTGATGGGCCATACCGATCATGTGTGGAATGAGGTCTGCAATGTCAAGGGTATCCATGTCTTACATTACTCATCTCCATACTGGAAGGTGGACTGCAGGGTATCCATGTCTTACATTACTCATCTCCATACTGGAAGGTGGACTGCAGGTGGTGACACTTATGTGTTCCTGACCACTGCCTCCTCCTCCTTCCATGGCAGCCCTCACTACTGGGGACAAAGGTGGAGTGGCTTTGGAAAGTTTGTCTGTCATGCTGCCTGTGTAGACAGGGAGATCAGGGTCAGGTAATCTGCCTATGCAGTATGTTCATAATGTCACACATATGGGACATGCACTCTCAAAGGTCATTATGTATACCCCTTAGAATCTCCATCATCTAACAAGGACTGTGTTATTATTAGCCTGTCCCTGCATGATGTCCATGCATATTCACTGGGCAGCAGATATTGAAACAGCTAGGGTGGATAAGGTGTGCCATACCATACTCATGGCATATATGACCACTGGCATGATGTCTGCTCCTACCTTTTCATTGGAGCTGGCATTAATCAATGGGGGCTGCACTTGATCCATTCCAGTATAGACCCATTAGCACCTTCCTGTTCTTCTGTGTTATCCTGTGTGCCTAGTGTGAGTTCAGTACTGATACTGAATTTCATCTACACATGTAACACAGTAACCAAGCAGCATACAGGGACTTCTTCATGTAAAGAACTACATAACTGGGGCATCTTCAATAGAGATTCTCGTAGGGTGGTTAAGCTCACTTCCAATATCCAGGATTCATTGTGGCCTTCTGAAGACTCAGAGTTCCCATACAGTGAGGCAAACAGCTCCTCCAGCTCTAATAAAAGTGCATCAGTCAACAGGTCATGCCCTGTTGCCCTCAGTTCCTGTACCAGATGGGCAGCATGAGCTTTTGCAGCACTAATCATGTATGTGGCCTGGGTTCTCACTTGCTCATAATTTTTGCTCTGGCCACTGTCAGCATTGATGTCATTTATCATGTCCCATCAAGGATAGTGGCAAAACAGCCAGTCACATTTCTTATGGCGGATCATCTGATGGCCATGGCGATGGAAGGACTGTAGCAAAATGTCATTCTCTCATTCACATAACTTTCCCTTCCTTGCCTTCTTTCTTTTGGTGATCTGATGTGAAAGGCATAGGAAAATATATGTGAGATTAAGCACATCAGTAGATATTATACCTCCCCAATCTAATGTATGTATTGTCCATGTGATGCATGTAGGTATTAGTAATAAATCTCCGTGGCTGTAGTACACACATACTGACTCCCTGTCCCCCACAAATGGGGCAATGAACAGATCTCATGTTATACCTGCAACTGCCAGCCACAGGCAATGACCTGTACAGTACCCCACTGCTAATTACCATCAGTGTTGTGGGTACCACTGACTGATATTTTTCATGTCATGCCTTTGACACTATAGAGGTTTAAGCACAGATAGCTTATACAGACAGTGGCAGTGGCTGCATGTACCAACAGTTAACCTGGTTAAGGGCAGATGACCTTTAGTAACATTGTAGGTTACCTTAAGTAGAAGAAAGAGGTGCATTTATGCTAAATATTTTGCCATGCAGACACACACACACACACACACACACACACACACACACACACACGCACCACACACTCATACACACAAACAAACAAATAAATAAATATATATATATATATATATATATATATATATATATATATATATACATTTTTTAATGGTCTGCAGTTGTGCTCATGCAGAGGGCACTCACACTATACTTTTTGTGGGAGGAATACATAGCAATCTGTACTCCAGTTAATGTCATAATATATATAAGCAGTGCTACAGTCTTCCCTCGACATTGCGACATTACTGTCCACATGTGCTCCCTCATGCACGTATATTTAGCAGTAATATATATATATATATATTTATATATATATATATATATATATATATATATATATATTTATATATATATATATATATATATATATATATATATATATAGAGAGAGAGAGAGAGAGAGAGAGCTCCCCATCTCCCCCATCCCCACAACAGGTGTACTATGAATTTCAGGAGTGGGATTAGTCCACTCATGGCCTACCCAGTAGGAGGCATTAGTGATCTGTAAGTGGCCTAACACAACATGCAAACTGTATAATTGCAGTTCACAAGGCCACAGGTTCACAATTACAAATGTTGTGGATTTTACCGCAGTACTGCTAATGCGCCTGCATCCTTCTGTGGCAATGAACCCCCCTTTTGCTTGGAACACCTCACAGTTCTCTACGTACATACAGGTGTAGCTCAGTAATGCAATGTCAGTGGTGCAGCAGGTAGCACACTCACCTTTGGTACTACAAGACCACAAGGCTGTGTGTTCTTTCCCACTCAAAGTGATTGGGTTGTTGATGTTGTAGCGTTTCAATTCTGAATGTGTTGTCCTTCAAATGAGATGTTAAACAATGGCTCCCCTCTCTTTAGTTGGTGGTAGCTCATGTGGAGGTAACACATTCCATGACACCTAATAAAAAGAGTGAGAAAAGTTCTCTGATGCCCTGCCCAAATGTCCCTTAATGGTGGAAATACCAACTTCAGTCTCCTCTGAAAACAGGCCATAAAACTGATCAACAAAGAGTAAATAGAAAGCTTACAGCATTTATACACATCTGTAAAAACATGGCAGCAAAGCATGTTTAAACAAACATCTTATAGGGAAAACAGTGTGTACTGACAAATTCTGAGGTGCACACTTGCCTTGTACATAAGTGGATTTTAGTAAAATAACTTGCTTCTTGTATTCTACAAACCATGGAGATTGCATGACTGTAATTTTTCATTGTCAGATGAGGCTCATGGTGGCTTCGGTGGTTTATATGGTGTAAAATCAAAGCTTCTAGTCTGGGAAAACTGCACAACCTACTATCTCCCCTTAAACTTACCAAAACAGTCAGCATGCCACTGATTGTTTTCTCAGAATTTAGTCCTTCACTGACTCTACCCACTCTGTTTGCCCTGTGGGCTCACTCGGCTCCCCTACCCTGCCCCCAATTCTCACCCACCCCCAGTGCTCCTATGTTTATACTACCCTAACCACACCCCCTAATTACTCTGCCATTCCCACACATCACATTCATCCAACTACAATTCATCCTTTCTGTACACCCAAACCCCACTCCCAACCCATCACAATTCACTTTCTTCTATCACCCCACCCATACTCTCTATCCCAACTTCTACCTTACCCCACAATGTCTCCACTAACTCCCACCTTATCTCCACAACCTAGACCACATTACTACCTCATACCCCCACTTTTAATACTTTATCTTCTCACCACCTATGAATTCCACTATCTACCTAACTCTCAATATCCTACTTCAATTACCACCACTAGCATTCAACCACACACACCCATGCCAATATTACCCCACCTCTTCTCCAGTTCCACTACTCCAAAACCTCTCCATTCCATGCAGCCTACATATTTAAACCCTAGGACTAAAAACTATTACCAGCTCCTACTAAAGATCACCAAACTCATAAGGAGTATATTACCTACCCTCATAGCCGATGGCAACATCCACCCTAACCCAGGCCCAAACTCACCTGCTACCACTAACCCCACAAATAGTACTCCTTCTAACCTAAGAAGCTCATATGATGCCTCTAATTCATTTCTAGTCTGTCACCTAAATATCAGAAGTATAAGTAAGAAAATCCACTATCCGCATGCCCTCCTGGACATGCACTCCCATGATCTACTCTGCCTTACAGAAACCTGGCTCAAACCCATTATCCCTGATAATGAAATTATACCTCCCAACTACAATATAATAAAACTTGACAGGAAAGGTAGAAAAGGAGGCGGAGTAGCCATCCTATACAAATCCACTCTTGAGGTGTCCACAATTAGCACCCCACAAGACCTAAGAACTACCAACTCGGAAACAATCATATCAAAAGTCCAACTTAAAAAACACAAATCTATAAACATAGTATGCAGCTATATTCCCCCAGGCAACAACATCGACACCTTAGAATGCACCCTCCAATGGCTATCCACTAACCACCCCCAAGAAATAATTATTCTCAGGGACTTCAATATCGACTGGATAACATGTTCATCAAACTTCCCCACCACCCATATCAGCTTGCATGGTTTCTCCCAGATTATTACTTCCCCCACTAGAATAAATAAGCCCAACAATAAGGAAAGTATCCTAGATTGGATCTTAATAACAAACCTCAGTTATACAAATCAGGCACACTACCTGAGGACATGAGCGACCACCTCCTAACCTATATAAGGAATGACACATCTCACCAAACTACCTTTAAAACCCTTAGGTATACAAAGAGCTTTAACCTAACTAGTTTCCAAGCCGAACTTAACTCATGCAAATGGGCCAATCTTAAATTACTTGGGTCTATATTAGAACACAGGTCTATATTAGAATCCAGGGTACATTTTTGGCTAGGCTTGTATAGGCCCTAGGGCCAATAGCCTAGTACCTACCTATTAACCTATGAACCTATGAACAGTGAACGTTCAAAATTTCGAGTGTTCTAATATCGAACCCTATGAATTGAAAATTTAAAACATTGAACATGCAGAACAGCAAATTTTTTCCTAGGGAAAAAATTTGCTGTTCCAAAACACATATACACAACACAAGCACACCAAACAAGCAGCAATCCACACACATACACCTAAACTCTTACACCTAACCCTACACCAAACTATACATACATCACTAACTATCCACTTACTTTAACCCAAACCCTTACCCTAAGTTCCGTCACTATCACACAGTCACCTCACGCACGCCCTAACCCTAACTCACCTACCCTGCCCTAACCCTCACGTCCACACAATCGCACACTTACCTGACCCACACCCTAACCCAAACTCACCTAACCCGCCATAACCCTCACGTCCACACAATTGCACACTTACCTGTACCCGACCCATAACTTTCCACCACAGCGCTGAAAATACAGAAGCAACAGATCCCTGACAACCGAATTCTTTCCCTAGGAAAAAATTCGGTTTTCTGTTTCTTCAATATTTTCTAGTCGAAATTAGAACACTTGAAATTTTGAACATTCGGTGTTCTAATATAGACCCAATTACTTCCCCTTGATGAAGCAGTCTCAGACATCAGTGCTAGATTCCTTGCCATCTTAGACAGGCGTTCTCCCACACAAACAATCAGAACCAAAAACAAAATTGCTCCATGGCTAACCAATAGTACTAGACAAAAACTTATTGCTAGAAACATAGCATGGACCTCCTGGAGAGCCACCAAATCCCCACAAGCCCACATTAGATACAAACAAATGAGAAATGAGACAAAAAGGTCTATTGTGTTAGACAAACAAAACTACTATTTCAATTTACAGCAAAAACACCAAAATTAGCCTCAAAAATTCTGGTCAGGTCTGAATAAACTGCTCCACCTAGGTAAATCCTCAACCCCCACCCTCCTCAGCTACTCAACAGCTACCTCCTAAATGTGTTGCAAAGACCTTTAATACTTTTTCACAGAAACAGCCCAGTCCCTAGCTAATCTATCTCCCACCTCTTCTACTACAGTCACACCCACTCAGGTAAATATCCCTCCCTTCAAATTTGATCCTATCCCCACTGACTATATTAAATCCCTACTTAAGAAACTAAAACCCACCACCCTGGCAGCAGACCTACTTCCTGCAGAGTTTCTGCAAAAGGCCGCTAATGAAATAGCATACCTTATCTCCATCTTAATCAATCATACTATCCATGAATCCTACATCCCCTCCATCTGGAAAATCTCTCACATTATCCACTTCATAAAGGGGGAAACTTCACGGAACTCTCTAACTACAGTCCTATAGCCATACTATCTCCCTTAGCCAAAATAATGGAGAAATGCATACATAAGCAAATTCTAGCTCACCTTACTCAGAATACTCTCCTAGCCCCAACCCAGCACGGATTTAGACCCACCCATAGTACAACTACTGCCCTTCTCTCCTTTTCTCACACAATAAATCACAACCGTAATCAGAATAAGCTCTCCTCTGCCCTCTTTCATGATCTATTGAAAGCATTTGACATGGTGAATCACTACCTACTCCTAGACTCTCTAAAATCTGGTGTTCCTCTGGTATTGTGATCGGTCCTTGGGGAGGGGGGGCAGGTAAAGTTGGCACTGAATCTGTTGGCCAGTATGTTGACAATATCTGTTGGCTCAGTAAAGGAGGTACCATTGTGCAGTAACTCAGAGCAATCCTGGGTATTGCTGTGGAGATTCTTGATATAACTATAGAAGGCTTTGTGGTTGTTTTTAGTGTCTGCCACAATTCTGCCTTCATAGCTGGCTTTAGAGGTTCTGATGGGGGATCTCAACTTTTTGTTGAGGCTAATAAGGGAGATTTTCTAGTCTTGGGATTTCACCTTTTTCTGTAATAGTTTCTTCCTTCTATTGTAGAGTTTATTAATGGCAGGGGAGCACCAGATTGGCTTCCTTTTTTGGAGGAGAGCATCTTGGTTCTGTTGGGTATGGCTACTTCCATGCATTTATGTACATGTTCGTACAGTGCATCGGTGTATGATTCGGCAGTCATGCATCTATTTTCCATTGACATAGGTGCAATGAAGTTAGCTTACTCTGTTTTTAGGAGTCCAAAGTCAGCTTTGGAGAAGTTTTTCATGGTGATTACTTTTGCGGGGGGTGTGGATGAGATGTGGATTTTCATAGTGATTAGTTTGTGGTCTGATCTAACCAGGGAGGAATTGACTATTGATGCAGAGAAATGGTTGTCCATGATAGTAATAACCAGGTCAAGGATATTGCTTCCTTTAGTGGGGGGTAAGCATCAGTTGGTCCAGGGCATTGGAACTGATGAATTCCAGGAAATGATGGGTAAAGTGTATTGGTGCATGAGTAGTTTTCCCAGTTGATGGAGTGGTAGTTGAAGTCTCCTAGCATGAGAGCATTTGGTTGGACCCTAATAGGTTCCAGGGTGCTTAGCAATGTGGAGTGATAGTCTTGGGACATGGTTGGGGACATATAGCAGGCTACGACCTGAATCGCCATCTTACCCAATTCTGGTTTTACTTGAAGCATCTCAGATGTGTTATGCTGGGCTACTAGTCTGGAAGTGTGCATATCCTTTATGAATATGGAGAAACCACCACCTTTGGAGCTTTGTTCCATGTCCTGGGGGTGAAAGGTGTGGAATGAGTTATAGCCTGGTAGTGCAGGGGTGCTTTCTGCTGCTTTAAACCAGGTCTCTGCTACAGCACAAATGTCGATGTTCTCCATTTTGAGGAGTGCTTTGAGCAAGTGCATCTTGAGATTTAGACTTCTAAATTTGAGCAGCATGATCCTCAAACTGCATTTATTTATAGCTGTTATGGTGGTAATTTAGTCTTTGGAACATCACCTAGAAAAGGAACTATGGAGTGGCAAGAGCCTTAGCCAGTATCTGTAAACACAGGGGTAACAGATGCAGACCATCTCTGGCAAAGCATCAAGGTCTGTCAATCATGTCATCCCAAGCAGATAGATACTGTGTCCCCTTAGAATGACACCAGAAGCTTAGCCAATTGTTGAAGTCAATCATTTTATCCTTGTACTGCAATATCATTCTGGGTGATGGTAGGATGCTGCTCAGGGCTAGGGCCATATTCACCTGGGCTGCATAATCTGAGGTCTCCTCCATGTCTCTTTTCATGTAGCCCAGGGAGGTGCATCTCAGGTCATTCACACCCACATGGACAGTGACAGAGTTGTACTTGTTGTGGAGTGACCTGAGTGCATGTGTTATGTGTCGGATTCTGACACCTGATAGACAGATGACTGTTACCGTCTCCTTATTCAACCTAGTGAGTGGGATATCAGTGTGCCTCACTATTGCGCCACCTATGATTAGTGTATTTGGCAAGCTGATTTGCCTTAGGTTCTTAGGTTGAGGGGCACACTGTGTAGGTGAGCAATGGGTCTTGTGGTTTGTGCCGTGTTGTGGTGGACAAGTGCATTTCTGCCTTGGAGGTCTCTGCTGTTTGGGTAGATTTTTATTGAGAGCCTCCATGAAGGTGGATGTTTGGTTTGTGTTTGTATGTGAGAGCTGTGATGCTGTGTGTTTTGGAGGACTATGTGTTGCATGTGGTGTGGTACAGGTGCTGTCCTTCTCCTCTTGACCAACTATTCCAGTCTTGGCTTGATAATAATATGACCAACCAACCAGTCCAAAAAGCAACACTCAAGGCTGGAAACCAGGAAAGTAACACCAAAACAAATCTTTATTCACCACAAGTAAGCGCTTTCGTCTGGTGAGCATCACCAGACTTCTTCAGCCAAAGTAAACCATACAACACTAAACTTATATACCCACCAAAATTAAATCAATTGATCAATTTAAAAAAAAAACATTGCAATCAATTAAATGTTTTAAACAGACACAGCCCTAAAAAGAAAAATAACATCGGTAATAGACCAGGAAACAAGTAAATACATTCCATTCAATCATATTGAAAGTATATAAAAGACAGCAACACAGAAAAACAAAAAAACAAAAAACAACAACAAAAAAATATATATATATATATATATATATATATATATAAAATAAAAATAAAAAAATCTATCTAAAGTATATAATTATTTCAGAAAAAATACATTAAGTATATGCACACTGGTGTATATACAAAAATCTTATTATTATATACATTAAATAAATAATTACTTTATTTCATCTATCAAAGACTTTTAATTTAAGCCTACTAGAAATGGATGTTGCATCATTAAGTCCTGTTGGAGAATAAGCATTTATAAAGACTTGCCACCAGGCCTCTTCAAGATGCAATTTCCAGGCCCCCCCCCCCCCCCAGCTTCACATTTCACCTGTTGAATTACTAAAAATTTGAAATTATGATCTGGAAACATCCTTAAATGTCTATATAATGCATTTTTTGCATCTTGCTGTCGAATTTCATAAAAATGTTCATAAATACATTGTGCAAGCCTACGTTGGGTCTTCCCAATATAAAAAGCTGGACACTGGCAACAAACTGCGGCATAAACTACTGCATAAGTTTGGCAGTTATATTTCCCTTTTACCACAATTTGTTTACCACCAATTCTAATGTTAGATGTTTTCAAAATATGCTTACATTGGTGGCACATGCCACAAGGTGCCATGCTCCCCTTAGCCTCAATGACTAGGGGGTTTTCTAGTAAACTCTTAAAGTTCATACCTTTCCAAAATACAAAATTGGGATGCTCTCCAAACATATCCAACATAGCCTGTTCCTGAATAAGAATAACCCAGTTTTTCTTAACAATATCCTGAACAAGAAAGCGATCATTAGAATATGTACTGACAAAGGGACATATAATCTCCTGAGCATTTCCAGTACCTATTGAACATTCACCATTTATAACTATATCATCCCCATCATTTATACCAGGGTTATTAATCCTAAGGGGTAATAACGGTTGCCCATATGTAGACATATCAGGACTTCCCACTATTGGGACATATAAACCATTACTTCATTTGTTAATAACCTCCTGTTTTATATTGTATATTAAACTAATAGGGTACTCACTATCAAGGAACATGTTGCTCATAAATTCACTTTCTTCCAAAAAATCATTAAACTGGGACACCATCCTGGCAGCTCTGACAAACTGACCCTTGATAATCCCCCACTTAACGTGCCTAGGATGACTGCTAGAATAATGAAGCATGCTGTTCAAACAGGTGGGCTTCCTAAAAATTGTTGACTTAATGTATCCATCACTTATTTTGCTGATCAAAACATCCAAATAAAAAATATTTTCTTCTTTCACCATATAAATAAATTTAAGAAAATTGGTACTTTGGTTAAGATAGTCTATAAATACAGGATAATCTTCTAGGGGTCCTGCCAATGCCACAAACAGGTCATCAAGGTAACACAGGTATAAGGGAATGTGTTCAAAAAAAGGGGAACAAAAAGGAAATGTTATTCCCACCAGGCCATTACTATGTTAGCGGAGGGGGGGCTGCGGGCTGACCCCGTTGCTACGCCTTCGAGTTGTTTAAAGTGATGGCCCTCAAAATATATAAAATTGTTTTTTAAAACTATTTCCATAAGCTGAGTGTAAGTATTTATATGGCTCTGTTCAATTCCCAAATCGGTATATAAAAAATCAGAGAACCAATCCAAACCCATACTATGTGGTATGCAGCTGAAAAGGTCCTTTACATCAGTGGTGATAAAAACACCCCCCTCCCCATAAAGGACAAAATTGTTACATTTCCCCAAAAACTGCCAGGAATCACGGCATAAATGTGGGAGGTTTAGAACCATTTTATTCAGTCTGCTATCTAGGAACCTGGCTATATAACTGTGTTTTGACCACCCTGAATCAACTATGGGCCGGGGGGGGGGGTTGAGATTTTCGGAACTCCAAATATGACTAGAATTTTAGGGGTTTCAACAGTCATATAATTGCATTCATCAATGTCAATCTGGGTAACCATATCAAAAAGTTCCCATTCAATCCTATTGTAAGCAATATTGACCTCAGTAATAGAGGCCTCACTGTAAGTACTACTATATAAAAGTTTGAGCATATTCTGAATATAATCTCTCTTTTGGAAAATCACCCCCCCCCTTATCTGGTCGTGTCTGTTTAAAACATTTAATTGATTGCAATTTTCTTTAAATTGATTAATTGATTTAAATTTGGTGGGTATATAAGTTTAGTGTTCTATGGTTTACTTTGCCTGAAGAAGTCTGGCGATGCTCACTAGATGAAAGTGTTTACTTGTGGTGAATAAAGATTCGTTTTGGTGTTACTTTCCTGGTTTCCAGCCTTGAGTGTTGCTTTTTGGACTGGTTGCTTGGCTTGAGAATGGATGGCTTCCAATTTGGATATATAAGTGCATCTCTCACAAGTCTGAGTGTTGGGAGGTAAGAGGAAAGGGTTGTCTGTGTGCATGAGGAAGTTTCTACACTGCCTCAGAATGCTCCAGTTCACCAGGTTAATAGGAGAAAGCACAGGGAACTGACCTTTAGACATGCCATGAGGGATGGTCATTATTACTAAGTACTAGAGCTGTTTCGTTATTTAGTCCTTTTACAGGAAAAATATCACTCAAGGTGTCTGAGTCTATACAGAGCACTGCCAAACACTTGAGGGGAAACTAATATGTCGACCCTGAAATTTTAAGGATGAAGTATTTAGCCAGATATTCTGAAGTTAGAAAGAAATCCAGCAGTACTTATTGAAAAATAAAGAATTAGCTTGTCAAGAATGATGAAAAGAGGGTAGTCGCATGAATGGCTACTGCCTGGCTACTACTAATGCTGGTCTCACCACAGCTTTACTCTGTTGGGATGCAATACTCCTTTGCTTCTTCTCTCACCAGAAGCAAAATGCTAGCACCAGTCCCAAGAAGAGAACCAGGCCACGGCCTGTTTAATGATCCACAATCTTGTCTCAGATGATGCAAGGATCTGTAATCTTGTATCCTTTTTCCTGGTAGATGCCTCAAATAGCAACCAGACCTATCAGGCACATTAAGCATAGACACTCACTCTCCAACAAGAAAGAGTCAGGAATCAATGCACTCTGCTCCTACTCTCACCAGGATCAGACCATAAGTACAGATTCCAAGCTGTCAGCTATAAAGCAGTTATTAAGTTTTCTGGTGATCAGCAGTCTCCAGGATATAATGTAACTGCACTCCTTCTTTCACCAGGAGAAAACAGAAGCACTAACCCCAAGATGACAACTAAGAAGCAGAATGTGGGCTCTCCAAAAACTGGTGGTCTTGCAATAGATGCTTAAAGGTAAGATGAAAAAAATGGTTTATCCTAAACACTGTAGTGTGCACTAGAGGAATTAGATGTGAAAGTAGGAAACTTAAGTTTTACCTGTCCAAAAAGTTAAGTTTTAGTGGAGAGTGGAGAGTAACTATTTTTAAAACAGCAAGATAGATTGAAAAGGGGTGGTCACTTTTGTATTCTGGTACTATGTAATACAGTAGGTTGGCCAATAAATTTAAATAGTTGAAGGGGAGTGATTTCACAAAAATGATAATTGTGTGCTTACTCACACTAGCCAGTAAAAGTAGAGAGGAAATGAGATATATGGTCAAATTAACATAAGGGGCAGGCAACTGGAAAGAACACAACAGTAACCAGGTGCGACGGTGGGAAAATTTTCTGTTTGACTCACAAGAGACAAAGCTGTGGTCTCTTTTCAAGTTTGATATGCAGTTAAAAGCAGAATACAAGTAAAACACAGTGTAAAGAAAACAAATCACAATATACAAAATAGAAAAAGGCAATAAAGTAATACACAATACAACAAATAAAAAGCAAATTAACCTTTCCCTTACAACAAACTGTAGCAGAGTCTGGGTGAGTCTTTCCAGTAAAATTATGTTACAATATGAATGATCCCCAGTGCCCAAGAGAGAGATGAGAAGAATATGAAAGGGACTGGATAACAATGTTTGGTAGGCATGTAATCAAGGCTGGACCTTTTGTAGTTTGGACATAAGAATGGACAAAGGAAGAAACTCAGGTCAGAGTGGTATTAATATATGCAGCAAAACTGATTTTTGCAAGAGAATGGAAAATTCAGATGACCCACTCCCTGTAAGTTTAAGAAATAATCTCAAAATATTATAACAAAATATATAGATATGCCCCCCTTTTTTTTTCTCTCTCGCTCTCTTCCTTTCTCTCTCTCTCTCTTCTCGGTTCCCATTATCAAGTTTATTAGAATGCTATTTTGATTAGGAGTGTATTTTACAAAATAGATGTACATAGTAATATGAGCTGTTTCTAAATGTTCTTATTTGTTTATATGAAGCTGATTTATAAATTGTTTAGCTTTGTCTTACTAGATAATCTAATTAAATGAGTTTAACTTTAGTTAATAATAGTTAGTATTGAATTGTTATGGTGGCAGCTGAGGTACTGCTGCTTAGGATAGGGGGATAACTTGAGTGGTATGTGCTACTCAAAGTTGGAGTTCTTAACTCCAGGATGGGTGCAATGTTTAATCCTAATATTATTTTCACCTGTTTATTGTTATTTGTATATAGTTCTGACATCCACAACACATTTTATAAACTTATTGTCACTACAAATAAAAGTGAAGCTTATACAAAATCCCATAAGATTTTCAATAAATATAGCTATAATTAATGGTACACCTAAAGGAGGAGGTATAATATCATTTATTTTGTTAATTGTTATTCTGATTATATGTTTTATATGTTTATAAAAGCTAAATGATTTCTCTAAAAGGAATTTCTTTAAACATTAATGGACTGAATAACCCATGTAAAAGGGCAAGTTTAATGAGATACATTAATTTGCATAGGGACAACTTAGTATTCCTTCAAGAAACACATCTCCTGAAAAAGGATATTGATAAATTAGCCACTAATAAATATACAGTCTTGGTTAGTTCAGAACACACTCAGAAAAAAGAGGAGTGGCTATTTTATGGAATAAAAGTATGCCCATACCTAAAACTATTAAGTCTTATAAAGATGATAAAGGAATGTTTTGTATGGTTACAATACAGATTAATGGAAAGACATATACATTAATCAATGTATATTGGATACCAGGAATTGGCATTAATACAGTGAAACACCATCTCGATAAGATCATATCATTTTCTATAGGAGATATTATTTTAGCAGGTGACTTTAATTGTATCCTACATGAAAAAGATACTACTACTATAGGAAAAAGGAAAATTACATCTAATGCAAAACATTTAAAGGATTTTGTTAATTTATATCATTTGAATGATATTAATAATCAGATAGATTCAAAATCATTACCATACACTTTTTTCTAACAGATATAAAACTTATTCAAAAATAGATAGAGTCTTTATTTCTAACCAGATGGTTACAGACTTAATTAATTCTAAAATCATTTCGTGTCCTATATCAGATCATAATTCAATTGTCTTTGAGTTTATGATAAAAGTACTTACAATGTTCAGATCAAAAGGATACCAGCATACTTAACTCAACTAAAAGACTATAAAGATTATATACTTTCAGAAGTGCAACATTTTTAGACTTAAACAATACACCTGAAGTCTCCATTGTTTATGTTTGGGATGCTTTAAAATCATATTTATATGGACAAAGTATCAGATGGTATAATAATAAAAGGAAATCTTGGGACAAGGAATTACTAGATATTCAAAGCAAATTAGACTTATACAAACATAATAATAAAGAAAATATTATGGACAAAAAAGTAATTGAAGAAATAAATAAATTAAATGAGAAATACAAAGAAATTTTAACTCATAAAGTTAAAATAACATTAGAGAAATATAAGTTTTTGTCTTACTCAATAAGTCCCAAATACTTACATAGACTTAAAAATAAAACAAAAAGGTTGAATAAACAAAATCATATCAAAGAAATTTTCTCTCCAAGGAAAAAGAAGAATGTTTCTAGTTTACCAGAAATATTAGATGAATTTAGAAATCACGTTCACAAAATTAATCATAATAACATTAACATGGAGCCTAAAGATAAAATAAAGAAATTTATAACTACAAACATGAACAAAAAACTTAATAAACAACAAACTAAACTAATGGATAAAAATATTTCATATACAGAGGTTATTACACAAATAAACAAGCTTAAATTAAACAAAGTACCAGGTAATGATGGTATTATACCAGAGATCTATAAAATTCTTCCCAAAAGTACTTACTCATTAATACATAAGGTTTTTATTTTGGCCCAAAATGAGTTAACAACTCCCCCATCTTGGCAATACACATTTATTTCACCAATTTTAAAACCCAATAAAGACCCAACCAGATGCACTTCATATAGACCTATTTCATTACTTAATGTTGACTATAAAATGTTTATGAGTATTTTTGCTGATAGATTAAAGACAATCATCCCAGGCATTATAGATATAGACCAGACAGGCTTTATTGTAAATAGAAATACTTTTGATAATATAAGGAGAACTTTAACGTTAATTGATTTTGCAAATAGGAAAAAGAAAGATTTAACACTTATTAGTCTCGATATAAGTTCAGCATTTGATTCAGTAAGTTGGGACTACTTGTTTATCTTACTGAAGTGCACAAACTTCTCAGATGCCTTTGTAAATCTAATTGAACATCTATATAAAGGAGCATTGGCTTACATTAAGATAGGAACATATGTCTCACAAAAATACCCATTTTAAAAGGTACAAAACAAGGGTGTCCACTCTCTCCACTATTATTTACTTTAATAATGGAGCCTTGGGCTAATTTGATCAGAAACAGTACTGATATAGAAGGATTTGATATAGATGAAAATACAATATCTAAAATTCAACTTTTGCAGATGATGTTCTAATTACATCAGCTGGATCTAACTCTTCTATGCAGTCCTTATTTGATAAAATGATGGATTTTAAAAATATCTCTGGTTTAATATTCAATGAAGAAAAACTAAAATATTACCAATATACACATGAAAAAATGTCCTCATTAATGATTTTAACAAATATATACCCAACTCAGGTCAGATAACTTACTTAGGTATAATATTAACTAAAGATATCAAATCTATTATACATAATAATTATAGTACCTGTCTTCTTAATATACAAAATCTTTTCAATAGCTGGAACAATATGTTTTTACCATGGAAGAGAGACTCACAATTATTAAAATTATAGTATTCCCTAAGATATTATACTTAATACAATCAATAATACTCCCACCTGCAAAAATAATTATTAAGAAATTGAATTCACTAATGTTAAATTTCTTATGGGCACCTAATAGACCTAGGATTACATTAAAGAAACATACTAATAGCTGGTCTCAAGGGGGCATTTCATTTCCAGACTTTAATTTATATACTATCTCTTCTATTATAAAAGTTATTACTTTGTTAATAGATCAGTCATATGTTGCAAGATGGAAAGATTACTGGGAACTAATTAGCATTCACTTCATGAAAATCTCTTTAATACATAAAAATATTATTGTAAATAACCCCATGTTATGGTTACTAAAAGAATTTTGTACTTCATCCATTACACCAAAATATGTAGTTAGTTACCCATTAAACATTATTATCAGTTATCATAATTTTATATTCATGCATCCTAAGTATAAGGAATGGAATTTTATTCTATTCCCTATAATGTATACACAAGGTATGCTTTTGTCAACCACCTCTGAAAGAACTCTTTTAGTCACAGAGAATGATCTAAAGTATTGGTATCAGTTGCTGTCTGATAATAAAGTAAAAAATTTAGACTTCTTAAAGCAAGAATTTGATTTGAGAGAAACATGTTGGTTAGAAGTTCAGAATTTTAGACAACATCTTATTAATAAAATTGATTTACTGTCTTTAACAGTTAAAGAATCTGTTCCAATACTGATTGATTACTTGATATTAAATTTACAACATAGAGTTTCTGATAAAGGTAAGCTCTCATACATACATAAAATTATCAGAGAAGAAACTCATTACAGTTCAGATACCTATTGGAATTATTTCATTTCCATTAATGGTGAATCACCAAAACAACAAGATAAACAATATATATTGGAATCTGCTTATAAAACTACTTCTTCCATTAATTGGAGACTTTTAACTTGGAAATTTTTACATAGATCCTTCTATACACCTTTAATGATGAATAAAATAAATAATAAAGACAACTTATGTAAAAGATGTAATGTAGAAATAAATGCTGATTGGGCACATATGTTTTATGACTGTATAAAATTGAAGGAATATTGGAAGTTAATCAATGATTTTTTGCAGGCCCTTTTCACAGATAATTTCATTGTTTCTAAATCACTTATATTATTTAACACACCTGTTCCTAAAAGTGTTAAAAAAGTTAAACTTCCCTTATTATGGTCTATTTTAGCAGTGGCTAGAAAAATAATAACCAGAAATTGGATTTCAGATACCCCTCCTTCATTTAATATTTAAAAATGTTATGACTGAAGTGTGTCATATGGAATTGATGACAATAAAATCAAGAACTACTAGAAAAACATATTATTATATTATATGGGATACTTTACAAAACCTGTTAAAAAAATATTAGTCTCAATAGCATGACATTATAGTTTAATCAATTGATTTGATTTGTAGTGGATGTCTTTGTAAATACTTTGGTTATTTTATTGAATGTTATAACTATTTCTCTTTTAATTGCTTGTATAAAATTGTTATGATATTTATTTTGTATGTTAAAAACAATAAACTTGTTTTAAAAAAAATATATTATAACAAAGAATACTTACATATCTCAAAATGACTGCTGGGCTTGAGATAATTAATCCAAGTTGGAAGAAGATACTTTCGTACTACAAGATTTCTTTTTTGTATTGAACACCTTATTTTTATGCATTTGAAGTATTCGTATTGTGTGCCTTAACAGGAGGTACATCGAAAAAGAGAAATTAAATATATGGAAGTCTTTTTCTTCTCTGTACAGACATCTTAAAGGTATCCTAGATAGCCTTCAGTTTATCTTTCACTGGAACATGCATTACCTCCATAAGAAAAGTTAACCTAACCAAGCTGTCTCTATACAGTGTTAGTAGATAGATAGGGTTGTGCTGTTCTTCATGGGTTCATAGGTCCTTAATATGCTGCCGACCCTATGAACTATTTGCAGCCTACCAACGGTTCCACTAATTTACCAAGGCCGGAATTAATATTAGAGAACAACCAACTTTTGGTCCCTTTCCATAAGGGCCAGTGTAGCCAGATCTAGTGGAGGGGGCTGCTCTAATGACTGGCCATCTATTCTTCCAGGTTACCTTTGAAAAGATTCCTGAAGCTACTGAGCCTTTATCTCTAATGGGATTCTATTGCATAAATGAGGCATTCTATGTGACAGAGATCTACGCCCTAGTTTAGTTTCAGTGAATAATTTAATCTGCAGCCATCATTGTAAAAGCTTATGAAATGGTAATGTTCTGTGGAAGCTGCCTTTTAAAAGATTCAGCCAAACATGATGTGAAAAATGCCTCATGCTAGCTAAGTGGTTACTGTTGTAAAACAGACGTCATATTTCAACATTATCCTACTTGCATACAAAGGTCATCCTCTGTCTTGAAACGTCACCAGAAATCACTTGTATATGTTCGCCTTCTTCTTGCCCTATGATCAACTGCCCAAGAAATGCATGTAAATCATGTTTCCTTAAGTTTTTACTGTGCTGTGTCAGCAGATTTGCCTCTGTAGCCAAATCCTGCTCTACATGGCATGCAACATGCCATGCAATGTGGAAAAAAAGAAGAGGCACAAATGGGATGTAAGTAAACTGATTACATCTCTCTTCCCTTCTATTTACTTATTGTAGTCACTTTCTAAACTGTCTTTGTACTGTCCTGCCTCTCATCTGAAAGTATTATTGCTGACCAGGTTTACTGATACTTCTTTTAAGTTATCATCATTTTCTTTCACGGTTCTTTACATCCATTCCAAAAGAGAGATCTGAATAAGTCAACCTCTGTTTAGCACCAAAAAAAAGACAACATACACCTTGCTTGGCAGTTCTAGAATAGGGAACTCTCATCTGATTCTGTCTTTTGCTATGAAATGCATCACAAACTGTATTTTTGGTTTAAACACAATAACAACATTGTGGTCATGCTTTCATTTTGCACAGTGAGAAGACTAAATAGTCGTCCAGGTTATTACAGACATGTGCCTCAGTAATCTTGCTTTGCTGACTTGAATGCTGTGCCCTCAGCAGCAGTGTACTGTAACTAGGCCATAGGTTTCCCTGAGTATTTCTATCTTTGACATCTCTGCTTCTTAAGGAAAGAGCAGAATGGAAATAAATACTATAAATGCATTTTCCTCTTTATGCAAGTAAGAGTGATCTCTGAGTTAAATTATATATGTAAGAGATGTGTGGAGAGAGCAGGGCAGCTTGCCCCTGGCATAAAACATTGTTAATTTATAAAATTGTTTTTTTTGTTTTAGTTAATTTTTATACCATGTTGTATTATGGTGTGTGCTTCATTTGTTTTCAAGTTTTTTTTTCTTGTTTGTTTAGGGGAAAAGTGTTTGTGTTTTAATTGCAGGGTGTTTGCATTTCAGCTGAATACTGTACGTATTGCGCATGCAGTTTTGAATTATCATAAGTGGAGTGTTTAAATTAAATAAATTTAATAAGTCCACATTAAGTAAGTCTGTGTCTTCAGAAGTACACATATGTTTTATGCTTGATTCTAATCCTGTAGTGTTCAACAAAAACACTTAGACTATGAGAATAAATTGGTGTTTTACTCCTGTATTTTGTAAATCACTCAGACAGATACGGGAATGCACACATATGTGGACACACATACCCACAGACACACACAAACACGCCACAAGCATGCACGCACACGCAAAAGAAAAGATGGAATATTTTAAAATATTTTAAAGACTTTTGTTTATTTATTTGTTTAGTAATTAATAAACTGCATACATCTACCTCCTTCTGGAACAACATGGAAGTGCATTATCTGAATAAATGATTTGGTCAGAGACATAAAAATAGCAAATGAGTAGTAATGGAAACAGACCACGGAATATAACACGAAGATCATTAGCAACTTTTAGCTGCTAAGTTGTCATGTTTGGTGAATTAAAGTGCACCTGAATGCTGTTTTTCACTGATACACCAAGCTCACAGTCATGCGATTAGGCAACAGATATCACATGTTGTTGCCCCAACTATCTACCTATAATTTATAATGCACCCAACCCACAAAATGCTGCCCATGCACATGAGAAAGGGAGACATTACTATCAACTCTCCTTCTTCTTTCAGCTTTTCCCAATTAGGGGTCACCACAGTGGATCACCTGTCTGCTCATGATTGGCAGTAGAGTTTTATGGTGCCGAGTTGCCAGCCCGGCACCCAACCTTCCACAGAAGGCACATACACGCATGCACTCACGCCTAGGGCCAATTTAGAGTGTCTAATCCACCTACAGCATGTCTTTGGGATGTGGGAGGAAACCAGAGCACCTGGAGGAAACCCACGCAACCACAGGGAGGACATGCAGACTCAGCACAAAAGGCACCCCAGCCGAGGATCGAACCAGAGAACCTCTTGCTGTGAGGCAACAATGCTAACTGCTGCACCACCGTGGCTGCCCTTGCTGCCTCTTAAAATCTTAAAATGGCAATTATTAGGGCTGCATTCCTATCATGTAATTATGTTTTGTATAGCTCCCTACTGTAAACATTAGTTTAGATAGTTGTAAATATTCTGTGCTCCTGGAGCAATAAGGCTAAGAGATGCTTAAAAAAACTGTACTCATTTGAATGCCCTGACTTTGCCTAGCTACTCCCTTGCTCTCAGCACTGATTGGTCAAGATGACTGTGCAATGTTTCGGGGACCTTCGCCATTTATAAAGATTGTATGACCATGAAGCTGACATCTTCAGGGGCTATGATGAGCTTTACTTGCTCATGTCCATGAATGCAATGAATAGTATTGAAGTGTTTCCATCAATTGTAATCACTCAAATATTGTCCAAGTAATCATAACTCTTCTGACACAGAGGATGCAATGTGATTCATGTGACAGGCTGAGTCTTGGCAGTTGTGAGTAAAGCTATGAAGAAGCAACATGTCAGTCTCATGCATAACGAGACCTAATGCTGATCCGTAAGATTAATAAAAGAAACATATCAGTCTCATGCTTAACGAGACCTAATGCTGATCCGTAAGATTCATAGAAGCAACATGTCAGTCTCATGCATAACGAGACCTAATGCTGATCCGTAAGATTCATAGAAGCAACATGTCAGTCTCATGCATAACGAGACCTAATGCTGATCCGTAAGATTCATAGAAGCAACATGTCAATCTCATGCATAACGAGACCTAATGCTGATCCGTAAGATTCATAGAAGCAACATGTCAGTCTCATGCATAACGAGACCTAATGCTGATCTGTAAGATTCATAGGCATTTTAAGACAATTTAGTCTCAAGACTATTTACACCTTGCAAATTCCCCCCTTAGGTTGTACCTGCATTTTGTCAGATGGCTAGGCCAGTCAAGCCCAGGAAGAATTTGTGGGACCAATCCAATCATCAAAGTGCCATTTGAAGGATGATACTGTATCATTTTGCTTAATCTACAAAGGCACTCTCCTTTAGTGGTGATGGTGGGGAGGCATTGTGTGATGAATCTGTCTCATCATTGAATTATTTTTGTATAATGGTAAAGACTGGTCCTATTATTTACCTAACTATTAAACATGAGGAGATACAGCAGATTCAAGACAACTGGGTCTTTAATGACATGGAAAGCAAGGCATACATCTCTCCACCTTAGTCTATAAGTGACAAGGGACAGTATTTCCAATTTGCCTTGGTAGCTCAGGGTCTTTAAGCTCTTAATCTTCTTAGTTAGGAGCCTCTGGGGGGGGTCTTTCTAGTTGTTTGATATTTCTAATGAGGTATATCTGAAAGAGGCATTACTCAATGTTTGTCCTAATCAATGTTGAATATAAGGAACAATGGCTTCTTTAGATCTGGATGACATTCCTGTCACAATAGCTGTGCTAAATAGAAGGATTTTTCTCACTACTGTTGTCACATGATGATTGAAAAAAGGGGGTTATCAACACATGATGCAGGGTCCCTAACATTTTTTTAATTTGAAGTGGGGTATTGTCCATGCTATATGCTTATTGGAAGGGACTCTATCAAATTTGACAATATTGTACTTTTTTTCAGTACACCAGTTGTTTACATGTATAGGTTTTTGCTGAAGGGATAGGGTGTCAGAAGGGACATGACAATTACTCATATTTTGCAATCATCTGCAAATTTAGTTAGCCAGAGGTCTTGGTTTCCAGTCTGGAGACTGGAAAAAGTAAATATTGAAATGTAAATACTGAAAAGAAGGTGACCAAAACTGAGCCGCTGCCTGATAAAGTACCTGACACTGATACTATATGGGTTTTAGCCAGTCTGCTATCCATCGTACCACACAGAGATCTATTTATGGGCTTTAGCCAGGTTGTAATCCATCTTACTCAACAGGGATCTATTTTAAAGCATTAAGTTTAATGGGGTAAGGTATCAATTGCCTTGGCTAGGTCAAGATATGCCATGTGAAAAGCATGAGTACTGTCGACAGTCTGTGAAATCCTCTTGAAGAAGCATTTTGCAGCATCTTCCCTTGAAAAAGACAAACTGAAATGAGTCAAGCCTATTAAGATTTTTGCTATCTTAGTTTATAAGGTCAGTTATAATACATTTCATAATTTTGCAGATGACAGGCTGATGGTTCGATAATTGCTGGGGTTAGTGGTAGGGTCTCCCTTGTGGATTTGCATCACTACTGTGGTGGAATAAACTTCAGGATCAAAGTTTGTAACTAAACGTAGTTTAAACAGTTTAAGGAGTGGCATTGTCAGGACATGATTTGTTCTGTTTATCAAACAGCCAGGCATATTATCAGGTCTCATGGAAGAAGCGTCTTTTGTCTTGAAAAGCACATTTGGTGCATGTTCCTTTGTAATTATAGAGGGTTTAAGGGATTCAGTGATATGTAGACTTATGGGGAGAATGAGCACTGCATTGGGTTCAAATAGGTGGTGCCATTTTGAATAAGTTTCTTTTAGCAGCTGAAGGATTTCATAGTCTTTGGCTTCAGATGCTAACCTACATTTATTGGCTTAAGGATTTATAAGTCCTTGGCTTCAGATGCTAACCTACACTTACTGGCTTAAGGATTTCATAGTCCTTGGCTTCAGATGCTAACCTACACTTATTGGCTGAAGGATTTCATAGTCCTTGGCTTCAGATGCTAACCTACACTTATTGGCTGAAGGATTTCATAGTCCTTGGCTTCAGATGCTAACCTACATTTATTGGCTGAAGGATTTAATAGTCCTTGGCTTCAGATGCTAACCTACACTTACTGGCTTAAGGATTTCATAGTCCTTGGCTTCAGATGCTAACCTACACTTATTGGCTGAAGGATTTTATAGTCCTTGGCTTCAGATGCTAACCTACACTTATTGGCTGAAGGATTTCATAGTCCTTGGCTTCAGATGCTAACCTACACTTATTGGCTGAAGGATTTCATAGTCCTTGGCTTCAGATGCTAACCTATATTTATTGGCTGAAGGATTTTATAGTCCTTGGCTTCAGATGCTAACCTACACTTATTGGCTGAAGGATTTCATAGTCCTTGGCTTCAGATGCTAACCTATATTTATTGGCTGAAGGATTTCATAGTCCTTGGCTTCAGATGCTAACCTACATTTATTGGCTGAAAGATTTCATAGTCCTTGGCTTCAGATGCTAACCTACATTTATTGGCTGAAGGATTTCATAGTCCTTTGCTTCAGATGCTAACCTACACTTATTGGCTTAAGGATTTCATAGTCCTTGGCTTCAGATGCTAACCTACATTTATTGGCTTAAGGATTTCATAGTCCTTGGCTTCAGATGCTAACCTATATTTATTGGCTTAAGGATTTCATAGTCCTTGGCTTCAGATGCTAACCTACACTTATTGGCTTAAGGATTTCATAGTCCTTGGCTTCAGATGCTAACCTACATTTATTGGCTGAAGGATTTCATAGTTCTTGGCTTCAGATGCTAACCTACACTTATTGGCTTAAGGATTTCATAGTCCTTGGCTTCAGATGCTAACCTACACTTATTGGCTTCTTCAGTGCACCTAATAGTATTTTAAGAAAAAACATTTTTTAGCAATAGTTCTAATACATTCCTTGATATGAGAGTTTTTGGATCTGTTGTATAATTTAAGATTGTTTTTTTTCCTTTATTGTAAAAACGATTCATAGTGGAGGACCACTAAAGAGGTTTGCTTCACAATTTCCCATAATAGTTTGTTGTTGATTTACTTTGCTTTTATGGATTTGTTGTGATACTTCTCTGTTTGTGTTAGATACTTGATAGCCTATTAATGATATCTGTGGCCAGATTATTTGTTTTGACTTATCTTTTGTGCCTATGAAGAGAGGCAGAAAGAAGTAAAAAGAATCTGGTGATGTCAGGTGTTAGCTCTAGTTGCAGCGGATATGGATGCGCACCACAGGTGTGTGAGAGATGGCTGTTTGATATTCAATACTGAAGACTGGGTAGGTTCTTTAACCAATTTGCTTTTCTTTATTATCAGCACTATTAACCTGTGAGACTAATGTCTTTTAAGACTGCTTTTTTTGACTGGCTATAATATACTACTGATTTGGTTACATCTGATATTTATGGAGCATATTTTGTGTTTGCCAGTTTTTAATGCTCAAACTTTTTTTCTTTGCAGTCTCTGATTGAGTTTGCCCACTAAAATATATTGGTTTACAATTCTGAAGTCTTTGATTTAAGCCAGCTTTTTAAAATGCTGGGATACTGCTTTGCTGCTGATCCTGGACTCTAATATTAGAATTAGCTTCAGTTTGTTTCTGTTATCTGTGTAGCATTAGTTACTATTTTAGCAGGGTTACCACTTTTATTATGCAGTGTAACTGTGTTAAACTATCTGCCAAAGTTGTTTTTTTAATTATTGAAGTTTTCTTTTTAAGACAATGTTTACTAGCCTAGAGAGAACTATTCTTAGCAAATCATTGCATATTTTTAGTTGTTATTATTTGGATATTATTCTTTCAGATTATTAGAACTGGTAGTTTGATGTAAAGTGCTTAGCAAATACGCAGTATAATAAATATGAACTTGAAGTTACTTGGGACTGCCAGCTCTATACAGTTATCTAAATGGGCATATAACTCCTTTATGAAGCTACCCACAATATCATCATCAGGACCAATGCTGCCATGAATTAATTTTTAAACTTTCTCAAAGAATTTGACAATGTTAGTGCATCTCAAATACTTGATTTTTTGTGGTGGTACATAAAGAGGAACTGGACTAGGGATGGGGATGCCATGGGAATCGTGCATGAATTGAATATACTTGCAAGGACAAGATGAAGTATATTATGTCCTCTAGGGGACTTGTTAACCATCTGATCCAGGGATTTTTGATTATTAAATCAAAGAACTTCTGGGCATACCCAACTTTGGAGGGATAGGTGCTCCACTTTATTTAGGGATAGGTGAAGTCTACCAATGTTTAGGAGTTCTTGTTAATAGGGAATTTGCCAAGTACATTTATGTATCTTACATTATTATCAAGGCACATGGAGGGCATCCTATAACAGGCTATAAGCTGAAAGTTCTTCCTGCTTAGGGTAATCTGGAGTTCTATTAGTTTCACTTGTGGGTCTCTGGGAATCTGACTGGAGGTGATATGGTCCTTAGCTAATATAGAGACATCACCACAGTTGCCTTCAGGTCTGAAGGCATAATAGACAAAAAGCCGGTCCAAAGGGAGTGTTTTCTTTACATTTAAGCCATGTATCAGTAATTGCACAAATATAAATGTGTTGCAAATGTAGGAGAGCCTCAAGATTGGGAAATTTGCTATAGAGACATGTGGCACTGACAGAGCCAGCTTAATGGAATCCAGTTTTGTGTTTGATTTGTTTGTTATATTGGAATATGCATTAGTTTGACTCTGCCTAAAGAAAAGCACTATGGAGGCAGCAAAAACTTTAGCTGGTATGTAGAAGCCTTGAAACTAGAGGTGCAGTACTTCCTTCGCAAAGCAAGTTGAAATGGTGAGTATCTCATCACATGCCGACAAAACATGAATACCCCTGAATCACACCAACTATTTAACTGCTTGTTGAAACCAATTATCATTTCTTTGTATGCAGGCAGCATTTTTGGAGATGAAAGGATTACAGTCGGAACAAGTGCCTTGCTTGTATTAGTCACATGCTTGGAGAGTTCTGATATGTCTCTCTGTATGTCAGTCATGTTTTTGTGCCATTATGTCATTCACTTGCACATGAATCACCATTATATCATAATAATATGCGTCAGGTGAAATGGTCTTTAGAGCCCTTGTGATGTCCGAAGACCTAGACCAGAACGAAAACTCCCTCATCCTATTTGTGGACAGTCTATTGAGCATATAATCGCTACACCTAATTACAGGATCACTTATTACTCATTTTATTAGTACATTGGTTTGGAGTAATAGATTGGAAATGACTGGAGTCATGGTGACTATTTGCTATAGCTGTGCATGAAGGACATGTGTAAGACATTTTAATATGATTTTGTTTATATTATGGTGGAAGTGGATGCTACTCATAGCCCATGTTTTTTCTGTGAGAAGAGAGCCTCCAGACTGGTTAAACATTTGCACCTCTCATAGACAGAATTAATTGTGTTGTATAAAAGTTTATCTGTGAGCCTAAGGCAGTTACTACAATGTCTGAGGATATCAAGAGATAAGAGCCTGAAAACAGAAGGGAAACAAGATGGCTGGCCTTCCATTTTTTTCTCCAAATGATTCAGAGTTTAGTTAACTCATTCACTCCAATGGAGCTGAGAAAGTTTCCACTGTAACTTCCAATGCACAGAGCCGAAGCCTTTTGAAAGAATCAAATTATATTGTCACATTTCAAACAAAGGTTCATATTTCTGGAACCATTGAGGTTATGAAAGAAGTATAAATGGCAAACTCTTCAGCACAAACTATTTTTATAGTGGTAATATTCTTTAGGATTTAGGTGTTTAAACCAAATTTTATAAGTCACAGAAAACACATAATTATTTAATTTGTAATATTTTATAAACAACTTAAAATATCTGAGCAACCACTCAAGTTACACACGTACTGTCAGTGGGTCTATATCACTTTATTGAATGGCTATTCTGTGAACAGCCATTCATCGAACCTCTGTTTATTGAAACCACTGTTCATCAAATAGTGAATTTTAACTATGGGAAATCTGTGGTTGGCCAACCAAGCCACTGTAAAAAAAAAAAAAAAAACATGAAATTTAAAACCTACCAAGGTGAGGACTATAGGTTCATAGGTTCATAGGTGGGTACTAGGCTATCTGCCCAAAGGCATTTATAAGCCTAGCTAGAATGTGTTGACTTTCGCCATCCCCTTAAATTAGTTCCCTGTGCCTCTGTCCAGCAGAACCACTGAAGTGATCCCCAAGGTAAACTTTCTGTTTCCCATCCACTCGTCAAGGTTTCTTTTGAAGAGTGTTAGTGAGGAGCTCTGGCTAATGTTGATTGAGATCTTGTTCCAAAGCACAGAAAGTCCCTGGGACAGGAACCTATCCCTCTAGCATGTCCTATTTATTGTTGTGATGAGGTTTAGATCCCTAGAGCGTGTGGCTCCAGGGGATAAGATTTTCTTTAGGTGGAGCATGTCCATCAATTCTGGGTTGGACATGGCCTTGTATGTCAGGCAGAGATCACCTCTGAGTAGGCAGTATGCAATCGAATACAACTGGAGTTTCTTCAGTTGCGCTGCATAGGGCATCTGTTTGAGGCCATTGATCCTCTTGGTGAGGTACTTCTGTGGTCTTTCCAGCTGTTGCAGGTGTCTTGTAAGGTACATCCCAAATGGGGCATTGTACTCTAAGATGGGTCTGATGAGTCATGTCATCATGAGATGGACTATGCCCCCCACACCCCTCCTAACTAAATATACCAACTCCAAGATTGCACTACAGCGGGAAAAAGGACAAATTCCAGATGGTGGCCAACTGCCGATTTACCCTAATTATAATTTGCCATTTGATGACGAGCAGCTTCGATAAATATGGGTTGGACGAATGACTATTCGATTAATAGCTATTCAGGATTCAATAAAGTGATATAGACCCACTATCAGCAGCATTTTATTTATCTATCCAAGAACTTACATATGAGGCTAAGGAGTTCTGTCTGTGTTACTTGGTTGTTGAGATATTTAGAAAAATGTGAAAATTATATCCAGTGGCGTAGCTAGAGTTTGTGCCACCCGGAACTGTCTTTGAGTTTTCTGACCCTCCCCCTCACAAAATCATGGTCAAATAGTGTCACTATACACAGCCCCCCCCCCCGCAGCCATTTAAGTGTCCCATTACTTGGCTATTTCTCCCCATTTACCATAAACACTGTAATGTGTATACTGCTTTATGCTTTACTTCTACAATGATTGTTTAGATTTCATTTAAAACTTTTATTTTAAATTTTATAGCACAAACACTGATAGACACCTGCTAAACAAAGCAATACAGTTTCACAATGAAAACAGACATAGCATTGAAACTTTTCTGCCCTTGAAACTCACATTCATTGAAACAATATTGAAACCCACATTCAAAGAAAATGTATCTGGCCAGTGGCAGATAAAGTATACCTTTGGGCTTTTATCAAATCATGGGCCCCTTGTATACATATTTAGGACCATGCAAGCATAAATGTGTTCTTTGATTCACCTTCTTGATTGTATTAAATTATATTCCTTGTATAATACAGCACACTTGCTAAAGCGTCTTTTAACTTAATTGTTTTGAACAATTTTCCTGTAAGCAATGAAAGAAAATGCATAAACCAATCATGAGAAAACTGCCCAATTCATAACATTTCCTTTATAAAAGTCTCCTCAAACTTCTGTCATCGCAATCCACCAATATCAGTAAATATGCACAATCTCTGCATAAGGAAGTCATCTAAATAATTCTACATTAAAGAGATCTGTAACTAATGGAGGTTACTGCTAGCAAACAACTTTATATTTCATTGTTTCATCTACAAAAAAAGTGCCTGCTGCCCTTGAAAAATAAGTTGCCTATGTTACATTAAAAAAATTATAAGCTAGTAATATTTCAATAGGGAATGGATGGCAAACTGATAATAGGTTCATAGTTACTAGGTATCTCCTCCAAAGGAGGACATTCTCAGGACTGCAGCATCCACCCCCTTTAAAGTACAACACAGTACAGTATCAGCAATCCATCTATACTGTGGGAGTAGAATCCACAGCCTTCTGCATCAAAAGCAAGTATACTACCTGTTGTACTACTAACAATGCAAACAGACTTAGCATAAGCATCACTAAACTTCTCTGTCTCTGAAGCACTCACCTCCTTCTAAAATCCACTTGACACTCAACTATATCTCTCTCAACTTTGCAGCACAAGAAATCTGGAAAAAGCCAAAGTTTATTGGGGAGACAAAGGCCCAAACCAGGGACACATTTTAAACATTGCTTGTATAATCTTAAAAAAAGTTTCTAGAATAAAATAGGTTATATTACCATGCATTTTCTGAAAGATAGGAAGACTGAAACTTAAATTGGTATCATTTAGTGAATTCACTTCTCACTGATTTGCCAGAAAACCACAAATTTTAAGAGGAACAGACTAAAAGTATGAGCCAAACATTACAGACATTCTGTCAAAATCTTGACAATTGAGAGCTATGGAGTCATCTTCTTGACTCACAAGTGGTGTTATGGGTAGATAATTCAGGCTCTTGTACCTTGAACCCAAGATACAGGGTTTGAGCATGAGTAACACTATCCACCAGGTATACCTAACTGGGGCATTTCCACAAGAAAAACTGTCAGAAGCTTCAAATAAAAACTTGCATTCATTAATAGAACAATTTTTTGAAAACCAGTATATAGATCAAGAAACTTTGATCTGTTTGGAAATAGAATCATCTGAGGAAGTGCAAAAATATAAACAACAAAACCTAGAGATATTTGAAAAATATAAGAAAGAAATATGGACATGGGAAAGAAAGAGATATTTGATATGGTGCAGTATTTATGCAAAGCAGAAAGCCAAGTTAACTAATATAGAGAAGGCAGTCTCAAAAATATTTGAAGAGAAATACATGCAAAAGCACCCAGATATGGAAAATTTCACAATAAAAAAATTAATAACACAACAATGTAATGTGGAATAGAAGATTAGTAAAGCAGAAGTTAAAGAAATAGAAGATGAAGTTATGGAGTGCCTGGGAGGTGAAGTATTTAATGTAGAAGGTCTAAAACAGACTACATCACAGCATGATGGAGTGAGTCCCCAGAATAAGGAAAAGCAAGAAGATCAGGAGATGTGAGGAAGAAATATGGACATGAGAAAGGAAAAGCAATTTAATATGGTGTAATATTTATGCAAAGGAGAACGCAAAACTAACCAATATAGAAAGAGCAGCACCAAAGATATTTGAAGAAAAATATAGGCAAAGGAATCCGGATATGGAAAACTTTACAATGCAAATAATAAGAAGACTAAGAGGAAAAGTAGAAAAAGAGATGAGTAATGGAGAAGTCAAAGAAATAGAAACTGAGGTTATGGAACAGCTGCACAGAGAAGGATTCAGTGTAGAAAATTGAATGCAGAAAGCACCACAACAGGATAGAGCAATGGATATCCAAATGAAGGGGAAACCAGTGGAACTGGAAGCAATTGATCAGGTGCCATATCAAAATATTTTGGAGCCTTCCACAGGAAAACAGTATAAACTTTCACTTGAAGCTAGACAGCAAAGGAAGGAGCAGGAAACTTTGGAAACTCTGATGCAGTCAATGTTGAGGAGTGATAGGCCAGTGAGTTCCCATATGACAGAGCAATGGATGGCACAGGATGAAGTTGAAGAGAATGTGCAACAGGAAGATGCTACAGAACTTTCTATAGAATGCCCACAGGAAAAGGAAAACAAGGGATGTGCCCTCAGTTTGGAACAAAATGAGTTAAGAGAAGAGTTGCTTGATTTAATAGACATATACAGATATAGCAAAGACATTGAAAGAAATAGACTGCAGAAGGTTAATAAAACCCCAAAAGTCAGAAGTTTGATAAAACAAATGAATACAGTAATTAGGAAAGTCCATAGAGATCCATCTGATATAACAGAAGTAAGCAGAATATATTACTGTGCTGCTAAATTAATAACTGATAAAGTTCTACCACAAGAACACAGGGTAGTGAGAGAAAGGAAGGTGCGAAAGCAAATACCATCATGGAAATATCGAATGGAGAAAACTATAAAGCAGCTAAGACAAGAAGTGTCACTGTTAGAAGAGTATAGAAGAGGGAACAGATCAACAAAAATACTAAAAAAGATAGACATGATAAAAGCAATGTGCAATATTAGAACAGACCAGGATCTATCATGCACTATCACAAATAACAAACTAAAAATCTCAGCACAGGCGGAAAGACTTAGAAGATACGAAAATAAATATAAAGGAAAAGAACAAAATATGCACTTTATTGATGATCCAAAAAAATTTTATAGAGAACTGGGAAATAAGGTAAAAAAAATTGAAAGACCGCCAAAAAAGAAGAAATAGATAACATGATCTATGAAGATCCTGTGGAACATAATTAAGATGCTAAATGGATAGAAGAAGTAAAAGAAAGAATAAGAGGGTTAAATATACAGGATATGAAATGGGATGAAGTAACAGCCAGAAAGACTGAAGCAAAGTTAAGAAAAGCCTCTCTAATCTTTGCATGAGGATTTAGCCATGAGTAAAAACTATTTATATGCCCACCCCGAACAGACACTGCATTGTTTAACAACAGGAAAACCAATGCACTTACTTAAGAGTGAACCTGCAAGCTACCCTAATAATTATAGACCAGTAAGTTGTCTTTCAATGACGTATAAACTATACATAGGAATTGACGCCAACAGAGGTTATAGTCATAGGTTCATAGGTAGGTACTAGGCTATCGGCCCAAGAGCCTACATAAGCCTAGCCAACAGGGTTGCCTGGCTTATGCCACCCAAGAAAGTTATTTTCCTGTGCCACTGTCAAGCAGAGACACAGAAGTGATCCCCAGGATATATTCCCTATTTCCCATCCACTCATCAAGATTTTTCTTGACGAGTGGTAATGAACAACTTTGCTTGACATAGATGGGTAGCCTGTTCCAGAGTATGAGAAGTCTCTGGGACAGGAATCTATCCCTCCAGCATGTCCTGCTTATTGTGGTGACAAGGTATAGGTCCCTAGAGCATGTAGCTCAGAGGAATTGGGGTTTCTTTAGGTGTAGTATGTCAACAGTTCTGGGTTTGACATAGCTTTATCTGTTAGGCAGAGATCACCTCGCAGTAGGTGATATGCTACGGAGTAAAGCTGGAGTTTTTTGAGACAGTCAGTGTAGGGCATTTGTTTGAGGCCAGTAATCCTCTTTGTGAGCTACTTCTGTGGCCTTTCTAGCTGCTGCAGATGTCTTGTGAGGTACATTCCAAAAGGGGCGTTGTACTCTATAATGGGTCTAATGAGTGTCGAGTAGAGGGGAACAATGACCTCTTTTTTCCTGGATGAGAACCCTTTTATGATGAGGTGTGCCACGTAGAAGGACTTCCTGACTACTGTGGCGATGTGTCTATCAAAGGAGAGACTACTGTCCACCGGGGTCCCAAGGCCTCTTATCACACATTCGGTGTTAAGTAGATTGCTGCCTATGTGGTAGTTCATAGGTACAGAGTTTTTACCAAAGTGGATGACACTGCACTTTTTGGCATTGAGCTTGAGGCCATGGCTCTGACACCAGGCATCTGTCTCAGCGAGGCCCTTCTGTAGAATGTCCACATCATTTGGGGACTTGACTATGGCTCCTAGTTTGCAGTCATCTGCAAACTTCGTTAGCCAGAGGCCTTCTGTGTTAGCCTGTACTTCAGAGAAGTAGATACCAAATAGGAGAGGTCCAAGAACTGAACCATGTGGTACTCCACTTGTCACTGGTTTGAGGTCTGATTTGGAGTCTGCAACTTTTACAGTGTGGGTTCTGTCGGTGAGCCAGTTGGCAACCCATCTTGTGATGTAGGGATTTATACCTAGTTTAGTGAGTTTAGCTATAATTCCAGAATGGGGGATGGTGTCAAATGCCTTGGCGAGGTCAAGATAGGCTGTGTGAACCACCTTACTCTCATTTACAGCTTTGGTGACTGCCTCAAAGAAGTCGATCAGGTTCAGAAGGCATGATCTATCTTTCACAAACCCAAACTGGGTGGGATCCAGAGTTTGGAGGTTACCAATGTCTTTGTTTATGAGTTCCATGATGATACGTTCCATGGCCTTGCAGACCAGGCTCGTCAGGCTAATAGGGCGATAGTTCCTGGGATCAGTGATGGCTCCCCCTTTGTGGAGTGGGATAACTGTTGCAGTGTGCCATTCAGTGGGCACAAAGCCTGATGCAAGGCTATTATTGAACATGGTGCTTAGGTGGGGAGCCAGTTTGTTCTGAAGTTCGTGTAAAATGCAGCCTGGGATGTTGTTCGGTCCCATGGATGCTGTGTTTTTGGCTTTAGAGAGTGCAGCTTTTACCTGCATAGTTGTGAGTACAGGGATTCTGCATTCTTCCTGTATAGATATGGGCCCTTTAGGGGGTTAGGGGGTTAAAGTTAGCACTGGACCTATTTGCCAGGATGTTGGCAATATCAGTCGGTTCTGTAATTTTCGTGCTATTGTGAAGTAACTCAGAGCAGATCTGGGTGTTGCCATTGAGATTCTTGACATAGCTATAGAATGCTTTGTGGTTGTCCTTAGAATTAGTGGCGATTTTGTTTTTGTGGCTAGCTTTGGAGGATCTTAAAAGGAATCTCAGCTTCTTATTGAGGTTGACCGGGAACTCCTCCACTTATGGGATTTTACTCTCTTTTGCAATAGTTTCATCCTTCTGTTGTACAGTTTGTTTATGGCAGGGGACCACCAGATTGGCTTCCTTTTCTTGGAGGATAGCATCTTGATTCTGTTTGGGATAGCACAATCCATGCACTCGTGTAAGTGCTTATAGAGTGCATTTGTGTAGGATTCAGCAGTTGTAACTGTATTGCCCATCTGCATGAGTGTCATGAAGTTCACCACTTCTGTCTTAAGAAGCATGAAGTTGGCTTTGGAGAAATGTTTTACTGTGGTTTCCTTAATGGGTGGTGGGGGCGGGATGTGGATATCAAGGGTGATTAGCTTATGGTCGAATCAGACCAGCGAGATGTTGACTTCAGGTGTGGAGCACTGGTCACTCATGTTGGTAATGACTAGGTCTAGGATATTGTTACCCATGGTGGGGATGTGGATAAGTTGATCCAGGGCATTGGAGTTTATGAATTCCAGAAAGCATTGAGCTAAGGAGTTGGTACACGAGTAGTTTTCCCAGTTAATGGTGGGGTAGTTGAAGTCGCCCATTATTAGGGTGTTTGGTTGAACCCTAATATTTTCCAGTGCATCAAGAAAAGAGGAGTTGGAATCCTGGGGCATGGTGGGGGATCTGTAGCAAGCTACAATTTGGATTGCAGTTTTGCCCAGATTTAGTTGCACTTGGATAACCTCGGATGCATTATGCTGAGCAACTAGCCTGGATGTGTGGATATCCTTAATGAATATGGACACACCTCCACCTTTGGTGTTTTGGTCCAGGTTACATGCCCGAAAAGTGTGGTATGAGTTATAGCCTGGTAGGTCTCAGTCACTGCACAGATATAAATGTTCTCCATTTTAAGGAGTGCCTCGAGTGAGTGCATTTTGAGATTTAGACTTCTAGCATTGAGTAGCATTACCCACAGTTTTTGCTTGCCTGTTCCTGTTATGGTGGTGAATTTGTCATTTGAACCTTGCCTAAAAAAGGCACTATAGGAGTGGCAAGAGCCTTAGCCAGTATCCGGAATCCCAGGGGCGACAGGTGCAGGCCATCTGTGGCAAAGCATTGTGGTCTGTCGATCATGTCATCCCAAGCAGACAGACACTGGATCCCCTTAGAATGACGCCAGAAGCTTAGTCAATTGTTAAAGTCAATCATTTTGTCCTTGTACTGCGGTATCATTCTGGGCAATGGCAGAATGCTACTCAGGGCTAGGGTCATACCTGCCTGGGCTACAAGATCGGAGAGCTCTTCCACTTCTCTTTTCATGTAGTCCAGGGAGGTACATCTCAGGTCATTCACACCAACATGGACAATGACAGAGTCATATTTGTACTTGTTGTGGAGTGACCTGAGTGTGTGGGTTATGTGACGGATCCTGGCACCAGACAGGCAGCTGACAGTAACCTTCTCCTTGTTTAGCCTGGTGAGTGGGACATCAGTGTGCCTGACTATAGTCACCTATGACTAGTGTGTTGGGCACATTGTTTTGCCTTATTGGCTGTGGTTGAGTGGCACACTGAGTCTGTGGGCTATGTGTGATTTGGGTTGTGTTGGGGGATGGAGGTTGCTGGAGTTTCTGCTTTGGAGGTTTCTGTTGCTTAGACAAATTATTATTGAGAGCCTACATGAATGTTTTTGAGTTACTATGTGTGGATTTTGGTGGTGTCGATTTAGTGAGACTATGTGATGAGTGTGGTGTGGTGCAAATGTTTACCTTCTCCTCTTGACTGTCAAGTTCAGTCTTGGTTGGAAAGAGCTTTACTTCCAGTTTGGCTAGATAAGTGCATCTCTCACAGGTTGTAGTGTTGGGTGGTAGGAGGAGAGGGTTGTCTGTGTACATGAGGCAATTTCTACATTTCCCCAAGATGTCCAGATTCATCAGATAGACAGGAGAGAACACTGGGAGCTGACCCTTGGACATGCCTGAATAAAAAACTATTTTCCTCTAGATAAGTGAGGAAAGTGAGTACAACAGCTGTTTTTCTCTAAGCAAGTGAGAAAAGTAAGTACCAAAACTGTTTTCCTTTAGGTAATGAGGAAGATTGAGTGCTGTAGTAATTAGCAGGTTATTTAGTGCTTACAAGTTCTGAACAAGTGCTGAGCGCGAATAAGCAAATTTAAGTGCTAAAACTAAGAATCTGTATCTGCACTTGATCAGTTACAGGACAGAAACAAGTGCAAATGCAGGCTTTCAAATCAGAAAGTTGAGAGAGATGGAAAAGATTGCCCAAACAGCCAGTAACTACAATTTCTGGGCCAGAACCACTCCTTATAGGTTCATAGGTTAGGTTCATACTAGGATATCTGCCCTAGGGCATTTATAAGCCTAGCCAGAGTGTGTTTGGCTTTCGCCACCCATTTTAAATTAATTTTGCTATGCCCTTTTTCGAGGTTAGTATACTGTGCCTCTGTCTAACAGTGACACAGAAGTGATACCCGGGGTAAACCTACGATCTCCCATCCACTCATCAAGATTCCTCTTGAAGAGAGTCAATGAGGGACTCTGCCTAACCTGGACTGGGATTTTATTCCAGAGTGAAGGGAGCCTCTGGGTTATGAATCTGTCCCTCCAGCATGTCCTATTTATTTTAGTGCTGAGGTTCAAGTCTCTCGAGCGCGTAGCTTGATGGGATTTGGATTTTCTGAGGTGCAGCATGTCCATTAATTCCAGGTTGGATATGGCTTTATATGTCAGGCACAGATCGCCTCTGATCAGGCGGTATGCCACTGAGTAGAGCTGGAGTTTCTTTAACCGGGCAGCATATGGCATCTGTTTGAGCCCTTTGATCCTCTTGGTGAGGTACTTTTCGGGTCTTTCCAGTTGCTGCAGGTGTCTGGTAAGGTACATCCCAAAAGGGCATTGTACTGAATTATGGGCCTGATGAGGGATGAGTAAAGAGGCACGATGACCTCCCCTGATCTAGATGTGAATCCCTTCATGATTAGGTGGGCTATATAAAATGTTCTTCTAACCACTTTTGCCACGTGGTTGTCAAATGAGAGATTGCTATCAACTTGGGTCCCCAGGTCCCTAATTACTTCTTCTGTACTTAATGGATTACCACCTGTGTGGTAATGTGTGGGCACTTTGTTTTTGCCAAAGGGGATGACTATACACTTTTTGGTGTTTAGCTTGAGGCCATGGCTCTGGCACCAGTTGTCTGTTTCTATGAGGCCCTTTTGGAGGATGCTTGTGTCGGCTGGAGAGTTGATTATGGCGCCCAGTTTGCAGTCATCTGCGAACTTGGTCAGCCACAGTCCTTCTGTGTTAGCCTGTACCTCCGAGAAATATATACCGAACAAGAGAGGTCCCAGGACTGAGCCTTCTGGGATGATACTTGTAACTGGTTTGGAGTCTGAGATGGCTACAGCAATTCTAACCATGTAGGTTCTGTCCTTGAGCCAGTTTGCAACCCATCTAGTGACATAGGGGTTTATATTTAAGCTGGTGAGCTTATCTATAATGCCCGAGTGGGGTATTGTATCGAAGGCTTTTGCGAGGTCCAGGTAGGCTCTGTGGACCACCTTCCCCTTGTCAATGGCCTGGTGACTGTTTCAAAGAAATCGACCAGGTTTAAGAGGCAGGATCTGCCCTTAACAAAGCCAAACTGGGTAGGATCCAGTGTCTGTAGGTCCCCAATATCTTTATTTATGAGGTCCATGATGATCCTTTCCATAGCTTTGCAGACCAAGCTAGTCAGGCTTATGGGGCTATAGTTTCCAGGATCCGTTGAGGCACCACCTTTGTGGAGAGGGACCACTGTTGCTCTATGCCACTCTTTGGGTACATATCCTGTAGTAAGGCTGAGATTGAACAGTAGTTTTATGTTTGGGTTTAGCTCTTCTTGGAGCTCATGTAGGATGCAGCCCGGGACACCGTCTGGTCCCATCGATGCTGTGATTTTTGCTTTGGAGAGGGTGGCTCTTACCTGAGCATCTGAGATGTCAGGGGGACAGCACTCTGCTGGGATAGATATTTGCCCTTTTGGTGGGGGGGGGGGGAGTTTGCACTGAACCGGTGTATTTTTTGTCATTTTGGACTAATTCTGAGCTTATCTGGGAATTCCCACCCAGGTTCCTAACATAACTAAAGAAAGCCTTGTGATTATCCTTAGTGTCCTGTGCAATTTTTCTCTCGAAGCTGGCCTTAGACGATTTTATGAGTGCCTGTAGTTTTTTGCTAATACTGATCAGAGATGCCTTCCCTTTTTGGGATTTTGCTCTATCATGTAGTAGCTTCCTCCTTCTATTGTATAGTTTGTTTATGTCTGGGGTCCACCAGACAGGACGTCTGCCTTTGGAGGACTGGGTCTTGGTTTTATTTGGGATTGTAAGATCCATGCATTCCTGAAGGTGTTCATAGAATGCATTTACAAAGGATTCTGCAGTCTGCGCTGTATTTTCCACAGGCCCGGGGGCTTTGAAGGATTCCACCTCGGTTTTGAGGAGTGTGAAATTTGCTTTAGAGAAGTTTTTCACTGTGGTTTTCTGGGCAGGGGGTAGGATCGGGATGTGAATATCCAGTGAGATTAGTTTATGGTCTGATCTTACCAGTGAGGGATACACTTCTGGTCTGGAGCATAGAGTCCCCATGTTGGTGATGATCAGGTCCAGTATATTTTCCCCTCTTGTGGGAGTGGTAACAAGTTGTTCCATAGCATTTGAGTTTATAAATTCTAGGAACCTTTGGGCTAGGGTGTTGGAGCTAGAGTAATGCTCCCAGTCTATATTTGGGTAGTTGAAGTTGCCCAATATAATGGTGTTTGGAGAGACCTTCATATTTTCCAGTGTTCTCAGGAAGGCCGAGTGAGGTTCCTGGGTTTGGGAGGGTGGTCTGTAGCAGGCTATAAACTGGAAGGCAGTTTTACCCACTGTTAGTTGCACATGGATAGTCTCTGATGCTTCGTGCTGTGCCACCAACCTGGAGGTGTGGGTATCTTTGACGAATATTGATACTCCCCCTCCTTTTGTGGTTCGTTCCAAGTTTTGGGGCCGAAAAGCATGGTATGAGGTATAACCTGGTAGTGCTGGAGTGCTCTCGGTAGCCTTGAACCAGGTTTCTGTTACTGCACCGATATCGATGTTCTCCATGCTAAGGGGAGTTTTGAGTGCGTGTATCTTGAGGTTTAGACTTCTGGCATTGAGTAGCATTACTCCTAGTTTCTTATCCCTTGTGACACCTATGGAGGTGGGTTTGTCTTTTGAGCCTTGCCTAAAAAAGGCACTATGGGGGTAGCAAGAGCCTTTGCCAATATCCGAAAGCCCAGGGGAGACAGGTGCAAGCCTTCCCTAGCGAAGCATCGTGGCTTGTCGAGCATGTCATCCCAGGCTGACGGGCATTGGATCCCCTTTGAATGACACCAATACTTAAGCCAATTGTTGAAATTGATCATCTTGTCTTCATATTGTGGCATCATTCTTGGTGAGAGTAAGATGCTACTCAAGGTCAGGGTCGTACTGGCCTGGGCTACATGCTCAGAGAGCGCCTCTATGTCTCTTTTCATGTAGTCCAGGGAGGTACGTCTCAGGTCATTCACACCAGCATGGACAATGACTGAGTCATATTTGTACTTGCCTTGGAGTGACCTGAGTGCTTGTGTTATGTGGCGGATCCTAGCGCCCGACAGGCAGCTCACCATGACCTTCTCCTTGTTCAGCCAGGTGAGCAGGACGTCAGTGTGCCTGACGATAGAGTCACCTATTACAAGTGTATCAGGTGTGTTGTTTAGCCTTAAGGGCTGTGACTGTTCGGCACACTGGCTTTGTGAGCTATGTGTTGCACGTGTTTTGTTTTGGGGTAGCGGTTGCTTGGGTGTCTGCTTTGGAGGTCTCTGCTGCTGAGGCAGATTTTTATTTAGAGCCTCCAAGTATGTTTCTGTGTGTTTACGTGTTTGGTTTGCTGTCGTGGTAGGTCTATGTGAGACTGGAATTGTAGTGAGTGTGGTTTCCTTCTCCTCCTGACTGGTTACACCAGTACTGAGTTGAGAGAGCTTAGCCTCCAGTTTGGCTATATGGTTACATCTCTCACGTGTTGGAATTTGTTGGGAGGAGGAGAGGGTAGACAGGTTACCTAGTGCTTACCACTCCCACTGATAAGCTAGAAGGCTTCCCTCCAAGACACTCCACTATACACTCCTGTGTATAGTTTATACATCATTGGAAGAAAAGTTACTGGTCTATAATTATTAGGGTAGCTTGCAGATTCACTCTTAAGTAAGAGTATTGGTTTTCCTGTTTTTAACCAGTGCAGTGTCCCTCATTTAGAAAAAGGCTCAATTATGGCAGTAGAACAAAAGGGCAATAAAAGAAAGTCATATGGAACAAAGGATCATTTGTTGTTAAATAATGTTATAGTGGAGAACTGTAAAAAGGGGAAGAATCTAAGTATGGCATGGATTGACTACAAAAAAAGCATTTGTATCACATTCGTGGATAAAAGAGTGCTTAAAAATGTATAAGATGCATCCTACACTGATTGACTGCATTACAGTAACCAAGAAACAATCGCAGACCACTTTGCAATTAAGCCATGATAAAGGACAGATTATTATCCCAGGGATAAAAATTCAAAGGGAGATATTCCAGGGTGACTCTGTCACCATTGCTATTCTGCCTTGCTATTTATTAATCCATTAAGCTGTTTACTTAACAGCTTAGGCCATGGCTACAATTTGGCTTCTAGAAAACAGCAAAGTCTAATGACTCCTCATCTTCTCTTTGTCATTGATTTAAAACTATATAGCTCATCAGATGAGGAATTGAAGGCACAGTTGCAGGTTGTCAAAACTTTTTCAGATGATATTGGAATGTCATTTGGTCTTGATAAATGTGCAAAAGCAACATTTAAAAAAGGAAAACTGTAGCACCAGGAAAACATCAGTTTGGGATAAGAATGTGATATAAAAAAAACTTGAGCAAGAGGAAGTGTATAAATACTTCAGAACTGATGAAGGGTCAGCAATAAAACATGAACAAATGTGAATAAAACTCAGTAAGGAATACTCTAGAAGACTTAAATTAATCCTGAGAACAGCACTAACATCTAGGAACCAAGTCCAAGTTCTAAAACAATTTGCTCTTCCTGTCCTAACTTACAGTTTTGGAGTGATTGACTGTCCCCAAAAAGTGTTGGATGATTGTCTATTAAAACAAGAAGGATGCTTCATGCTCACCAAATGATTTATAAAAATAATTGTATACCAAGATTATATATTCCCTGTTCTGAAGGAGGGATGGGCCTCTTTGAAAACGATTACATGTATAGATCTGCAATCATGGGACCCCACACATATCTACTGACCTCACAAGATTAAAATGTAGTGAAAGTTTTGAAACATGAGGAGAATAAATCTAAGATGACATCTCTGCTTAATTTAGCTGAAGCTTATCGACATCAAGCAGGAATGGAAATCAAACCAGAAGTGGATAAAAACCAGGCAGCAACTGAATGTGCCAAAAAACAAAATAAAGACTATAAGGTGAAGGACCAGATGAAAAGGCAAGAAATATTTAAAAAACATAAATATAGTAGCAAGTATAGAAAACTTCTGGAAGAGCCTCATGTTGATCAAGAACGAATGCAGGAATGGTTAAGGAGAGGTAAATTCAAACCAATAGATGAAAGGTTGATATTGGCAGCCCAAGATACTGGGCTACGTACACGCTGGTTTACAAAGTCCATTGAACACGTGGGAGAAATGGACAAATGTAGGTTTTGTAAAATGGACTAGAAAACAGTCGCACACCTTCTTGCTCATTGCGACACACCAGTGGCAGAAGGACTGTGCACTGAGAGGCATAATAATGTGGCGTGACTGTTGCACTCGGGATTATGCAAACTTTATGGTACTGAAGTGGCTGAAAAACACTGGAAACATGACCCACAAAGCATCATAGAAAATGATGAAGTTTACATCACATGGGATCACCCATTACCAACAGTTCAAAAGATAGATGCTAGAAAACCAGATATAGTGGTCCAAGAAAAGAAGACAAAAGTAGCATTGATCATTGAATTCACCACACCCAGCGACTACAGTGTCTTGCGTACAGAGAGACACAAAGTCATAAAATACCAGGATCTGCAGGCAGAAATGAGAGCCATGTTGAAGAAAGATACCCAGACAGTTCCAATAGTAGTAGGAGCAATTTCCCTTATAAAAAAAAATACAGTTGTATTTATATATGTTACCAATCCATGTAACCCCATAAGAATTGCAGAAGGAGCCATTACTGGGCACATTGTGGGTGCTGCAAAGAGCACTACTGGCTGACATCAAAGATTGAAACAATGCTAATTTCATGAACTTTAATCGTACTTTGACTTAGGAATGGGCTTCTATTCCTGTCATGGTATTAGAAAGCCAAAAGACTTGGAGAAATTAAAAAAGGGCATTTTACACACACACACACACACACACACACACACACACACTCCCTTGAATGGCAGTATAGTGCAGTACTGTGAAATTTAAAATTGTGCGGGCAAATAGGAAGGACAGGACATCTGTGTGACAATGCATCCACATGCACAGATGCGATGTGACTGGAGCAGCTACAGGACCATTGTTAAAGAAGAACAACACCCTTAAAAACATTTTTGTAATTAAACTATTAAAGTAAGCCCCAAAAGTGCCACCCAGGGTGGACTGCCCCTCACACCCCCAGTGACCACCATTGATTCTATCCATATAAATTAATATCATATAAACAAAAACAAACTCCATGATGTCCACAACTCAGGGGAAGTTTAACAATCCTTTATTCCAAATTAAGAACAAGAGTTAAGCACTTTCGTCCTGCACTGGACTTCATTAAAACTACTAATCCATAATACAAATCACACTTATATACCTCTTGAAGCTTACCTATAATCCAATTAGTTAATTAATCAACCTAAAAAGATACAATTAACTAATCCCCCTCCAAGTCCTTCCTGAATATTGTAAAAAGCAGTTCCTTGTAACAACAACATAATAAGATATGTCAAAAAATTATAAAACCATATTTGTTAATGTTAAATAAAATATTACAATATAAAATGTCATAGTTTAGCTGCTCTCATTTTTAATACAGGATTAACTGAAATATATTCATTCAGGCCAGGCTTTTGTGTGGCATCCAATCTAAGTTGCCAGAGGAGTCCCTTGAATTCAATCTTATTTTCCCAAGCTCCTCTTCTGGCATCTATTGGAACCGTCTCAAGGATACCAAAAACAAATTTCTTAAAACCTTCACATGTACAACAATGTCTAAATAGTGCATTCTTGTGGTTGGCCCTTCTTATATCATTCAGGTGTTCATAAATTCTTTTAAACAATTTTTTCTCCATTTTCCCTTCATAAAATGAATAACACGAGTTACAAAGGGTCAAGTATACCAAACTACCCATGTTACAATTACCTTTTTTAAAAGTGGCATTCATTCGCAAAGTATTGTAAGGGTAACATTCTCTTTATCAATAATATATTGACAGTAATTACACCTTTCACATTTCGTTGTCCGCATCTTTTGGACATGTGGGTCTTTCTCCAAAGCTTCCTAAATATTTCTGTGAACCTTATGTGTAAAGGTTGGCTTACTCCATAGATGGTGAAATAACTTCTCATCCATTCTCACACTTTCTTACACTTTGATTACATTTGTTGTATTTAATAACTATAGCATTTTTAAAGGTGTCAAGACGCTTATGACTATTTAAACCAACACTCGATAATAAGTCAGGTTTACCCAGAATGCACTGGTTGCCCTGTTCTCCTCCCATTCCTTCCTTAGGGTTTTCAAGATGTCAAAGGTGTAGCCCCTATCCAAAAACATAGAGGTCATATAATTCAGTTCTGGCCTGAGATCATTCTAACTGCTCGAATAAATTGTCCTTTCACTAAATTCTTCTTACAATGTTTAGGGTGCCCACTTTCATAATGGAGATAACAATTGAAAAATGTCTCTTTTGTATATATACTAGTCACTAGTTTTTCAACTGTTATTCTAAGATGAATATCCAAAAAAATTATATCATGTACATTCGTATTGTGTGTAAACCTTAAAAATGCCATTTTACCTCTAAATAACTCAAAAATTACTCAATCTTCATAGGGTCACCCCGCCATACAAAAAACAAATCATCCAAGAAACATAAATAGGAAAACAAAACTGGGGAAATTTTGGAATTGAAAATAATTTTTTTCTCCCAACCCAACATAATACTATTGGCAAAAATGGGGGTACATGGCCCCATTGGCACCCCACTAGCCTGTTTAAAGTATTACCCTTCAATGTACATAAAGTTGTTAGCCAACACTAACTCCATTAGGTCCACTAAAATGCAGACCCCCCCTGGTCAGTAAACATTTTTCTTTCTGAAACATATTTCTTCAAAGTATTCTAATCCTTCACGATGGAGAATACATGAAATACATGTGCATTTTACACACACACACACACACACACACACACACACACACACACACACACACACACACACACACACACACACACACACTCCCTTGAATGGCAGTATAGTGCAGTACTGTGAAATTTAAAATTGTGCGGGCAAATAGGAAGGACAGGACATCTGTGTGACAATGCATCCACATGCACAGATGCGATGTGACTGGAGCAGCTACAGGACCATTGTTAAAGAAGAACAACACCCTTAAAAAACATTTTTGTAATTAAACTATTAAAGTAAGCCCCAAAAGTGCCACCCAGGGTGGACTGCCCCTCACACCCCCAGTGACCACCATTGATTCTATCCATATAAATTAATATCATATAAACAAAAACAAACTCCATGATGTCCACAACTCAGGGGAAGTTTAACAATCCTTTATTCCAAATTAAGAACAAGAGTTAAGCACTTTCGTCCTGCACTGGACTTCATTAAAACTACTAATCCATAATACAAATCACACTTATATACCTCTTGAAGCTTACCTATAATCCAATTAGTTAATTAATCAACCTAAAAAGATACAATTAACTAATCCCCCTCCAAGTCCTTCCTGAATATTGTAAAAAGCAGTTCCTTGTAACAACAACATAATAAGATATGTCAAAAAATTATAAAACCATATTTGTTAATGTTAAATAAAATATTACAATATAAAATGTCATAGTTTAGCTGCTCTCATTTTTAATACAGGATTAACTGAAGTATATTCATTCAGGCCAGGCTTTTGTGTGGCATCCAAACTAAGTTGCCAGAGGAGTCCCTTGTATTCAATCTTATTTTCCCAAGCTCCTCCTCTGGCATCTATTGGAACCGCCTCAAGGATACCAAAAACAAATTTCTTAAAACCTTCACATGTACAACAATGTCTAAATAGTGCATTCTTGTGGTTGGCCCTTCTTATATCATTCAGGTGTTCATAAATTCTTTTAAACATTTTTTTCTCCATTTTCCCTTCATAAAATGAATAACACGAGTTACAAAGGGTCAAGTATACCAAACTACCCATGTTACAATTACCTTTTTTAAAAGTGGCATTCATTCGCAAAGTATTGTAAGGGTAACATTCTCTTTATCAATAATATATTGACAGTAATTACACCTTTCACATTTCGTTGTCCGCATCTTTTGGACATGTGGGTCTTTCTCCAAAGCTTCCTAAATATTTCTGTGAACCTTATGTGTAAAGGTTGGCTTACTCCATAGATGGTGAAATAACTTCTCATCCATTCTCACACTTTCTTACACTTTGATTACATTTGTTGTATTTAATAACTATAGCATTTTTAATGGTGTCAAGACGCTTATGACTATTTAAACCAACACTCGATAATAAGTCAGGTTTACCCAGAATGCACTGGTTGCCCTGTTCTCCTCCCATTCCTTCCTTAGGGTTTTCAAGATGTCAAAGGTGTAGCCCCTATCCAAAAACATAGAGGTCATATAATTCAGTTCTGGCCTGAGATCATTCTAACTGCTCGAATAAATTGTCCTTTCACTAAATTCTTCTTACAATGTTTAGGGTGCCCACTTTCATAATGGAGATAACAATTGAAAAATGTCTCTTTTGTATATATACAAGTCACTAGTTTTTCAACTGTTATTCTAAGATGAATATCCAAAAAAATTATATCATGTACATTCGTATTGTGTGTAAACCTTAAAAATGCCATTTTACCTCTAAATAACTCAAAAATTACTCAATCTTCATAGGGTCACCCCGCCATACAAAAAACAAATCATCCAAGAAACATAAATAGGAAAACAAAACTGGGGAAATTTTGGAATTGAAAATAATTTTTTTCTCCCAACCCAACATAATACTATTGGCAAAAATGGGGGTACATGGCCCCATTGGCACCCCACTAGCCTGTTTAAAGTATTACCCTTCAATGTACATAAAGTTGTTAGCCAACACTAACTCTATTAGGTCCACTAAAATGCAGACCCCCCTGGTCAGTAAACATTTTTCTTTCTGAAACATATTTCTTCAAAGTATTCTAATCCTTCACGATGGAGAATACATGAAAAAAGATCTACTACGTCCACAGTGAAGAAACAAGTTATCTCCTTCCAGGCATTTTCATTTAACTTAATACACACACACACACACACACACACACACACACACAGACACACAGACACACAGACTCACACACACACACACACACACACACACACACACACACACACACACACACACACACACACACACAGACACACACACACACACACACACTTGAATGGCAGCAGCAAGAACACACACACACACACACACACACACACACACACACACACACACACACACACACACACACACACACACACACACACACACACCCTTGAACAGCAGCAGCAAGAACACCCCCTTGAGAGACACACACACACACACACACACACACACACACACACACACACACACACACACACACACACACACACACACACACACACACACATCCTTGAATGGCAGCAGCAGGAACTCCCCCTTGAATAGCAGCATAATGCTGTACTGTGAAATTTAAAATTGAGTGGGCAAATAGGAAGGACAGGATGTCTGTGTGACAATGCACACACACAGATGTGATGTAACGGGAGCAGCTATGGGGCTATTCTTAAAGAAGAACAACGCCCTTAAAAATATTTTTTTAATTAAACTATTAAAGTAAATGTTGACAGTCTCAAAAGTGCTGCCTGGGGTGGGCCACCCCTCCACCCAGCTGCACCACTGATTATATCCATATAAATTAATATTATAAAAACAACAGTTAATATCTATTTACCTGCACTAGGCAGAGGTCAAATATTAATGCAGTAGAGTTTGCTATTGTGTAAGCATTAAGTTGTAATCATTCAAAACCTTGTACATAGCATTGTTTTGGAATTATTTATGCAAATATGAACAAGCAATATTTGATGCCTAGATGCATCAGTAGGAGTTAAATGCAGATGCACCTGTAGGCATCATTCGGATGTAATGAGTTAATAAATAGACAAAATAATGTATATTTAGTTATAAACAATAGTTTATGTAGCAATGTAACTGTTATCTTACTGAAGGATATACTCACACAGAATAACTGTATGTAGCTAAAACAATGATTTAAAGAGGAAAGCACACTTAAAGCTATTAATAAGAAGTAAAAAGTAAAGAAGATTAAGTGTATGGAGTAGTATCAGCTTGTGTTTGTTTGTGCTAATAATGGATGCTAATTTTCTAAGATGGCAACCGCGAGCTTATAAGAGGTATACACCATCTAGAGCTACTTGGGGGCTAGACACTAATCCAAATGCACAATGCAGTGTGTTGTGCAGCTACAGGCACTTGTAAGTTACACTACTAGCATTGACTTAACAAGGTTTGGAGAAAGGAGGAGCTGCATGTACATTTGTAGGTCAATATGCCCGTGTCTGCACATTGCATGTAACAAGGTCTGGGGAAGGAGGAGCTGTATATACATATGTAAGTCAGTATGCCCATGTCTGCACATTGAATGTAACATGGTCTGGGGAAGGAGGAGCTGTATGTAGGTCAATATGCCCATGTCTGCTCATTGCATGTAACAAGGTCTGGAGAAGGAGGAGCTGTATGTAGGTCAATATGCCCATGTCTGCTCATTGCATGTAACAAGGTCTGGAGAAGGAGGAGCTGTATGTACATTTGTAGGTCAATATGCCTCTGTCTGCACATTGCATGTAACAAGGTTTGGGGAAGGAGGAGCTGTATGTACATTTGTAGGTCAGTATGCCCATGTCTGCACATTGCATGTAACAAGGGGGAAGGAGGAGCTGTATGTACATTTATAAGTTAATATGTCTGTGTCTGCACATTGCATGTAACAAGGTCTGGGGAAGGAGAAGCTGTATGTGCATTTGTAGGTCAAGATGCCTGTGTCTGCACATTGCATGTAACAAGGTCTGTGGAAGGAGGAGCTGTATATACATTTATAGGTCAATATGCCCATGTCTGCAAATTGAATGTAACAATGTCTGGGGAAGGAGGAGTTGTATGTAGGTCAATATGCCCGTGTCTGCACATTGCATGTAACAAAGTCTGGGGAAGTAGGAGCTGCATGTACATTTGTAGGTCAATATGCCCATGTCTGCACATTGCATGTAACAAGGTTTGGGGAAGGAGGCGCTGTATGTACATTTGTAGGTCAATATGCCCATGTCTGCACATTGTGGGTAACAAGGTCTGGGGAAGGAGGAGCTATATGTAGGTCAATATGCCAGTGTCTGCACATTGCATGTAACATGGTCTGGAAAAGGAGGAACTGTATGTACATTTGTAGGTCAATATGCCCATGTCTGCACATTGCATGTAACAAGGTTTGGGGAAGAAGGAGCTGTATGTACATTTGTAGGTCAATATGCCCGTGTCTGCACATTGCAGGTAACATAGTCTGGGGAAGGATAAGCTGTATGTAGGTCAATATGCCCATGTCTGCACATTGCATGTAACAAGGTCTTGAGAAGGAGGAGGAACTGTATGCACATTTGTAAGTCAATATGCCCATGTCAGCACATTGCATGTAACAAGGTCTGGGGAAGGAGGAGCTGTATGTACATTTGTAGGTCAATATGCCCGTGTCTGCACATTGCATGTAATAAGGTCTGGAGAAGGAGGAACTGTATGTACATTTGTAAGTCAATATGCCCATGCCAGCATATTGTATGTAATAAGTTCTGGGGAAGGAGGTGCTGTATATACATTTATAAGTCAATATGCCCATGTCTGCACATTGCATGCAACAAGGTTTGGAGAAGGAGGAGCTGTATGTACATTTGTAGGTCAATATGCCTGTGTCTGCACATTGCATGTAACAAGGTTTGGGGAAGGAGGAACTGTATGTACATTTGTAGGTCAATATGCCCGTGTCTGCACATTGCATGTAAGAAGGGTTGAGGAAGGAGGAGCTGTATGTACATTTGTAGGCCAATATGCCTGTGTCTGCACATTGTAGGTAACAAGGTCTGGGGAAGGAGGAGCTATATGTAGGTCAATATGCCAGTGTCTGCACATTGTAGGTAACAAGGTCTGGGGAAGGAGGAGCTGTATGTACATTTGTAGGTCAATATGCCTCTGTCTGCACATTGCATGTAACAAGGTTTGGGGAAGGAGGAGCTGTATGTACATTTGTAGGTCAATATGCCTCTGTCTGCACATTGCATGTAACAAGGTCTGGGGAAGGAGGAGCTGTATGTAGGTCAATATGCCCGTGTCTGTACATTACATGTAACAAGGTCTGGGGAAGGAGGAACTGTATGTACATTTGTAGGACAATATGCCTGTGTCTGCACATTGCATGTAATGAGTTCTGGGGAAGGAGAAGCTGTATGTAGGTCAATATGCCTGTGCCTGCACATTGCATGTAACAAGGTTTGGGGAAGGGGGAGCTGTATGTACATTTGTAGGTCAATATGCCTGTGTCTGCACATTGCATGTAACAAGTTCTGGGGAAGGAGGAACTGTATATACATGTGTAGGTCAATATGCCCATGTCTACACATTGCATGTAACAAGGTCTGGAGAAGGAGGAGCTGCATGTACATTTATAAGTTAATATGTCTGTGTTTGCACATTGCATGTAACAAGGTCTGGGGAAGGAGGAGCTGTATGTGCATTTGTAGGTCAAGATGCCTGTGTCTGCACATTGCATGTAACAAGGTCTGGGGAAGGAGGAGCTGTATATACATTTATAGGTCAATATGCCCATGTCTGCAAATTGAATGTAACAAGGTCTGGGGAAGGAGGAGTTGTATGTAGGTCAATATGCCCGTGTCTGCACATTGCATGTAACAAAGTCTGGGGAAGTAGGAGCTGCATGTGCATTTGTACGTCAATATGCCCATGTCTGCACATTGCATGTAACAAGGTTTGTGGAAGGAGGCGCTGTATGTACATTTGTAGGTCAATATGCCCGTGTCTGCACATTGCAGGTAACATGGTCTGGGGAAGGAGGAGCTATATGTAGGTCAATATGCCAGTGTCTGCACATTGCATGTAACAAGGTCTGGGGAAGGAGGAACTGTATATACATTTGTAGGTCAATATGCCCATGTCTGCACATTGCATGCAAAACAGGTTGGAGAAGGAGGAGCTGTATGTACATTTATAGGTCAATATGCCCATGTCTGCAAATTGAATGTAACAAGGTCTGGGGAAGGAGGAGTTGTATGTAGGTCAATATGCCCGTGTCTGCACATTGTAGGTAACAAGGTCTGGAGAAGGAGGAACTGTATGTACATTTGTAGGTCAATATGCCCATGTCTGCACATTGCATGTAACAAGGTTTGGGGAAGAAGGAGCTGTATATACATTTGTAGGTCAATATGCCCACGTCTACACATTGCATGTAACAAGGTCTGGAGAAGGAGGAACTGCATGCACATTTATAAGTTAATATGTCTGTGTCTGCACATTGCATGTAACAAGTCTGGGGAAGGAGGAGCTGTATGTGCATTTGTAGGTCAAGATGCCTGTGTCTGCACATTGCATGTAACAAGGTCTGGGGAAGGAGGAGCTGTATATACATTTATAGGTCAATATGCCCATGTCTGCAAATTGAATGTAACATGGTCTGGGGAAGGAGGAGTTGTATGTAGGTCAATATGCCCATGTCTGCACATTGCATGTAACAAGGTTTGGGGAAGAAGGAGCTGTATATAAATTTGTAGGTCAATATGCCCTTGTCTACACATTGCATGTAACAAGGTCTGGAGAAGGAGGAGCTGCATGTACATTTATAAGTTAATATGTCTGTGTCTGCACATTGCATGTAACAAGGTCTGGGGAAGGAGGAGCTGTATGTGCATTTGAAGGTCAAGATGCCTGTGTCTGCACATTGCATGTAACAAGTTCTGGGGAAGGAGGAACTGTATATACATTTGTAGGTCAATATGCCCATGTCTACACATTGCATGTAACAAGGTCTGGAGAAGGAGGAGCTGCATGTACATTTATAAGTTAATATGTCTGTGTCTGCACATTGCATGTAACAAGGTCTGGGGAAAAAGGAGCTGTATGTGCATTTGTAGGTCAAGATGCCTGTGTCTGCACATTGCATGTAACAAGTTCTGGGGAAGGAGGAACTGTATATACATTTGTAGGTCAATATGCCCATGTCTGCACATTGCATGTAACAAGGTCTGGAGAAGGAGGAGCTGCATGTACATTTATAAGTTAATATGTCTGTGTCTGCACATTGCATGTAACAAGGTCTGGGGAAGGAGGAGCTGTATGTGCATTTGTAGGTCAAGATGCCCATGTCTGCACATTGCATGTAACAAGGTCTGGGGAAGGAGGAGCTGTATATACATTTATAGGTCAATATGCCCATGTCTGCAAATTGAATGTAACATGGTCTGGGAAAGGAGGAGTTGTATGTAGGTCAATATGCCCGTGTCTGCACATTGTAGGTAACAAGGTCTGGAGAAGGAGGAACTGTATGTACATTTGTAGGTCAATATGCCCATGTCTGCACATTGCATGTAACAAGGTTTGGGGAAGAAGGAGCTGTATGTATATTTGTAGGTCAATATGCCCGTGTCTGCACATTGCAGGTAACATGGTCTGGGGAAGGATAAGCTGTATGTAGGTCAATATACCCATGTCTGCACATTGCATGTAACAAGGTCTGGGGAAGGAGGAGCTATATATACATTTGTAGGTCAATATGCCCATGTCTGCACATTGCATGCAAAACGGGTTGGAGAAGGAGGAGCTGTATGTACATTTGTAGGTCAATATGCCCGTGTCTGCACATTGCATGTAACAAGGTCTGGAGAAGGAGGAGGAACTGTATGTACATTTGTAAGTCAATATGCCCGTGTCAGCACATTGCATGTAACAAGGTCTGGGGAAGGAGGAGCTGTATGTACATTTGTAGGTCAATATGCCCGTGTCTGCACATTGTATGTAATAAGGTCTGGAGAAGGAGGAACTGTATGTACATTTGTAAGTCAATATGCCCATGCCAGCATATTGTATGTAACAAGTTCTGGGAAAGGAGGTGCTGTATATACATTTATAAGTCAATATGCCCATGTCTGCACATTGCATGCAACAAGGTTTGGAGAAGGAGGAGCTGTATGTACATTTGTAGGTCAATATGCCTGTGTCTGCACATTGCATGTAACAAGGTTTGGGGAAGGAGGAACTGTATGTACATTTGTAGGTCAATATGCCCGTGTCTGCACATTGTAGGTAACAAGGTCTGGGGAAGGAGGAGCTGTATATACATTTGTAGGTTAATATGCCCATGTCTGCACATTGCATGCAACAAGGTTTGGGGAAGGAGGAGCTGTATGTACATTTGTAGATCAATATGCCCATGTCTGCACATTGCAGGTAACAAGGTCTGGGGAACAAGGAGCTGTATGTACATTTGTAGGTCAAGATGCCTGTGTCTGCACATTACATGTTGGAGTGCTGCAGCCTGCTGTAAAGCTCATTAAAATCTAACAATGTAAAACAGCAAGATAAAGCTCAGTAGAGCACACCAGCCAATAACAAAACATTAGAATTTTGCCTCAGTAGTAAATGCATGCCCAGAATTAGTCATTTTCATAGGATCATAGTATCATAGGAGGTTACTAGGCTGTCGACCCGGGGGTCATTTCAAGCCTAGCCTTTTCATCCCAATGTAATACCATAGAAATTCTAGTCAGTTCCCAGGGTTATATTTAGTAATGACTGCCCATGTCCAGGAGGGTTGTGTTTTTTTTTTTCTTTTCCACCATTAGTAAAAGAAAAGAAAAAAAAAGCAAAATAATTCAAAACAAAAGCGCAGTCACTAAAATCAGGTAGAAACAGCACAGGCAAGCAAAGTTACTTAGCCACATGACTTTGGTCTCTGTAACAGAGTGAGATCCATTTTAACCTGTTCTCAATCTGGAACCTTATTTATAACAATGGAAAACTGCAAGAAAATACTTTATGTATAATAATGGAAAACTGAAATACATAGCGCAAAAAGAGCACAATAAACCATAACAACACTGTAGAATTTAATCTCAAGTCAAATGTTTAATCAATATTATCTGTTTCACTTCTATGGAAAGCTGAATCTGGTTGACCAAAGATAATATCAGGAAGATACTCAGAATGTCAGAATAAGTCATTTACTTTTTTTAGTGCCTGAGATGTCTGATGCAGAATATGGAAGTCTTTTGATATTCACTGCTATTATCCTGTGTATTGTATCATGTGGTGTATGTTTCATTTTTTTATTAATTTTTTTTCACAATAAAATCCACCTCCGTCACTTTTCTTCAGTCTAGCAACTAGTCCCATATTTGTAAAATGCAATCACTCAATCAATCAATCAATCAATCAATCAATCAATCAATCAAATAAATAAACTGTGCATTTCCTTGACTGATATCCATACAAATGAACATCAGTTTCTGGGAGGTTTATCTTTCTTGTTTTATGGTTTTATAGGAGTTTACTAGGCTAATGAAAGCAGGCCTTTTTAAGCCTAGCCATGCATCTCAAATTTCTGACAAGTTCTGGGAGATGAACCATTTACAGGTTGCCTGTGTCCATTAGAGACATAGGTCCCAAACTAGGGATGAAATCCCTGTTCCCCATCCAATTGTCTAAGTTACACTTGAACTGGTTTAGGAAGGAACTCTGCTTCACATGGATGGGGAACCTGTTTCAAAGAAGGGTTAGTCACTGGGATACATACTTGTCTCTCTTGCATATCCTGCTCATATCACAGACAAGTCTTTAGAATGGGTAATTCTGGTGATGTTTTTTGTGGATATGTAGGAGGTCCATCAGACTGAGGTCTGACAATGCCTTGTATGCCAGACAATAGATCTCCCCTCAATAGTCTGTATGAGACAGAATACAGAGATAGGGCCTTCAGGCAGTCTGCATAGGACATGTTACTTATGCCCTGTATTCTTTTATTGAAGAACGTCTATGGTGATTCCAATTGCTAGATAAGCCTGGTTAGGTACATATGAAAGGGGACATTGTACTCAGTGATAGTTCTAATGAATGCTGAATACAGTGAAACAGTGACAACATAGAATGATTTCCTCACTACTGTAGACACATGATGGTCAAAGGCTATATTACTGTCTATGTGTGTCCTCAAGTCTCTGACTACTAGGTCAACTCTTAGGGATGTGTTATCAATATGATAGTTACCACAGGGTGATGACTTCCCAAAGGATACTATTTTGCATTTCTTGGCATTTAGTTTGAGTCCATCACTCTGATACCAGTTGTTTGTTGGTGTCAGCCCTTCCTGGAGAACATTTGTGTTGGTGGATGATTCAATGACAGCTCCTAATTTGCAATCATCTGCAAACTTAGCCATAGGTCACTGGCATTAGCCTTGACTTCAGAGAAATAATTTCCAAAAAGTAGTTGTCAGAGGACTGATCCCTGAGGGACTCTACTTGTGACTGGCCTCTTTGTAGAGGTGGACTCCCCAATTCTAACTTCATAGGACTTGCCTGTGAGCTAGCTGGCTATCTACAGGGTGACATAAAGGTTTGTACTAACCTCATGAGTTTGCCAATAATGCCTTTGTGAGGTATTGTGTAAGATACCTTGGCCAGGTCAAGGTATAGTAGGAGGGGTGAAACATTTTGCCCTCACCCATTGCTTTGTTGACCTTCTCAAAGAAGGCCACCAGGTTGAGTAGGCATGACCTGCCCATGATGAAACCAAACTGGGTTGGTTCCAATGTCTGGAATTTTCTTATGTCATTATTGATAATTTCCATGATAATTCTTTTGAGAGCTTTGCATTTTTATTGGTTCAGTATAGTGATGTTCAAGCCTCCAAAAACTGTCAAGCTACAAGGAAACCAGTCAGAAAAACTAAAGACCTGGATCTATACATTTGAGTTGTATCTTACTGAAAGTGGCCTCAGGGGCAACCTAGAGAAAACTACAGTGTGTCGTGTTTCCTGCAGTGTGTCATGTTTCCTACAGTGTGTCGTGGTTCCTACAGTGTGTCGTGTTTCCTACAATGTGTCATGTTTCCTACAGTGTGTCATGTTTCCTACAGTGTGTCGTGTTTCCTACAGTGTGTTGTGTTTCCTACAGTGTATCGTGTTTCCTACAGTGTGTTGTGTTCGTACTACAGGTAAAGATGCCGTCAAGGTATTTAATGATTTTAATCTGATGGAAGAGTATAATGGAACCCTGGCAATGCTGAAAGGTAAACTCTAAGTATACTGCAAACCAAAAAAATGTACCCCATTTTAGGTATTTATTTTAACTAGAAAGTGGGGGGTGCAAGACTCTATTGATGCCTAACTGAGGCATAAAGTGAATGAACAAATATGGGCAGTTATGTGACTCATTAATCAGAGGCATAATCATATGTATCATAAGAAGAAATAGATAAAATGGTGGATTTTGAGAGAATCAGGTGTAACCATTGTGAAAGTCACAGATGCATGTAGTATGAGTAAAGTTTAGAATGAGTAGCTAAAATCACTAATCCGTGGCATGAGAGAGAGCCTGAAAAATAAGGTGAAACAAGGCTAAAAGCTATGAAACACCAAAAATAACAATCAATGACAACTCTGACATACAACCTGAAAATTAAGGAGAAAAAATCCTACATGCTATAAATATCATAAATAAGAATGAGAACTCTGATACACAGCCTCAAAATAAGAGAAAAAAGCCTAAATGCTATAAAATAACACAAATAAGAATCAATGACACCAAACCAGCATAATCCATACAACCAAAAACAGCAGCAGTAGGAAAACACAAGACTCATGAAGTGGTGTGAAATGATGTGTAAACTCAATTAAAGGCTTGGAGAGTGCAGCTCATGATAATTTTATTAAACAAAACCAACAGCCAGAAATGATCAAGAGCTTTCTTTCCTCAAAATAGGACTTCCTCAGAACCCCTAGTTTTCCTAGTACAAATAAGAATCGATGCAACTCAGATACACAGCCCAAAAAAGGGAGCAAAAAGTCTAAACACTATAAAAATACCACAAATAAGAATCAGTGACAATCTGAAAAATATGGGGAAAAAATCCCAGCATTATAAAAATAACCCAAATAAGAATCAGTGATACAATATGTGACTCTCTAATATTTTGTCCAATATGTCAGCCAGTAACAAACATCAAGAAACCACACCAATTGTATTCACTGTGGTGCTATGCATGAAAAGGAATAGTGCAATGTGAAAAATAAAGGTAGCACAATGTCTAGAATCGCTGGGCCTCTATAAAAATGTGTTTTAGTGGAAAGATGCCACAAAAGCAAAATGTTAGTATACAAGAGCTTGGCAGTAATGTAAAGGCAGAAATGCCTGTCAGTATTGTGTAAATGAGTTTGCAGAGTGCATCTGTGAATGTTGTGTAAGACAGAGTCAATTATACTAACAACAAAGATATAAAGTGCAACAGCAAACCTGAAAATATGCCTGGGAAAGAAATTTGATTTGAAAAGCTCTATGTAAATGGTAAATCAATTATGTTTAAGCATGGCATTGAAGGAGAATATGATTTAAGGTCATATCACATTATCCCTAAAATACATTGTGGTGATACATATACCACGGCTTGTACACCACCGTAGACTACCCAGATTCATGAATGTGGGCTGCTATAGTCCATGGTAGCATGTGAAGGCCAAACTCTTTTCTTGAATGGTGCACAAGAGCATCTAGTAAAGCACCATGTAGAAGGTATTTCTATGCTCAGGGATGCAGGGAAGCTATTATCATATTATGGTAATGAGGGGACTTAGTGATGTATGAGCTCCTTTTTGTGTCAGTTCATCAGCATCTCTGCCAGGGGAGAGACAAGTTAAGCTGCAGAAGCAGGCTTGTCTGCACTGAGGGGAACTCTAATGTTGACAGGAATTTTTATTTATTTTTATTTATTTTTTATTTTTATGCCATGCTAATATGTTGCTCATTTTTGTATGCTGAGCAACAAATTATTAGCAAGTGGCGATTTTGTATGTTTTCCATGCATGGAATACATTTCCTACACTATTGTGAGACAGCATACAATGTCTTACCTCATTGTTTTACTTTTTTCATGAAACAATACCCTTTATTATGCCAATCTGTGGCATACAAAGCCTTCTCCATAGTGCACAGTGTTAGAGCCATGGGTCTACGTTCAGAATTTTGCATTTAATTTTTTTGCAAGCTACGTCACATTTCATGTGTGTTATTGCTATACTCCAGGCATAAACTGAAGTTTTTGGGTCAAGTCAGCTGAAACTGAGTTTATGAAAGTAATATTTATCAGGAAGTAATTCTGGAATCTCATTTAAATCACTGAAAACAAGGGTCTTATGAAATATAAGTTGAAGTAAATAATACTGGGAGAATGTGCAGAAGAATATTTGCATTCTAGACAGAATCCTTATATTGATAGGTGAGTCCAGTAGTAAACCTAAAACCACACAGAAGCAGTTGGAATTGGACAGAAAACTTCTAAACTGAAGAAAAAGCAGAATTCTGAAGCTTCATCAAATAAAAATAGTGCAGTGAAATGCTACTGTAGAAACAATTAACCATTTCTGTCGATATCACTGCAGAGACAGAAACATAAATTTCAAGCCACTGAAGTTAACATTGATATCATAACAACTGGTTTTCATCTGTTTGATGATCTAGCATGCTTGAAAAAAAAATGTTATATTAAATTGTTATCAGAAACAGTCAGAGGTACATGCACAATGCAGAGCAACTGTATTTCTGACTGAGCAAGAGCTAAATGTGCAGAATAGCAACCAATGATTCTAAATTAGACTGACCCTACTGAATAATTAACTGTATGGCAATGCTAGTATAGGAAGATAAGGATCTATATCAGAACATCGAAGTATTAAAACTTCAAATGTTCTGATATCGAACACTATTCAGCGAATGCTAAGAATAGCGAAGATGCAGAACATCGAATACTTTCCTCGGGATAGAATTCGGTTGGCCGTTTCTGTGACTTTGCTATTCTTAGCGTTGTGGTGGAAAGTTACGGGTTGGGATCAGGTAAGTGTGCGATTGTTTGTACGTTAGGGTTAGGGGCGTGTTAAGTGAGTTAGGGTTAGGGCGCGGGTTAGGTGTGTGTGCGATAGTGACAGATTTTAGGGTTAGGGGCGGTTTAAGTGAGTTAGGGTTAGGGCGCAGGTTAGGTGAGTGTGTGATAGTGACGGACCTTAGGGTTAGGGTTTGGGTTAAGGTAAGTGGGTAGATAGTAGTGTATGTTTAGTTTAGTGTAGCGTTAGATGTAAGAATTTAAGTGTATGTGTTTGGTTGCTGTTTGTTTGATGTGCTTGTGTTGTGTGTATGTGTTTCGGAGCAGCAAATTTTTTCCATGGGAAAAAAAGTCGCTGTTCTGAATGTTCAATATTTTCATGTTTAGATGTTCTGGGGCCGATGAAATAGCGTTCGCTATTTTCATCTTTCGATAACGTGATATAAACATGAAGATAAAGTTACAATCTTTACAAATTGCATGACATTAATCAATGAATGCAAAAGCAGCACAGTTCACTGCAGACCACTATGGCTTATGCAAAATTCTTTGCAGTGCTACACAAGAATCTGATGTTCTGAAAAGATTAAACTTGAAGAAGCAACCCTAAGCTGTATACTTTTATCACCCCTTTTGGTTAATAGATTTCTGAGACTAATATGTGGCATGTTATTAGCTTCAGAGGTCTTTCAAAGAGCTGTGTTTGATACAATGGTAGAATTGAAAGGGATGGTAAGCATAATTAATGACGTTTTGATTTGAGGGTCACCCCACCAAGCACATGACACTTGGTTGATTAAACTATGAGAAAGAATAAGGTTGTAAGGCTTGAAACATTAAAAAACTGAATAAAAGAATGGTTCATCTTCACTAGAAGATACAAGTCATTTATAAAAATGCACATATTGTTGCAAATATACACATCATAACAGACAAACTCTCATTAATTTGATTCTTGGGGATGGTACCATACCCTTCCAAATTTAATAATACATATGTCAGATATAACTGCCCCTCTAAGAAAGCTCCTTGAGCAGAATACAGTCTGAAGTTGGTCCAGATAGCAAATGAAAAGCTTTGATGTATTAGAGATATTGGTATAATTACATCTGCACTTAAATGTTTTGATGTGACATTATTGACAAGGTTTCAAGAGGACACAAGAAAAGCCTAAGAGAATTGCGATCCTTAGAGGTTAGACATGCTGCTTATATTCAAAGGGCTTGACAGATGCTCAAACAAGACATGCATGGATTGAAAATAAAATGCTTGTTGTAGTCTTTGGTTAGAAATTCCAAGATTACACATATTGAAAACATATTAATGTAGAGATACATCATAAACAGCTGTATAGTATTTTAGAAAGTGTCTGCATAAAGCATTTGCAATGATGCAAAGAATGTTGTTAACATTGTATAAGTACAATGCCAAAATGCACTGTAAATCAGACAAACATGCAGATTTTTGATATATTAAGCAAAGTTTATCTGAATGAATGCAAAGATTTGCTGGATGATGATCTGAAGGCTCTATGAGTTGTAGCACAATTTCCAGTGACACCTGAGAAACTGCAAGGACCACAGAGACCAGCATGAGAAGATCTGGATATGCAACTAAGAGAAGCCATAATCTCAGTCTGATGTATTCCACCCATTGTAAAAGCCATATACCTTCAAATAAGAATTGTGTTTTATTCAAAGTTTGCAGTTTAATAGTGAAAATGTCTTAACAGTCAAAAAGTCATAACTCCATCACAAGGAAAAGATGCTTAAAAAATCCATGCATCTCATACAGGAATATCATAAAGAGCAAAGAGCTAGAGATATAATGTACTGACCTAATTTGTCAACACATATAGAACTGATTGTGTTAGCAATTGTTTGCTCTGTAGTGTGAACCTGTACTTCAGTAAAGTATGTCACTACTTTTGCTTAGAGTATGTTTTGCCTTGTTTGAGTGAAATATTATTATTATGTTTGTTGCATGTTGACAGTTATTCAAAGTACCCAGAAACTATCCAGCTGAAAAGTAGAACTGCTACTACAGTTATAAACATTTTGAGGACAATGATTAAATGAAGCTAGTATTACTAAGCAAGTGATTTCAGAAAATGGTTTGAAATTTAACAGCATTAGGAGGGTAAGTGTACTCCATGGTGTGTTGCCATTCCTATGAGATGTTAAACAGAAGTCCCAGTTGCTTGAGTTGGTGATAGTTAAGGTGGATTGTAAAAGATCAACCGGAACCTATTGAAATGAGTAGGAGAACTTCCCCGTGTCCTAGCCAAATTTCCTCTAGTAGTAGAAATATGATCTCTGTTCCCCTTTGAAAAGAGGTTACTAACCTCATAGGATTAACCCAATCAACAAAGGGTAGATAGACAGACAAACAGGCAACTAACTAAATAAATAAATAAAATAATTTTGCAGCAAGAGCCTATGAGTGTCATTATATTACTTCAAAGCTAACAACATGTTGAATCTTTGATAAAGACTACAAAGCTTTCTTAAAAATATTATTATGAGATCAAATGGACATTCCATAGCTTAATCAGACTACAGAAATATGCAACTGCAATAGGTTGTCATTTCTTTCACAAACTAAGAGGAAATTTTACAGTGTAGAGGGTGTGAAGTTTGCTCCTTGAATTAGTGTATGTTATGCACCTAGCTCACTAATAGAAATTGAACTTTCAATTACATAGTATAAAATAATATAATAAAAATAAAATAAAATAGGTAGTCCACAGTTGAGTTAAGAATGGAATATCCTTTACTGAAGCACACAAACAAGCGATCCTAGTTGAGTATAATGGAAAACATTAAAACATTTATTATTTATATATAATCAGGTTATTTGGAGCAAGGGAATGGTTACAGAGGGTGGTTTTGCTAAGAGCAATAAAAGCATTAAACTCATTCCTTTAAATCAAGCCCCCCTTTCCCCCTTAACACCACAGTGTAAAGTGAGACTGTGTTACCTTAGAACTAAAACTAAAAAGCTAGGGACAAATTAAAATATATAATATAAGAACAGCTTATTAAGGCTAACCAACTAATAAACTTTATTAATTAAGAAACCAACTCACTAACAAAATTATTAACTAACTAACAAAAAGATGTACCACTAGACATATATCAGAATAAATATTAATAACTTATAAACTGAAAAACTTTTAACAATGATCACTTTCGTCCAAAATAAATATTTTATCAGGTTTGTGTGTAAATCATAATATTAATGAACATGTGTATAAATCTACAAGTGGACACTTAAGTAGGCTGAAAACCATCGCTATAATTGCTAAGGTGGTAATATGTTAAAAATAAAACATTAAGGCCCTGGGGATCTGTTCAAGTGTGGCATCGAACTAAGAAAGAACTTAGTTTAAATGAGTAAAAGTATCAGAGAACAGCACGAATAAATGTCAGTTATTTTCATTGTAAAACATTTGCAATGTTTGATATTTGTTTATAACAATATTAGCATGTATAATATTAGCATGTAATGTCAGCATTAATCAGTCCCATATCAGACTTTTAATAGTCTTTAAACAGTGAGGCAGTTTTCTGAGTTCTAGTATGCTTTTTATTGAGCAATAATAATTAAGCCCCAGTTTTCTAAAATAGTTCATTTTCAGCTGCCACAGTAGTTAACATTTTTCTAAAAGATTGGGGATGTCTCCTTCTAGTTCCAAAAGGTGCACATGATCAATAATTTGAAATTTAAAGCCGGCATGCTTTGTGTGAAGCTGTAGGTGGCGAGCTAGTGCATTATTCTTGCACTTGTTTCTAATTTCGGAAAGATGGCCAGAAATCTTTCTTTTATGTCTGTTGAGCATTTTCCCCAGAGAAAATGCTACACAGTCATTGAAGATTGTCTTGTAAACCCCTGCATTAAGTTATAGTCACCTCCTTTGTTGGTTTTAATCAGTTTTTTTTTTTAAATAAGGGCAGAAAAACATGCCTCCCCCATGTATGTGCTGACAAAAACACAGTTGACTCAACACTTATTGGTGCATGTATCCAGTAGTCTGAGCCTACCTTAGACCCAACTCCTAATGTTTCTGGCTTTCCTATACACAAAAGAAAAAGTTTCTCCAAGGATGTCCATTAGATACAAGCTTTCAGTAATTATGGCCCAATTCTCAATGAAAATATACAGAACCAACTGATATTGCCAGCATCCTTGCAGATAAGTTCAGTGCTAACTTTACCCCTCTCTCATTCCCTAAAGGGCTCATCTCTATATCGGAAGAATGCAAAATACCTGTAATCACAGCTGCACAGGTAAAAAAAACACTCTCCAAAGCCAAGAACACAGCATCCATGAGACCTGACAACATCTCAGGCTGCGTTCTACATGAACTACAGAACGAACTGACACCCCACCTAAGTACCATGTTCAATCATAGCCTCATCTCAGGCTTTGTGCCCACTGAATGGCACAAAGCAATGGTTATCCCACTCCACAAAGGGGGAGCCACCATGGACCCTGGCAACTACTGACCCATTAGCCTGACGAGCCTAGTCTGCAAGGCTATGGAGCGTATCATCATGGAACTTATAAACAATGACATTGGTAATCTCCAAACTCTGGACCCTACCCAGTTCAGGTTTGTAAAAGGCAGATCATGTCTTCTAAACCTGATAGACTTCTTTGAAGCGGTCACCAAAGCCGCTGATGAGGGTAAGGTGGTTCACACAGCCTATCTAGACCTCGCCAAGGCTTTTGACACCATCCCCCACTCTGTAATTATAGACAAACTCACTAAACTAGGTATAAATCCCTATGTCACAAGATGGGTTGCCAAATGGCTCACTGACAGAACCCACACTGTGAAAGTAGCAGACTCTAAATCCAACTTCAGACCAGTGACAAGTGGAGTACCACAGGGTTCAGTCCTAGGTCCTCTCCTGTTTGGTATCTATTTCTCTGAAGTACAGGCTAACACAGAAGGTCTTTGGCTAACAACGTTCGCAGATGACTGCAAACTAGGAGCCACAATCAAAACTCCTAATGATGTGGACATCCTACAAAAGGGCCTCACTGAGACAGATACCCGTTGTCAAAACCATGACCTCAAGCTCAATGCCAAAAAGTGCATTGTCATCCCTTTTGCTAAAAACTCTGTACCCATGAACTACCACATAGGCGGAAGTCTACTTAACACTGAAAGTGTGATAAGAGACCTTGGGACACAGGTGGACAGTAGTCTCACCTTTGATAATCACATCACCACAGTAGTCAGGAAATCTTTCTACGTGGCACACCTCATCACAAAAGTTTTCTCATCCAGGAAAAAAGAGGTAATTGTTCCCCTCTACGCATCACTCATTAGATGCATTATAGAGTACAATGCCCCTTTTGGTATGTACCTCACAAGACATCTACAACAACTGGAAAGGCCACAGAAATACCTCACAAAGAGGATTACCAGCCTCAAACAGATGCCCTACGCAGACTGTCTCAAAAAACTCCAGCTTTACTCTGTCGCATATCGCCTACTCAGAGGCGATCTCTGCCTAACATACAGAGCTATGTCAAACCCAGAGCTGCTGGACATGCTCCACGTAAAGAAATCCCAATCCCTTCAAGCTACACGCTGTAGGGACCTAACCTTGTCACCACACTAAACAGAACATGCTGGAGGGATAGATTTCTGTCTCAGAGACTTCCCATACTCTGGAACAAACTACCTACCTATCTATATCAAACATAGCTCCTCATTAGCACTCTTCAAGAAAAATCTTGATGATTGGATGAGAGATAGGAAATTCACCCTGGGGATCACTGCTGTAGCTCTGCTTGACAGGGGCACAGGAAAATAATTTTCTTGGGTGGCAAAAGCCAAGGTACCATTTGGCTAGGCTTATATAGGCCCTAGGGCCAATAGCCTAGTACCTACCTATGAACCTATAAAATAACTGACATTGGTGCTGTTTTCTGATACTTTTACTCATTCAAACTAAGTTCTTTCTTAGTTAGACGCCACACTTGAACAGATCCCCAGGGCCTTAATGCTTTATTTTAACATATTTTCACCTTAGCAATTATAGCTATGGTTTTCAGCCTACTTAGGTGTTCACTTGTAGATTTATACACATGTTCATTAATATATATTTTTTACACACTAACTTGATGAATTATTTATTTGGGATGAAAGCAATATTTGTTAAAAGTGTTTCAGTTTATAAGTTACTAATATTTATTTATTTATTTATTTTACATTTGTTGACTGGGAGAGTCCATTTGGATTACAAGTCCATTTTCACTGGAGGCCCGGGTAGAAAAACTCCAAGAGAACAATTTTTTTTACAAAACATAGTTTTAAGGACAGACCTTTGACATAGAATTTCCATAGAAGAGACTTTGACATACATATTAACTAACAGATAGGATACATTCATTCTCTTCATTATAATATTACATTTTAGAAGATATTCCTAAGTTTAGGATTCCTGTGATAGATTTACTATCAGAGTAAAAGCAGAGAGACGTAGAATAAGGCTCTGAGAGAGCAGATGATGCTCGCTATAGTTGAGAAGGATAACAAATTGATTCACTATATGTCTTTGCCTGGTTTTATTTGAGAAAGATAACAAATTGATTTACAATATGTCTTCTCCTGGTTTTAGTTGCTTATGGAAAGCACAGCATTGCTGGGGTAGTTTTCCCTAACTCCTCGAGAGATGGGATGAGCAGTAGATTAACAGTCCTAAGTGGGTACAGTACTATGATTGGTTGGCTTAGCAGAGTTACTTAAGTTAGGTGAAGTATTCTAATGAGACATTATCTAGGGGGGATACAGGAGCACAGTCGATTATTCAAAAAGTGAGTTTTAACAAGTTTCTTGAACTGTGATGGTGATTTGTTGTCAGTTATGTGGGCAGGAAGGAAGTTCCAGGTTTTTGCTATACAGTGGCTGTAGACAGGCTTACCAGCTTCATTGTTATACTTGATTACTTTGAGGAGTTTTGTGTGTTAGACCTCAAGGGCCTGGCGGTTGTATAGGGTTACAAAAGATTTTGTAGGGCTGAGGTGTTTTCAGAGTTATGTATTATTTTGTGGGCTAGTGATAGTTGATTGAGTTGAAGTAGTAGTGATAGCACTAGCCAATTGAGTTTTTTTTAGGTATTCACAGTGATGTGTTCTGTTAGGAGAGGTTGTAGCGAATTTGGCTATCTTAATATAACAACTATCAAGTTTGTTTAGGTAGGATTTGCGGAGATTTGTAAGCACGAGGGAGGCATAAAGTAGGGTGGATACTAGGTAGTCCTTGCTATTGTAGTTTTGGAGTGGTCAGTGAGGAATTTTTTATTGCGATACAGTAGGCCAAGTTTTTTATGTCCTTTTTTATGGTTATAGAAATATGTAGGTGAAATCTAAGGTGATTATCTATTTCAACCTCTAAGAATTTGGTATGATTTGTGGGGGTGACATTCTTTATTGAAACACACAAACAAGCGATCCTAGTTAAGTACAATGAAAAACATTAAAGACATTTATCATTTATATATAGTATTTATTACATATTTATTCTGATAGATGTGTTGTGGTAGATTGTTTTGTTAGTTAGTTAGTCATTTTGTTAGTGAGTTGGTTTCTTAATTAATAAAGTTTGGATTAGTAGGTTTTCTTTACTAAGCTGTTCTTATATATTTTAATTTGTCTCTAGCTTTTTAGTTTCAGTTCTAAGGTAGCACAGTCTCAAGTTACACTACGGTGTTTAGGGGGAATGGGGGACTTGATTAAAGGAATGAGTTAAATGAACCACCCTCTGTCACCACTCTCTTTCTCCAAATAGCCTTATTATATATAAGTAATAAGTGTCTTTAATGTTTTTCATTACACTCAACTAGGATCGCTTGTTTGTGTGTTTCAATAAAGGATATTCCATTTTTAACTCAACTGTGGACTACCTACTATTTTTATTTTATTTTATTATTTTGTAGTACATATTTTAGAGTTAGATTTCTATTAGAGAACTAGGTGCGTAACAAATTTCAAGGAAGGAACTTTACACCCTCCACCCTGCGAAGTTTCTGCTTGGTTTGTTTTTGACCCAGTATAGGTTGCATACTGGGTTTTCTGTGAGTTTGAGTGATACCACGGATTTTTCTTTTTAGTTATTTCTTTCACAACTACTAATGGGAATAATCAGAGGTCCAAATTGTCTGTGTCTTATAATCAGGTGTTACCAGAGAGTAAAGTGAAAACTACAGAGCTGTTGAGAAAAAGCAACTCAAACAAAGCAATATTATGACAGATATTCTAGAAATTATCTTTTCTCAATGAAGGGAAAATCGTGACATTTAAGTAAAGTTTTGGAATAGAAATTTCATATTCAAGCAACAATTGTAGATTTTTATTTGAGTACAAAATTATATAGTGCAAGGAAAAGACATGCAGTTATACATGAGAAATTGATGATTTAGCTGTTCACTTAAGATTTGTTGCTAGAGAACAGACGAACAGACGAAAACACCTCATTTAGACTTGCCAGATGCCTTCCCAAAACTACCTGATAAATTGCCCTTGGCTGAAAGAAGAGCTACGTTTGCATCTTTAACTTCTGATTTTATCTCAGACACTGTAAGCTATTAAGTCAAGGATCTATTACTTATTATGTATGCTTGACAGTTGGCACAGAGGGTTAAGTCATTGAACTGTGGTACCGAGTCTGACTCCCTCAGCCCTTGCTTGCATACAGTGTGACCTTGAACAAGTCACTTAACCAGACAGTGCTTTGGGGGCAACTTGGAGTTTGGGCTAGACTCCATAATACTCCCCTTGACAAAAAGCCTAGTAACAACCTAAAAGTTCTACTGCTACGGGCACTGATACCAAAGGCAGTTATATGAGCTATGATTCTAGCTAAATTTTCTTTTTGCTGTGAGGATTCAGATAATTGCTGAATGTTGTCTCACAACTAGCACAAGTATAGAGATGGGTTACATTTTACAAAGAATCTACTGCACTGTATAAGGTTTAACAAAATATTTATACCTTTAAGAAGTAATTACGTAGGTAGATGAGCTATGAAACAAACTGTGTCTTGGCACTAATGAATAAAGCTATGAAGGAGCAAAATTCAAAATAGTGAACACATTTTTAATGCATGAGGCAGGCCCCCCTCCACCTCTCATGTGGGGGCTCTGCCCCCCACATTTCCTGCTAACTATATATACCAATTCCAAGATCGCACAGCAATGGAGAAGGGGCATGTGCCATCGTTCAATATTATGAATTTTCAGTCTTTAGGGATTCAGTCTTCTGAAGTAGACCCACTACTATACTATACTATATTATACTTTACTACACTATGCTATGCTATACTATGCAATACTATACTAGCAGAGACTCAAATAACCAATGTAGCTTATTTTTGTGGTGATCTTCATTTGCACGAGTAACACTTTTCCCATCTTTCATGAGCTTTTTAATTCTCCACTTTCAGTCTCTCTTCTCTTCATAGGTTCATAGATTCATAGGTGTTTATTAGGGTAACTACCATAAGGGCCTTTTTAAGTCTATCCATGCATTCCAAATCTCTGACAAGTTCTGCTACCCTTGATAAGTGTAAGCATGGGCCTGGGAGATGAACCATTTACAGGTTCATCTCTCTTGCTCTGTCTGTCTGCCTTTTCCTCTCTATGAATCTGTCCTTTAGGTGCTCCCGCATGCTCCCACAGGCTACTGCAGTGCCTGCAAGTGGTCAATAACAAATCATCCCAGACACCTCCCAGAGGACTACTTCTCTAAACCCTTGACTTTAGCAACCCTATTAAATTATTGCGCTGTACTATTTGTACACCTCTTATTGTTCATAGCACATGCTAATGTTATTTTAGCTTGTTTACTTATTCACTTTGTACTTTTATACATCATTAATTTGGCTATGTACAAACATATCCTGCTGTTCTTCTCCTATATCAGGAAGTTGTTATATCTCTTGGGCATGTTGTTCATAAAGACAAAAGAGTTAAGCCACTATGGGAAGCAAGAACTTTCTTACGTGGTTTTATAATAAGACATGCCTTACAGAAGAATATGCTGTTTATTCCATTGTAATATGCAAGCAGAACTAATTAAGGGTTTGAGGGCAAAGGAAAACCTGCAACAAGCTTTCACATCACTATGCCATATCAAAATTTCCAGCAGCAGCAACAGTCTAAACAGCTTAAAACTATTGTTTCTATCAGTTTATTACAGTACTTTTCACGTTTGCATGGTAGTTCTCCAAAAGCAATGGCATGTATAGAAGAAGCTAATAAGGAATATAGCTGGCCTAAGCTATCCCCACTATAAGTTAGCAATTACTTATCAATAATTAAAAATCCATGTCAAATAGTTATCTCTCTTTCATCTTTAATGCAGACTTGAGCCGAAAAAATCTATATCTGTATTATAAGCCAGTTCAAATTGAATTAAAGAAAATAGTAAAAAAACCTAACAATTTTTTGTCACTTGAAAAAAATTACTTTCATTAGACTGGGATAGTAGCAGTAATGCAGGATGTTGGGAGGCAGTGAGGAATGAATAGAATAGAAGAAATACAGGATATTCTTACACAAAGCTAAAATAATAATACAGAGAAGTAAAAATGTAGGTTTTACACGTGAAGAGGTAAGCAATTTCCACTTAACTTCAGAAAAAAGTTAAGAAATATCAGTAGGCATATATCTTCTGGTCTAATTAAGATGACAAGATGAACTCAGCTGCACTGAGCCAAAACTTTATCACCAGAAAGATCTCATGCTTAGTTGTCTTTCATTCTACAACCATGACCGCTTATAATTCAGATTAATTTGCCAAAGGCCAGCATACTACTGCCATGGGGAAACCACTGAGGCCACTGTCACTGTGTTAACAGCTACAGAGAATTATGTGCACTTTGAGTGCCACAGGTTATACGGAAACAGTGATAGAGGTTGTGATGTCCCTCCTCTGGGTGAGTAATCAAGGAGTCTCAATCCTCATCACTGACACCACTGGTGGATGTCCAGTTAGAATAAAAATGGATCCACAAAGTAATTTCAGATGCAGCTCTCTGCACCAAGCACAATTTCCCTTAACAGCACACAGGGAGCACACTCCAAACCTGGGTCTGGGGTTCCCTCTCCAGGTCCCAAATAAGACTACTCTTTTCTCTCTGCAGAAGACAGCCCTATGTGTCCTTGTTCCAAGTAGCTGACACACACATACTCATTGAGATTTGATTTTGAAGCACTCACCTGGGAAAGGCTGTCACAGATTTACCATCTATACCACCTCTAACCAGACTATAAAGTAGATTCACTACCACCAGCCAGCTACTGTAAGGCTTTTACCAGGGTACTCAATTACTCTCAGTAAAATTAATACTTATACAAATGGCAGCAAGGCTTTCAGGAACATGAAGCCCACAGTGTCATCAAATAAATGCAATTACTCTCAAAGGATAAAACTATTTTCTAAAAGACCAGCCACAGTGAAAGGTATAGATATTTTTAATAATAAATAATAAAATAGAAAACATGAAAATACTGAATACCTATTTACAATACACACTAGAGTTTCAATTCATGTGAAATATAAAAAATAACACAGATGAAAAGACTCAGACTGGTATAGAAAAACAGTATTTAACTAATCTGACTATTCTGCTAACTAACTGTAGAATTACTTTTCCCTAGTTAAGTTACTTTCAAAAGCAAGGCAAGATGATGTGGATGAGTGTCTTTTTTGTCAGGTTCCCAAAAACAGAGACGTGAGTGTTTTCTCTCACATCTCTTACTAGTATCTAAATATAATCTTAGTGCTGGCTGCAGAATGACATCACATGTGGTCACCTGATTCTGTGGTTCCTACACTACCCCCTGACTAGAAGCTGAACCAGGATCTAGCACAGATGTGTCACAATACACACCGAGGATTTTGCTATTGCTTCTTCCAGCATCTGGAGACTTTAAGACAATTCCAATCCTTTTATGCTTCCTAGAAAGAATAACCAGCTATTCTCTGGCACACAGGGTAGCAATTAAGGACAAGAAGAGCCCAGGCCTTTCCCACACATTACATATTTGGCTGCATTCAGTCCTGTGAGATAAAATATTTATGCTCTAAACCAAGTCATTTAAGTTCTGGCTTTTTTTTCTGGTAACCCCTTCCCTTCCAACATCCTCTGTTAACATATATATATATTGCCTCAGTTACAACAGTACAGTCTAATGTAATTGCATATTTCTTTTCTGCCCAGCAAGACCCATTGTTGATACATTTTTAACACAAGCAAAGCTACAAATACATTTTTAACACAAGCATCTGTACAAATCAGTTTGATATTCAAGTGGCATAAAATTCTTTATAAATCTCCAGCTAGTTATGGCGGCATATGTTACACATGCACTACCCTACTCTCTTTGACATAGCTGGCACTACTCACATCATTACAGAGGTATATACTTTTAGCTGGTGGGAGTTTAGCATAATGGTTAAGGTCTTTGCCTCGTCGGAACAAGATACAGGGTTTTGATTCTGATCTCAGGTTATTGGCTAGGCTTAAAATGGACCTTCAGGGCAGTTAGCCTATTATTAGTGTCACTCACTCCTGGGATCTTAACCTAGGCTCTGACATACTGGAGAGATTGATACATGTCCTAGAGACTGCCACTTCTCTGGAACAAGCTTCCAGTTCATGTGAAACAGAGCCCTCCCTGACCTTCTTCATATGCAACCTAGATCAATGGACGGGTGACTGCAAATTCACTCCTGGGGGTGTTGCCCATGTCCCTCCTGAACAGAAGAGGTCTGAATTAACTACCATAGACTCTTACCTCTGCGAACTTAACTTACCTAACCACTGACAATTGGGAAAAACTCAGAATAAATATGGCTAGGCTTGTAAGGGCTCTAGGGTCATTAGCCTAGTAACCTTCTATGAACTTATGAACCTGTATGTCACAGTGATTACTGCGCTGTTCTCAGAGACACTAGTCCATTGATGGCACCAAGTGTGGAGAGCAAGGAAGAGACTAAACAGATTCACAAGAGAGTGACAGAAACCCCTGTCAATAGAACAAGTTGTGTAAAGGAACTCATTGTCAGGAGGATTTGGAAGGAAACATGCAACCATAATTCCTGTTTGGGTTCATACCATAGAAGGGGAAACAGTATCTAATCAGGCATAGTAGAACACCTACAGTATATGGACCTGCACATCACTGTAGAATTACAAAAACTAATTCAGATTGCAATCAGATAGCAACACAGTAGACATTTGGTAGGACATTAGATACATAGAATCCCTTTGGACAGTTTTTGTATTGTGCCACAGCATGTGATTCAATAAAGTGTCGAACATGTTCAACACAGTTTCTGACTTTGACATAAACATCTACTGAGAAGCCATGCTTTTCTTGTATCAGTTTCTGAAGTCTGGGGGATGGTATAATAGTTAAAGTGTTTGTCTCACTGACACAAAGTGCAGGGTTTGATTCTCAACTTTGGAAAGGAAATTGCCTAGGTTTAAAATGACTCATAATGGCAGCTAGCCTACTACCTATGAATATATGAGAACCAACCAGACAGACTGTTGCAATAGTCTTCAGCAGTCCATGATATCAACTAAAATATTAAACGATAACTTCATTAGCAATGAAAAAGAACAATGAATATCTGACCACACTCACAAGAAAAGCTAAATGCCTGGAGAGGTAAGGACCAGAAAAAAGATAATATGAAAAGCAATGACAAGTGTAAAATAAATCAAAGGCATTATATACAAAGTGAAGAACTCAAGCACATGGAAATAAGTCTATTAAAATAAGTGATCAAACTAAAGGGAGGTTACAATTTAAGAGCTGGTGATTTGTCCTATGATCATATTGTTTTTTTTTTTCACATCTGGATATCGGGCAGTCATTCTTCTACCACCACTCAGTTGGCCCGTTGGACCATTCATTCCTATGGAACGGGAGTGGAATATTCTCAAATTACTCAAAAAAATACAAGCATGCAGTCAGAGCCAAATGTTTTACTATTTAATATCTATATTTTGTGCTTTTGCTGATATAAGATTTTATTCTGGCTTGGTTTTTATTTCATTTGTTTTTTTCCCAGACTAGGTGAGATCTATATGGTCCATTTGCTTCTGCTTGGGAACCTCTATCAGCCCTCCTATCTTTGGTGAGAGTCAGATAGTAGGGATCAGGCTATCTTGCTGGAGCTAGGGGATGTTCTGTCTATTCAGTGGTTCCTCTAAGCCTACAGTTGCCGCTTGTGAGGGGAAGCACACCCTAGGCCCTAGCACTCCAATTTTGCCTTGGTAACATTGTGGAAATGGCATTGTGGGTTCAGCCGGCTGAGAACTCCACCAGTGCTCTAGCTAGGTGTTACCCATGTGGCCAGCCAGAGCCTCATCCTGAACTTCCTGACAGTGACTGCCTACTCCCATCTTCCCTGGCCAGCTGCTATGGGCACCTCAGCTGCTAATCAAAGTCTAGTCTTCTGCAATGTTATCAGGACTTTTCTTGCTATTTGCTACAAAGAGGACCAATACACAATCAGGACTTCTTCTCTTGCTATTTGCTACAAAGAGGACCAATACACAATTAATCTTTTCTAACACCTTTATTGAATTATCACTTGAGACATTAGCAAACATACATTTATGTAAAAGAAAACAAATCATATTCACGTGCTCCTAGTTACAAACATTATACATCATGTATGTTTTTTGTATAACTGTTATCAGTCTGACATTACATAAGTTGCTCAATTCCTGCCTTCTCTTAAGCCTCACTCTTCCTCTTCCAAAACACTCTTCTGCATGTATTGTTCCCACAGTTTCCATGTTTTATATGTAATTTACCCCTCTGTTAAAATATCCAGTACTTCAAACAAAGTTGGTTTAGGCTCTGATTTCCATTTTCTAGCAACTGTTGTTTTGGCAGCAACCAGAATTAAATTTAGCAAGGCCTAACTATGTCTAGGCTATTCAGATCTCCTATCCCAGCTCAGAAAAAAAAAATCGTTTCTTTTGTTACACCCATTTGGTCACCCAATATTTCTGACAGAGTACTCTGCAAGGAATTTTTGAAGCCTCCCATTACATTACACATATATTCCCAGTTACTACTTTCTTCCCGATCACACCTCTAACATTCACCATCTACCTGCCATCTACCTGAGGCAAAAAGTCTTTAGAGTCTACTTGGGGTATACAAATACTTATGCAAGCACTACCAAGTAAAAATCCTAACTGATCTATACCTTGTTTGTATACGTGGGAGCTGTACATATGTCCTCCCATTGTTTTCTTGTGAACTGCTTATCCAAACTCTCTTCCCAATCTTTTCTAAACTCCTCTGACTGATTTTTATAGTTATCATGCAATATTTTATATGGCCTACTAAATAACTAAATATTCCTTTTCTAACTGTAACTTCTGTTCTAGATTCACCCAAAAACTCTACCAGAGCAATTTTTTTTTTATTTTGGATTCCCCTATCCCTTTCTTTCTGCCTATACTCTGATATCAGTCCGTCATAGGGAAAGCAGTCTCTGGCCTGCAATCCAAATGTCTTCTTGACCTTTTCCCATTTTATTTCCTTTCCCTTTCTAGTAATTTGCTTCCAATACTTTGGTTACTTTGCCAGTTTTCTCCAGTAAATTACAACCTCCTCTTGCTTATTCCATGTACCCCTAATATCCAGTCATCCTTATTGGCAGAAATCTCCTGTCTCCATTCTCATGTTGCCTAGTTCTTGTAATATTTTCTGCTACTTTACAAATATAATCATCTGTATTGCTGTTATATTTCTCAATAAGGATCTGCATTCAAAATCAGCCTCACCTTGTTTCTTGAATTTCCCCTCTGTTTTATCATCATCCCTTTCCGCTTTGAATTATAGCTTTCTGCTTATGTTATGTATATAGGTTCATAGGTTCATACTAGGCTATCTGCCCAAGGGCATTTATAAGCCTAGCCCATAGTTATGTGGCTTTCGCCACCCCTTTAGTTTGAATAAAAACTATGCCTATCATTTTGCTGTGCCTCTGTCAAGCAGTGACGCTGAAGTAATCCCTGGGGTATATCTGCAATCTCCCATCCATTGGTCAAGATTCCTCTTGAACAAGACCAGAGAGGTGCTCTGCCTCACATGTACCGGGATTTTGTTCCACAGCATAGGGAGTCTCTGGGTGATGAATCTGTCCCTCCAGCACGTTCTATTTATAACCGTGTCAAGGTTTAAGTCTCCCGCCCTTGTGGTTCTGAGGGATAGTTTATGAGCCTCAATACCCCTTCAAAACATGTAATTCTTAACCACCTTGTTCTGTTGGAAGGATCACCTTAACTTACTTGACCCTTACCCTCTTTCTCTCTCAGATAAATTGCTTCAACTCTTATATAATTATTGTTCACAACTTCTCCTCTGCTTGATAAAGATATGCTTGACCTGTATATAAAACTGAAGAGACTAACAGTGTTTTCACTGCTTGTATCTTGATATGTATATCCATAAACAAGAGCTTCAAGTTTTTCAGTTTGATATGGTCTTTTGTTTAGTCTGCACAAATATATCCTCAGCTACCACAACAGAATCCTTTTTAATCCATTCTCATGAATACTTCATTTTATTGTGTCCCTATAAATTTGGGAATTGCTTGACCAATTCATCTGTGGGTACAAAGTTTATAGCTAGAACCTTTGTTTTATCTTCATTAATTTTATATCCTGAAAAGCCATGAAACTGTCACAAGATGTTTCACCACACTGAGATTTCCTTTTCTGGTTTTACCAGATGCAAAATAATACTCTCTGCAAATAAAGCCAGAATTTCTTGATTTCCATACCGATTCTATCCTTTGATTTCTGAGCTCCTTTCTTTCTTTGCCAGTGGCTCTAAATATAAAGCAAATCAAGGAGAAAGAGGGCACCCCTGCCTTGTTCCTCTCTTCAGATGCAACTTGTCAGAGAGGAACCCTTCCACTTTAATGTTTGCCTCTGATCCCTCATGTATCCTCCTAATTAACCTTATTATTGTATCAGGGAATACAAATGTTTCCTTGCCCTACTCATAAAATCCCAACTTTCTCTATTGAATGCTTTTTCTGCATAATGACCAACCAACAACAGCAATATTTTCCACTCTCATCTCTCTTCCCTCTGGGAATGCTCCTGCTATCACCCCAACTGATGCTTTCTACCCCTTTCATTTCTCCTATCCCAATTTCAACATAAGACCCCCATAAATCTGTTGACTGTATATTTTCAGTTTCAATGTTACTTTGTATGAGCTCATATATATTGTGTGTTACTTGTAATTTTTTGTTTCTTTTTTTATTGCAAATATTGTAAATACTGTATTTTAGGAGCTTTCCATCCTGGGCCTACATTGAAAATGGGCTCAACATGATCCAATGGACTTTCCCGGTTAATAAACTGCAAATAAATAAAAATAAATAAATAAAATATTTTCTTATGCTCTGCTTCTATCTGGATTGTCATTGTTCTATTAATGTAGTCAAATGTTTGTCTCCCCTCTATAAAACCACATTGATCCATATCTATCAATTTTGGCAACACATTTGCCTGTCTTTCGTGAATACAAACATAAACACTTTATAATCATGTTTTAAAACTGAAATGGTTCTATATGAAGCTGGGTCTAATGGATCTTTACCATTTTCAGGCAGTACAGCAGCTACAAGCTTTCTTCCAGGATGTTTATGCTTCTCATCCTTTTAAAATACTGTTAAATAAAACCTTCCATATCTTCAACACTTTTCTCCCTCCTCGCTTCCAAACTTCCACAGGGATACCATCTATTCCTATATACTCTCCTGCAGATTGATTGTACATCACTATTTATATCTTATCTCCCTTATCTTAACTATTAATTTGTGCACCTCATTACCTCTAACCATGGCATACTTAAGATTTGGATTTGTCTTCCATTAATATTTTTGTCTGTGCTCTTTCTTGATTTCCACATTATTTATTTTATTTATTTTACATTTGTTGACCGGGCTGGTCCAACTGGATATATGTCCATTTTCAGCAGAGGCCCGGGGAGAAAAGCTCCACATGCAAGCATTTGTAATATCAGGTAAAACATTAAACATGGTTATAATATATATGTCAAAATCATTAGATATTAAAAGGCAGAAGTTGAGAAAATAGAGAGTGTATTTTGTTAGGAGTTTCTAGAGCTAGAGAAAGTAAAAAAGAAAAAAAATATATAAAGACATTTTTTCTAGTACCTAGACACCTGAGGAAAGGTAGTTATTTACAGCAGAGAAGTTGAGAGTACCTAGATACCCAAGGTAATCTAGTCAGTGTTGCTACAGGGGCAGAGCCAGTGGGTTTTGAGGTGTGTTTTGAGTTGGGATTTGAAGCAGGGAAGAGAGGAGATTGCTGTGAGATTGTGAGGAAGAGTATTCCAGGTTTTTCCTACTGTGTTGGAGAACAAGGATTTGCCAGCTGAGTTATTGGGTTTACTAGTTGATATAAGTAGTTTGTCGGAGGAGCGAAGGCTTTTAAGATTGCAGTATGGAGTGATAAGTGATGTGAGAATGGGTGTGTTTATGGGTTTGTAAAGGATTTTGTGGGCTAAGGAGATCTGGTGAAATAGAATTTGGTTTTGTAGCTCTAGCCATCGTAGTTGCCTTAAGTTTTGGCAGTGGTGAGTTCTAAAAGTAGAATTAGTGGCAAATCTGGCAATATTGTTGTAGGCAGCAGACAGTTTGCTGAGGTTAGCTTTGGACATTGAAGTATAGATGGGAGAGGCGTACAGGAGAGTGGAGATAAGATGGGTCTGGGCAATGGAAGTTCTTGCATGTGGAGTAAGGAATGGTTTGATTCTATAGAGGGAGCTTAGTTTTCTGTTAACTAATTTTATAGTATTGTTGATGTGTGTGTCAAAGGTGAGACTGTTGTCTATTTCAACGCCATTATTTGATGTGACACAGAAATTCAGTGGAGAGGATTTTCGGGTTGGTGAGAAGAGTAATAATTTGTTTTTTTTTTGGGGTTCAAAATTAAGCATCATTCGAGGAGCCAAAATTCTACGGTTTCAAAAGACTTTTGGGTGAGAGAGTGCAGTACAGAGGGGGATGAGGCAGAACAAATTAAAGTGGAATCGTCTGCATATTGTATACAGGTGGCAGGAGAAATATGAGTATGGAGATCATTCATGAAAATTGAAAAGAGGAGAGGGCCAAGAATTGAGCCCTGGGGGACTCCTAGAGTAATGGGGAGGTGGTTGGATAAATTATTTTGCCACCTCACTGCCTGTTTTCTGTTGTGCAGGTAAGAGTGGAACCATTTAATTGAGCTTGTGTCAAGTGCAAATGATTTAAGTAAGTGTAACAAGATTTCGTGATTGACCATATCAAAGGCTTTGGATAGGTCAATAAATATAGCAGAGCTAAGGGTATTATTGTTCCTATTTGTATTGATGCAGTCTGTGAAGGAGAGGAGGGCAGAGGTGGTGCTATGGTAGGGTCTAAAACCATGTTGACAATTAGCTAGTAGATTGTTAGTTAACAGGTGTTTCAGAAGTTGCTTTTGGACACATTTTTCCATGATTTTAGCAAGAGGAGAGAGTAAGGCTATGGGTCGGTAGTTAGAGAGTTCAGTTGATTTTCCTCCTTTATGAAGGGGAATAACATGAGATATTTTCCAGAGAGAAGGAATGTAGCCTTCTTCAATGGTTCTGTTAATCAGGATGGAGATGGGATAGGTCAGTGCATTAGCAGCAACTTTTAGATACATAGCAGGTAGATGGTCAGCAGATGGAGAGGATGGTTTAAGTTTATGTAGCAGAGAACGAATGAGTGCAGAGGGAACACGTTGAAGTTGAAATGTGGGAATGGAAGTGTTAGAGGAGGAGGAAAGACAGGAAATATCAGGGGAGAGTTGATTAGAAAGAGACTGGACATTTTCAGTAAAGAAGGTGTTAAAGGCGGTGGCAGTGTGTTTGGGGTTGTATTGGGAGGAGCCTGCTGGGCTTGGAGTGTCCGATTGGCCAGGGTTCATGAGATTATTTATTCCTGCCCAGAACTTTTGTGGGTTATACAGGTTAGCCTGTTGCAAATGGCAGTAGTAGTTTCTTTTATCCAGAATTACTGCTTTTTTTGTAATGTTTCTTATTTGTTTAAAGTTGAGATGGTCTGTGGGATCTTTAGTACTGCGGTATTTGGACCAGAGTTTATTTTTCAGGATAATCTTATGCCTTGTGTCCTTTGTTAGCCAAGGGGCAGCTCTTAAGGAAAGTCTGATGGACCTTGTGGTAGCATGTGTGTCAAGAATAGATAGGAATTTAGAGTTAAAATATGTCACAACATCATCCAGTGGGAGGTGTTTAAGAGGAGACCAGCTGCAGGACCTAAGTTCTGCTTCAAATCTATCAGGGTTAAAAGTTTTGTTTGTTCTAACTATTTTGTATTTTGTTAAGTTAGGTTTATCAGTTTTATGTCTAATTAGATAAATAAGGGCATGGTCACATATCGTCAGGTAGTGTACCTACTGTATATGTTTGGTGGTGGCTATTTATCAGAATCCAGTCTAAAATGCTTTCTTTGTTGCTAGGTTTATTTCTTCTGGTAGGAGAGAGAATAGTTTGTGAGAAACCATGCAGATTTAAGAGGGTGGAAGGGTAAGCTGAAGAGCAGGTATTCCAGTCTATATTGACATCTCCAAGGACTATTGTTTCTTGTAGAAATTGTATGGCCAGCCAGTTAAGGATTTCTTCTAAGGTACTACTGTTGTTGCCTGGGGGCATGTATATGCAGATTATATAGATGGATTTGAAGGCATTAACTTGGAGTTTGGATATAAGGATTTCAGCATTACTTTTGGAGGGACGTTTATCCTGTAAGGCAGTGATTTGCATCCCTGATTTATAGAGGATTGCAACCCCACCACCTTTTTTTGTAGTGCAGTCAAGTTGATGAATGTTGTATAAATGTTACAAACTAAAACAAAGTGTGAGAAGGTCACACAGAAAAAACAATCAGAAAAAACTAAATGAAAACTCCAACCAAGCTAGAACTTCTACTGAGTGATAAACCTCTTGCCTCTGATACAAGCAGTTTGAGAGGTCACTCAGTGGAAGTTCTAGCTTGGCTGGAGTTTTCATTTAGTTTTTTCTGATTGTTTTTTCTGTGTGACCTTCTCACTCTTTATTTTAATTTGTTAGTTGGAATATTTTGTAGTCACTCTAATGGTAATGGACATCAGCTGGGTATAACAACCATGTGTTTCTTATGCTTAGTCAAACACTCTGCTTATACTGTGCTGATGAGGTCACAACAAGCCCGGAATATGCATATCCACAGCTAGTGGAGTTTGGCTTTATTGGCCTAAAATTGTCCTTTGAAACGACTTAAAAAGAAGTAAGTCATGGGCATTCAGAATCACAATAAAGTTGAAATACCTGATGTTTATAAGGGTAATTTGCATATATCCCATGTGCCTCTTATACAAGAGGTTTGAGAGGTCACTCAGTGGAAGTTCTAGCTTGGTTGGAGTTTTCATTATATAAATTTTCATGAAATTTTCAAAATATCTCTAAAACCTGTAGAGGATCTCTGGTTATTTTTCTTGTTATAGACTCCATAAGTTTGGCAAAAACCCTTTCAACTTTCTGTTGCCTAAGTTGTAATACTAAAAGTTTTATGATCTGGAGTAATTATCAAAAAACAGTTGCTTAACAGCAATCTTTCTAAACTCATGCATGTTATCCAGATACCCCCCCTGTTTTCTCTTTAGCACTGTGCAGTTCTGCCTCTTCTTGTTCTGTGAGGTTCCTCTAATTCTGAAATACTCTGTCCTTTATCCCCCTAAATAATTCATGTTACTTCTTAAACATATATATTTTTCTTTTATTTATTTCTGCCCTATTTTTAAACTCCACTTTGATTGTATCCCACTCACTAGCTATAACCTCAGAAGAAAATTCTATCTTCCCTAATAATGATGAAATAATTTTCATTACCTATTCCTTAAATGTATTGTTTTTTTTAACAAGAAGATGTGAAAACACCAGTGCCTCATTTTTACTTTCATAATCTCCATTTTTATTTTAGTTGTTACTGGGGCATGATCTGAAATAGTTACTGGATGTATATCAAAGCTTTCAATTAAATGTGCATATTCCTGTGATATATAATTTGTTTCTAGTCAAGCTCATTTATTCTACCTTGGAAAATAATATATAAATTCTCTCTGACTTACCACTGTTGAATTCCCATCTACCATTCCAAATATTTTTATAAATTTATTCATAAATCTGTCCTCTTCTGTTAGGGTGTTATTAATTTTCCTAAAATTAACTGGATAGAAAGTACAGCTGACAGCATGGATGATGATGAATTGTCAGATTATTGTTCCTTTCATAACATTACCCACATTTCATTTTCCTATGAGATCAAAGAGTTTTTTAGATTTACTACTTACTAATATCCTAGATAAGATAACTAAAGTTAAACAATTATGTCCAATAGATAATTCAGATCTTAGGGTGTCTGAATTTGAAGTGTTAGGATACAATCAAGTTAAGCATCCACCAAAGATAATATTTGACAAGTGTCTGATTCTTGATCTAGATGAGTTTTATAAGATTAACTCTATTGATTTATCAATAGCTGATAGAGAGGGGCTCAGTGTAAGCTGAAATAACCTTGAAAGTATTTTTAACGAGCATCTTAACAGATGTAATAAAATATCATGAGAAGGCATGAGAAATTTTCTTCTCCTTGGTGGAATATAAGTCACTGTATATTATTGAGAAAGAAAAAGAAAAAGCATAGTATTGGGAAAAGGCTGAAAATGAGTTCTGCAAAAAGAACATATAACTTGATAAGGAGAAGACTGGAAGCATCTGTAGGAATGCTAAAAGCGAATATGAACGCATATATTGACCACAGAGCCAGTAAAGAAATTCTACTCATATGTTAATCAGTCTAAGGGTAAGAAAAAAGCATTTGGTCCAATTGTTTATGATGGAGAGATATTACAAGTAGGAGAAATACTGGCAAATGTGTTTAACAATTATTTCATGGTAGATGATGACTTTGGATAACAAGCTACATATGATCTGAACAGTATAATATTTGATAAATTTGTTTGCCCTTTGTTTGGCCAAGATTTGGTGAGATCTTTATTAAATATCTCATATTTAAGAGAGTTATAGTATGGAACCAGCTAATCTACCAGGTTCTTTCTGGGTAGTTTGTAATAGTACTATCACATGCTTATTTAACAAAGTGTTAGAATATGGTTATGTACCTGCAAGCTGGAAACTTTTTGAAATTCCTGTTCACAAAGGTGCACCTGTGGATAAAATTACTAGCTGTAGGCCAATTAGTTTAGCCTTGATAGGTGTTAAGTGTTCTGAAAGGTGCTTGTTAAATGACAAGGGAACTTCAGGGTAGTTTGATGGATACCTCACAACACAGTTTCACTGAGAACAGGTCAGCCTTCATTAAGATGGTTATTTTTTATGAGCCTGTGTCACAGGCTTTGGATATATGACTATCATATGCTGTATTTGTATTTTGGACTTGTTCAGGGCATTTGACAGTATTCCTCACTCTGTTATTTTAGAGGCCATGCAGTACTATCTTATCAACCCATATGTTTTTTATTGTGTGGCCAACTAGCTGAGAGGATGACAACAAAAGGTTAAAATAGGTAACCATACTTTGGAATTGTTTGAAATAAGCAAAGGTGTACCTCAGGGATTAGTTTTATGCCCCTACCCGATTAATATATTTTTTCTTTAAAGGAAAACTCCACTCTATATCTAAAAAATCTGTTTTTTCACTCTTTGTTTCCTGACCTATTTTAACATCTCAAAATCACTCTCAGTGCTTCATTTGTAATTTTAGCCTATTTTCCACAACATGGCTACCAATGGGGCTTGATGTATTAATGTGATCTTTTTCTTACACAACTCTTTCTCTTTCCCGTAATGCTTTGTATGACTCATGCCAGACATAAGGAAGTAACTGTGGATTCCCATGCCATTGACATATAATGGGATTTGTGTGAGGCAGTGTCATCTTCTTTACCTTCTGTAAAAGGACTGCTTCTTTTCTGTCTCTAATCACCCTCATTTATGTTTGGCTCAGAGCGTTTTACGGGTCTATGTCAAATAAACGAAAGCTTGAAATGTCGATTGTCATATGGTTGAGAATATATGATCGACATTTCAAGTGTTCAGAGGTTGACTTTAACGGCATTGTATGGTGCAGAATGGGAGAATTTCCCTTTTCTGCACTGAAGTGGGTTCTCGGAGTTAGTATATTTAAGTAGGGGGGTGTGGGGTCTGCAGGAGGGCTTGCCCCCCTGCTCGCACTGTTAAGATATGTTTTTTTTTAATTATATATTCAAACTTTCAAATATTGACCATATGGTCTCGAACATATGATATTCGACATTTTGAAAGTTTGAATATATAACATAGACCCTTGTTTTACATTATACTTAGAAGTTATCCAGCTACAACCAGAAAAGTAGCTAAATTGCAGGCCTTTGTTCAGGGTTTTCTTTTGTAGTCAAAGAGGAATTGACAGTCCCCTTCACCATCCTACTGGAGAGGTGTTAAAGCTGTCACTGCACTGAGACACTCTTGCAGAATCAAGTGCAATTGACAGCTCATAATGGAAAGGAAGGGACTTCCAATATAAATCTCTTCCCCTCTGCCTGCAGTAGGGAGATCTATTTATTTTAATAGTTTCATTATTTTTTCTGGGTGTAAGTAGCAGAAACTGTTTGATTATTTTGGTTTGTTTTATTACTAATAACAATTGATTTACTCCTTGCTATATTTACAACCAATATTACTAATGGTAACAAGGAACTGCATAAAAGACTGTATATATTCTATGCTTGTCCTATAGAGGAGTACAGTATGCAGTTGTGCATATATAGTAAAGGAGACTTGTTATTACTTGATAGAATTCAATGTAAGTATAGTAAGAGAATTCCTGGAATTAGAAGTAATTCCTATCATCTTTGGCTAGAGAGTCTGGGCAACTTTTCTATAAGTTACAGATACAAGTAGTATAAACTAACTTTGGCCTTTAAAGCTGTAACAAATGAACTTCATTGATGTTGAATGTGGAATTACATAATTCATGCAGAGATACTAGAGGAGCAAAGTAATACATATAAAGTAGAACAACATAGAACGGCACTGAGAACTTGATATTTACTGTAAGCAATGGCTCACTTATGGAGTAGATTACCTTTACATATACAGCAAGCTAGTACACTATATTTGTTTAGAAAGCATCTTGATTCATAAGTGGCTGACAAAGTCTATTTCCTGGTTGCAGAGTCTGTTTGAGTTTTTAAATGGTCATTGGTCTTAATGCAGTTTTAGGAGAACTACTGAATTACTGAACTGTATATATATCTGTGTGTGTGCGTGTGTGCGCGTGTGTGTGCGTGTGTGTGTGTGTGTGTGTGTGTGTGTGTGCGCGCGTGTGTGTGCGTGCGTGTGTGTGTGTATGTGTGTGTGTGTGTGTGTGTGTGTGTGTGTGTGTGTGTGTGTGTGTGTGTGTGTGTGTGTGTGTATGTGTGTGAGACCCATATATTTATTCATTTCTTGACATATATACTTACCCATTAATATTTTTCAGCAGAGCTTGTCCAAAACAGTCCAGTGCTGGTTTGTCATTTATTGCGCAAATGAGTGAGAGAGACTTGTTTTGATTTACGTATTAATTTTTACCCCTGAATTTTACTGTTATAGTGAGGTACAACTCCAAGCAATACTAAGCATTGTAAGTATTTAAGTGTGACTGGCACAACTGGTAGGTCAGAGGGAGTAATTTATGAGTTACCTACCTTTGTATAAGGTTAAGCCAATGACTTAATTTAATATTTCTTTGCTTATGTGTATATTTTCCCCGTATACTTTGACTTAAATTATTGTTTTATTTTCTTTGAATTCTGTGGTCACTGATTTTGATTATTCTTTGCTTTCAGAATTCTTTATTCATTTGTGGCTGAAAATTGATATTATAAATGAGTATGCCATTAATAATTTGGTAAGAAACTGTTGCAAAAAAGTGTAAAATCCCATGACTAGAGGAACTCCCTGGTCAGCCTCAGTAAGAAGCTGAGATCCCTCATAAAATCCTCCAAAGCTAGTTATGAAAACAAAATCACCACTGATTCTAAAGACAGCCACAAAGCATTCTATAGTTATGTCAAGAATCTCAATGGCAACATTCAGATGTGCTCTTAGTTACAGCACAATGGCACTAAATATACAGAACCAACTGATATTGCCAACATCCTGGCAGTGCTAACTTTATCCCCCTCTCACCCCCTAAAGGGCCCATCTCTATACCAGAAGAATGCTAAGTTCCTGTAATCATGGCTGCACAGGTAAAAACCTCACTCTCCAAAGCCAAGAACACAGCATCCATGGGACCTGACAACATCCCAGGCTGCATTCTACAAGAACTACAGAATGAACTGGCACCCCACCTAAGTACCATGTTATATCATAGCCTCACCTTAGGCTCTGTGCCCATTTAATGGCACATTGCGATGGTTATCCCACTCCATAAAGGGGAAGCCATGACAGTCCCCAGGAACTACCGCCCCATTAGCCTGATGAGCCTGGTCTGCAAGGCCATGGAATGTATCATCATGGAACTCATAAACAAAGACATTGGTAATCTCCAAACTCTGGACCCCACACTGTTCAGGTTTGTACAAGGCAGATCATGTCTCCTAAACCTGATAGACTTCTTTGAAGCAGTCACCGAAGCCATAGATGAGGGTAAGGTGGTTCACACAGCCTATCTAGATCTTGCCAAGGCTTTCGACATCATCCCCCTCTCTGGAATTATCGATAAACTCACTAAAGTAGGTATAAATCCCTATGTCACAAGATGGGTTGCCAACTGGCTTACTGACAGAACCCACACTGTGAAAGTAGCAGACTCCAAATCCGACTTCAGGCCAGTGACAAGTGGAGTACCACAGGGTTTAGTCCTGGTTCCTCTCCTGTTTGGTATCTACTTCTCTGAAGTACAGGCTAACACAGAAGGTCTTTGGCTAACTAAGTTCGCAGATGACAGCAAACTAGGAGCCATAATCAAAACTCCTAATGATGTGGACATCCTACAAAAGGGCCTCACTGAGACAGATGCCTGGTGTCAAAGCCATGGCCTCAAGCTCAATGCCAAAAAGTGCAGTGTCATCTCCTTTGGTAAAAACTCTGTACCCATGAACTACCACATAGTCGGTAGTCTACTTAACACTGAATGTGTGATAAGAGACCTTGGGACACAGGTGGGCAGTAGTCTCTCCTTTGATAATCACATTGCCACAGTGGTCAGGAAATCCTTGTACGTGGCACACCTCATCACAAAAGGTTTCTCATCCAATAAAAAAGATGTAATTGTTCCCTGTACTGATCACTCATTAGACCCATTATAGAGTACAATGCCCCTTTTTGTATGTACCTCACAAGACATACAACAACTGGAAAGGCCGCAGAAATACCTCACAAAGAGGATTACTGGCCTCAAACAGTTCCCTATGCAGACCGTCTCAAAAAACTCCAGCTTTACTCTGTCGCATATCGCCTACTCAGGGGCGATCTCTGCCTAACATACAAAGCTATGTCAAACCCAGAGCTGTTGGACATGCTCCACTTAAGGAAATCCCAATCCCTCTGAGCTACATGCTCTTGTGACTTAAACCTTGTCACTATAATAAACAGAACATGCTGGAGGGATAGATTCCTGTCCCAGAAACTTCCCATAAGCTGGCACAGACTACCTATCTATGTCAAACAGAGCTCCTCATCAGCACTCTTCCAGAAAAATCTTGATGATTGGATGGGAGATAGGAAATTCAACCTGGGGATCACTTCTGTGGCTCTGCTCGACAGGGGCACAGGAAAATAATTTTCTTGGGTGGTGAAAGCCAGGGTACCTTTTTGGCTAGGCTTATATAGGCCCTAGGGCCAAAAGCCTAGTGCCTACCTATGAAGCTATGAACCTATGAACAAGTATCTTGCCCAGTGTACAAAATACTATATATTTTTAAAGGTAACACCTGATGATATTGGAGACTTGTATCCCCATGTCAAATGTTGGAGGAGTCACTTACTATTGTTATGAGTACATCGAGACTTGCTGCTGAAGCTTGCACTTATGCAATCGGCACATCTTGGAAAACTTTTATTACATAGTATTAGTAACTGGGCTGATATGGTAAATAACAATATTATGCAAAGTCCAAATAGAACACATTTAGGAAAGGATACGTCCATTTCCAGTAAAGAGCAATCAAACCATATTAAACATGATAATACCAATGACAAGTCTGGATTTCGGGATACAAGTATTCAAGTAACCTGAAAAAGAAAGAAAGGGAGACGTTCACAACATATAACGAGGAATGGGAAGAAAAATAAATTGATTAATGTCTATAATGCAAAGATAAGAAAGCAGTCACCTTTCTAGCAAAAATTATGTAGAATGCAAATTACAGGGAATAACCTTGTTCCAAAGCAAAACATTAATTCTACAAAAAAATCATCAGTTCTCCAACAGTGAAGGTAGAACAGATAAGCAAGGGACAGGCTAAAAGGAAGAAATAAAGACTGAACTTGACTTAAAGAACGTTGCTGTATGAAAAAAGAGGAAAACTACAGATGATGACAACATTGCTCAGGCTATAGAATTAAAAGAATCAATGAAATAAGTAGTGAAAACAGTGCAAATGATAAACCTGATAGGTTCATAAGACAGTACTAGGCTAATGACCCACAGATGGCCTATTTATGTCTAGCCATGCTTTCCATTTGTATTGGGCAGGGTTTCATACTATAGGCTTTTATGGGGACTATATATATATATATATAAATATATATATATATATATATATATATATATATATATATATATAAATATATATATATATATATATATATATTTATATATATATATGTATATTGGTCTAGGACTATTCACTGAAAGCTCAATTCACTGAAAACACAATTCACTGAAACACATTTCACTGAAAGTTATATATGACCTTTTCCCCAATGTAGTGCAACCCTGGAGTTAGAATATGTACTAAGGGGGGTGTGGGGGGTGTAGTCCCCGACCTTTTTTAAATATTTTGAACTATACACATGGACACTTGCAATTTCAATAAATTACTCTTTTCTAAACTTTTTTTAAACAACAATTTCTGTTCTTCCATTTTTAGGAAAACCACCTACTGCAATTCCTTCTTGCATTTTTCAAGTTGTCACCCCTGGAAACAGAAGCGGTCGATTGTGAAGGGACAACTAGTGAGGGCAGCTCGTATGTGCAGCACGGATGAAGCTTTCAAAAAAGAATGTGCCTTACTTAAAGACTTCTTCTTAAACAGAGGTTACCCGGTAGACTTGGTTATTGAACTGACTGTGGAAGTCTCCTCTAAATGTTTGGAGGGTTTTCTTACACCTATTCTCTCCTCTAGACCTCCCTCCTCGCCAAGTGAAAGACTATTAGACACACTGGATCCATCGTCTTTGGATCCATCTTTTGTGCAGGATCCTATTGTTGTGGACACCAACAAGGACCCTGATTTCTCGGCCAGTTTCATTACTGCCTTCAACATAAACTCAAGGCATATTTGCTCCATTATGAGGAAGACCTGGTTTTTTATCATGAATTCGGGGTTACACGATAGGTTGGGTTCATCTCCTATCTTCACCTATAGGAGGGGCAATAACCTTAAAGACATTTTACAGAGAAACACGGAATGTGAACACTTGACGAGAATAAAGGGCACAACTACTTGTGGGTGTTGCAAATGGTGCAGATACCTGCGAGTAGGTAATTCTTTCATTATTGGGGAGAAGAAATATTTCATCAATCACAAAATTAATTGTAAAACGAAGGCCATAGTATACGTAGCATTTTGCCAATGCTGCGCAGCTTTCTATGTTGGTAAAACAGACAGACGCTTCTGTGACCGTATATACCAACACATCTATGCTATTAACAATAAGAAAAGCGACAACGCGTTGTCAAAACATATTCTTATCAACAGCGGCCACAGCTTCCTGTTCATGGGCATTGATCATATCAGCATGGACATCAGAGGTGGCCCACAATCTCTCATTGTCGAGACTCGTGAGCTCGAATGGCAACTCCAACTGGATGCCTTTTCATTTCCTGGGCTAAACGAAAACTGTAACATTGCTGCAATTCTTAAATACAAGAGTTACCTTAGATAATACTTTTTTACTTTTGGTGGCCAACCAACCTATCTTATTGGCCAATTCTAAGGACAGTGAACAATGTTGTTTATATTGCTTTGCTAGGGTTTAGCCGATTCAGTGTTCTATTTCATCTACAGTTTAAAGTAATAGCAATTCTAACATATCGATTTTCCTTTGATATGTAGTTTGTTTTTATATTGCTTGTTCCTGTTAGGTGACCCGATTCAGTAGTACATTTATTTGCTCTCGCCTACTGATACTCACTATATACAGCTTATTTAGCTTCACACTTCATTTTAGAATGTTTTAATACTTTTACATAAGTTTTATATGGCATATTATGTATTTGTACTCACCCGCTCTCTTTGTTATTGTTGCCCTTTTAAGTTTCATCGTTGCCCCTTTAAGCAACCTTGTGGCGCTTGTGGTGATGTCGTCAACAAGCGCCAGTTACTCTGTTTTAAATGCATTAGGTTTTAATCCTGTCAACTGCTGATGAAGCTTCTGGTTTTCTGGAAGCGAAAACGCTGTTTTTGTCTTTAAATAAATTGCGTTTCTTTCCTTTACATCGTTCTGGCTGCAGTGGTGTTCCGTTTGTGTTTTTAGTGAGTTTATTTGGTTTTTCATTCAACTCTTTTCTAAACTTAATAGATATGCAAACTATATATATATATATATATATATATATATATATATATAGCTACCTGGACATGAGTGGTCACACTGTTACAAGCTCTCTCTTTCTAACAGAGACATTGGTGCCAGACATGGGTACATTTTTTATTCTCGATCAACTGGTCCAAGTTATGCTTGAATAAGTGCAATGAAGAACTCTTCACCACATGGATAGGACGTCTGTTCCGGAGTAGAGGCAACTCTGAGATAGATACCTATCCCACTAACATGTCTTATGTATGTTACAGATGATGTCTAGATCCCTGAATTGACTACTTCCAATGCTATTTGTTGTGCAGATGTTCAGTAGGTCCTTTGGAAATGGATCAGAGAATACTTTACAGGTCAGGTATAGATCCCCACTGAGCAGTCTGTATGAGGCTGAGTATAGGAATAGGGCTTTGAGGCAGTCCTTGTAGAACATGCCTTCTCCACCAGATATTGTTTTGTAAGGAGCCTTTGTGGATATGCTAGTTGTTACATATGCCCGGTGAGGTACATACCAAAGTGGGCATTGTATTCAGAGACTAGTCTAAAGAGAGCACAGTACAACAGAATAGTGACATCTTTGGACCTAGATGCCATATGCTTGGTTATAAGCTGTTAGACACAGAATAATTTCCTTACTACAGCTGACACATGATGATCAAAGGCCAAGTCACTGTCCACAAACATTCCAAAACTTCTGATCACAGGGTCTATTACCAGGGGAGTACTATCAGTGTAGTAATTTGCCAGGATGGCTGTCTTACTGAGGTTTACTATTATACAAACCAGGAAGGCAGAAAGACAAACGAAAACCAGGTGTGTATGACACAGAACACAGGAACAACCAAGAGTTGCTCTAAAAAATGTAGTAAAATCCGCTGGCTTTTATTGATATAACATGAAACTAAATTTATAAGATAAGTGCTTTTGTCTTCTAAAACTAGAAAACTTCATCGGATAAAAGCATTTGAAAAAACAGGCCTTTTTATAGTCCAGTTTCAAAGTTACTAGAGTAATCACATGATTGCCTAGCCTCTGTTCATAACCAAAAATATTTAAAGAAACAATGCTGTAGCTGGAAAACTAGAGGACACTGTAGCATATAGTGTGTTATACAAGAACCAATACAATGAATAATAAATACAAAACAAAAAAAAAGTTTTGTAAAAAATATATGTAACATATAAATGTAAAGTCCTTGTTCATAAAGTACTTATTTTTCAAAATCCATTATAAACTTCATGTGAAACAAATTGAATAAATATATTTTAAGTAAAACAATATTCTTATTTTAAATGCAAAAATACAAAGGGCCAATATACTATCTGTCAATTGCCTTTAATTTTAGTAGCAAGAGATCGAGGCCTGGTTATTGAGGCCAGGCCAATTTAGGGCATTGACCTTAAGCTGCCAGTAGATTTCAGGTTTTTGAGAACCAATGACCATGGTCCCCCTTTGTCATTTATATGCATTTGTTCAATGACAGAAAACTTGAAGGTGTGATCTGGGTATTCCACAACAAGTTTAACCAGGGCATTTGTGTCATTTTTGGTCTTCAAATCGCATGTGTGCTCATATATCCTGTGACATAATCTTCTCTCAGTCTTTCCAGTATAAAACCCAGGACCAACGTTACAGTGGGCACAATAGACAACCCTGGTACAGTTGCAGCTAAATTTGTTTCTAGGTTTAAGTAATGTATTGTTGACAAAAAAGGTACGACCTTCAAGTATAAATCTGCAGTAGGGGCAACACCCACATTTCTTCATGCCTGCATTTATATTCCATGGGGATTAAGGGGTCTATATTATGACCCCAAAATGACAGGGGTGTGAGGGTGAAGACCCCCACTTTGTAATGTTTGAGCTGGTGTGTTGTGTCTGGATGGCCTACCAGTTTTTTCCCTAGGAAATAAATCTGTGATCTAGTTGTTTGCGCAACTTGTAATTTGCTCTTTATGTGTCGCTAAAACAGCGTTCAGTGTTTAGCCAATTTGCCATCGTAACATAGACCCAGATTAAGTACTTTCTAAAATGTTCTTCAGGTTCTTGCCTTTTTTTAAAACAAAAATGGGGAGTAAGACCCACTTGGTCCCATGTTTTTCTTTCATTTGTGAGAATGCACCATTTTTTTCTCACAATGATTTATATGAAAAAACTGTCCAAACTAAATACTGTGATGTTAGACTTCTCAAATATTTCTGTATTGTTGGTGTTATTAGTCATAGTAACAGAACCAGTTAGGTTTGTGGGTATTAAGCCCAAAACTGGGAAGAAAATATTTTTGTTCATGTTTATTTATAGCTTTGAGCATCAGATTTGTGATGAAGTTAAAAGGATAGTCACATTTACAAAATACATGCCTTTGAGCAGGCAACATTCATCCTAAAAGCAGTCATCATTGATGGTCATGCAGGAAGCCTGAACAAACTGACCTTTTACAATGTTTTTTTTTGTGTATGGAGGTGGGCACTGGCAAAATGAAGGAAACTGTTGGAAAAAGTTTATTTTTGAAAAATGTTTGGAGTAAAACGTTTCTGTATGGTGTCTTTTGTAAGCTAAATGTTAAGGTAGGCGATGTAGCTGTCATGTGTTTGATGTGCTAATTTCAAAAAAGAAATAATATAACCAATGTTTTAGGCAAAGGAGAGTTTCCACCACTGAAGAGGTCAGACAGAATAAGAGGATATCCACAGAGATTCTCCAGTCAATGGCAAGCAGCGGCTTGTGGAAAATAGCCAGAAGGGAAGGAATGAGAGCAGAAAGGAAACAGAAGAGTTATTCAATGTTTTGAGAGAATTTGTGAGCTGGGTATTTGTAATTTAGTATCCAGACAACACATTAAACATAGGGACAACATTACTGCTGAAGAAAGAATTATTCTGCAACAAGTTCAGGATAATAATTCTATAAGAATCATGAAGCCAAATAAGGGGGGGTGAACTTATTATGATGGACCAATCTGATCACAATAAAAAATGCAGAAACTGTTAGGAGATGATGTATACATAAAAGTCTTAATAAATGAACTGAATATAGCATACAACAAAATAAGAATAAACTTAAAGAATTTGCTTATTGATAAACAACTTTCTGTAGAGGACTATAACTACCTGAGTGTAAACAAACCTACTACTCCATAAATTTTCAGGATTCTGAAGGTGCATAAAAATTTAACACAACCACCATTCCAGCCCATCGTGGATGCTAGGGGTTCGATAACCCAGCCCATTGCTAAACTCCTAGACACTAAAATTAAGGACCTTGAGTGTTCTGAATCACGTCTGCCATGACTCTTGGGGATTCTTATGGAAAACAATGAGATACATTTCAAAGAATCTTATGCAGTTATCATTACTGATGTGAAAGATTTATACACTGTTATCCTACACCAACTTGGTGTTGAGTGGTTTACAGAATTCCTAGCAGACAAGGGCATAAAACAAGTTGAAATTAACGTATATGAAAATCTCCTTGAACTTGTCCTGGAAAACAATTTCATAATTTTTGAAAAGGAAGTAGTTTTACAAACAAAAAGAGTTGCAATAAAAGCAGCATGTGGGGATCTGTTTGCTAATGCAGTTATGATCCAATGGGAGAAACAAATTTCTTCTTGATTCAGCTTTTTTTCACATCATGTAAATGTTATACACTCTATCTGGATTATATTTTTATCCTATGGAACAACAATAGCCATAAGATTCCCTCACTTATTGATTACATCAACAATACCACTTCTTTTTTGAAGTTCACATCAAACTCTTGACAGCCACATTGTCTACCTCAACATTTGGCTTATGAAAGATACTATACAGAAATGTTTTACTTCAAAAATTTTTTCAAAAAGAAACTTATTCTAACAGTTTCCTTCATTTTACCAGTACCCTCCCCATACACAAAAAAATAAAAAGCTGTAGTAAAAAGCCAGTTTGTTTGAGCTGCCTGCATGACCACTGGTGATGACTGCCTTTGGGATGAATGTTGCCTGCTCAAAGACACGTTTCTTAAATGTGGCTATCCTTTTAACTTTTTCAAAGATCTGATGAGTTATAAATAAATGCAAACAAAAATATTTTCAGCCACTTTTGGGCTCAACACCCACCAACCTTACTGGTGCTTTTACTATTAACAATAACAGCAACAATACAGAAAGATTAAAGAATTCTTTCATCACAGTATTTAGAATGACAGTTTTTTCATAAAAGACATTGTGAGAAAATACTGGTGCATTCTCATGAACTAAAGAAATACATGAGACCAAGTGGTTCTTCCTCTTGATTTTGTTTTTAAAAAAGGCAAGAACCTGAAGAACATTTTAGAAAGCACTTTCCCCATGAAACACAAATGCAGGCATGAAGAAATGTGAGTGTTGCTCATACTGCAAATTTATAATTGAAGGTATTACCTTTCTTGTGAACAATATATTACTTAAATCTAGAAACAAATCTAGCTGCAAATCTACCAGGGTTGTCTACTGTGCCCACTCTAACATTTGTCCTGGGTTCTATACTGGAAAGACTGAGAGAAGATTATGTCACAGGATATATGAGCACACATACGATTTGAAGACCAGAAATTACACAAATGCCCTGGTTAAACATGTTGCGGAATACCCAGATCGCACCTTAAAGTTTTCTGTCATTGAACAGATTCATATAAATGAAGGGGGACCATGGTCATTGGTTCTCGAAAACCTGAACTCTACTGGCAGCTTAAGGTCAATGCCCTAAATTGGCCTGGTCTCAATGACCAGGTCTTGATCTCTTGCTACTAAAATTAAAGACTATTGATCAAAACAACCATATCCAATAACTCTGCAGGTGACTGCCTGTTCTCAAACTCTGTTGGAAAAATATGGAATAAACTACCCTCGGATATCTCATCTCTGACTTCTCTCCCACTTTTTAAAAGGAATCTAAAACTGTATCTCAATAAAAAATGGCTATGCCCCTGTAGTAACCCAGACTAACTCTGTTTCTTTTCTTGTCTTCTTCCCTATTTTTTCCCTACTATACCCTATAACTCAACAGGGGACTGTCCTCCAACTTTGTTGGAAAATATGGAATAAACAATCCTCGGATATCTCATCCCAGACTTCTCTCCCACTTTTTAAATGCTTCTAAATGGTACCTCAATAAAAATGGCTATGTCCTTGTACTAACTAGACTCACTCTGTTTTCTTTTCTTTACTTTTCTTCTTCCCTATTTTTTCTCCCTGCACCCCTTTCAGCTTTTCTTTACCTCTCATTACACTTTAGCATTCTTCTTATAAAATTTATGTTTAGATTCTTTGTATTGTAATGATTATTGTGATATGCACATCACGTAGGTTGTAGTTTATGTATTTTATGGTTTTAAGTTTGTAATTCGCAATTTCCTTAAAAAAAATATATATGTACTATTTGGTTTGCTGTTAGCATTATATTTGTTATAACTTCTATTGTAACACCTTCTTAAACCTTGTAATAATTACTGGAGCTTTTCTCCCCGGGCCTCTACTGAAAATGGACATATATCCAGATAGACTAGCCCGGTCAACAAATGTAAAATAAAATAATAAATAAATAAAATAAATAAAGACAATTGACAGATGGCATATTGATGAAAGCGCTTATCTTAAAAATTTTATTTCAGCTTGTATCAGTGAAAGACAGCACATTTTACTACAATGTTTTTTCAGAGCATCTTTTTATTGCACCTGTGTTCTGTGCCACGCACACCTGGTTTAAGTTTACTATTATACATTTCTTGGCATTGAAGTTTAAGCCATGACTCAGGCACCAGTTATTAGTTTGTGTCAGACCTTTGTGGAGACAGTATTTGCATCTTTGGGGGATTCTATGAGTGCGCCTAGTTTGTAACTGACTACAGACTTGTCAGCCAGAGACCATTAATGTTAATCTTAATTTCAGAGAAGAAGATACCACAAAAAAGGAGCAGTTCCAATACTCAGCCCTGTGGGACTCTGTTAGTGACTTGTATTTTTGCAGAGGTAGACTCCATTATGCTAACTTCTTTAATTCTGTCTGTAAGCCAGCTGGCTATCCAGTAGGTGACATTGGGATTTATACCTGATCTTGTGAGTTTGTCTACAAAACCAATGTAGGTATTGTGTTGAGCACCTTAGCCAGGTCAAGCTGGTCCAGATGCACCAACTTGCCATTATCCATTGTTTTGGGGACCTTCTCAAAGAAATCCACCAGTCTGAGCAGGCATGACCTGCCCATGAAGAAACCAGTCTGGGTTGGCTCCAGTGTCTGAAGGTTTCCAGCATTATTGATCATATTCATGATAGTTCTTTCCATGGCTTTACATATCAGACTAAACAGACTTATGGGTCACTGGTTACCAGTGTTTATGGATGGCATGCTGTTGTGCAGAGGGATAACAGTTTCTGTCCTCCATTCATTTAGTGGCTACAATTAAATAATGATTCATGTGGGACCAATACGTCATGTTAAATTTTTTTTATGAGGCATCCATGGATATGATTAGGACCCATCAATGCAGAGTTTTTAGCCTTGGAAAGAGCATCAAAGATGAGTTCTCTACAGATAGTTGGAGTAGTTATGGTTGGTGTTTTTTCTTGATAGGTATCAAAGAGAGAAAGTGGAGTAAAGTTGGAAATTAATTTATTGGCCAGCAGATCCTCCGTCTTTTTAAATTTCTTTTGGGTTTCTAATATCATGACAGGACTGGACCCCACTCCCATGTCAACATATGATTAAAGTTCATGAAATTAGTATTGTTTCAGTCTTTGATGTTAGCCAGAAGTGCTCTTTGCAGCACCTGCAATGTGCCCAGTATTGACTCCTTCTTCAATTCATAAGGAGTTACATGTATTGGTAACATATCTAAGTATGATTGTAAATTATTTTTATAAGACCCATTGTTCATACTACTATTTGAACTGTCTGGGTATCCTTCTTCCACATTGTCCTCATTTCTGCCTGCAAATCCTGGTATTGTATGACTTTGTGTCTCTCTGTAAGTAAGATACTATAATCACTGGGTGTAGCAATTTCAATGATCAATGCTAGTTTTGTCTTCTTTTCATGAACTACTCTATCTGTTTTTCTCATATCTGTTTTTGAACTGTTGGTAATGGGTTATCCTATGTGATGTACACTTCATCATTTTCTATGATGCTTTGTGGCTCATGTTTCAATTGTTTTACAGCTACCTCAATATTATAATGTTTGCACAATCCCCAGTGCAACAATCTTGCCACATTACTATGGCTTTCAGTATACAGTCCTTTTGCCATTAGTGCATCACAACCAGCAACAAGGTGTGTGACTCTTTCCAATTTTGTTTTACGAAACCAGGATTTGTCTGTTTATCCCACATATTCAATGAACTTTGTAAACCAACGTGTATGTAGCCCACTATCTTGAGCCGCCGATAATAACCTTTCATCTTTTGGGTTAAATTCACCTCTCCTTAACCATTCCTGTGTTTGATCCTGATCAACATGAGGTTGTTCCAAGAGTTTTCTATACTTGTAACTATATTTATGTATTTTCAACATTTCTTGCCTTCTTATTTAATCCTTCACCTTGTATTCTTTCTTTTGTTTTTGGGTACATTCAGTTGCTTCCTGATTTTTATCTACTTCTGGTTTGACTTCCATCTTAGACTTATTCTCCTCATGTTTTCAAACTTTCACTACTTTTGGGTCTGGTGGGGTCAGCAGATATGTATGGAGTTTTATGACTGCAGATCTATACATGTAATCAGTTTCAAGGAGTCCCATCCCTCCTTCAGAATGGGGAATATATGACCCTGGTATACACTGATTTTTATAAATCATTTGGTGACCATGAGGCATCCTTCTTGTTTTCCTGTGCAACTGATCCAACACTTTTTGGGGCCAGTAAATCTCTCCAAAATTGTAAGTTAGGACAGGAAAAGTAAATTGGTTTATAGCCTGGACTTTGTTCCTAGATGTCAATGCTGTTTTCAGTATTAATTATAGACTTCTAAGATATTCCTTACTTTTATTTGTATTTCTTCATCTTTTATTGTTGATCCGTCAATTCCCAAATATTTATACACTCCGTCTTGCTCAAGTTCATTTATATCACGTTCCTGTCCCAGGCTGATGTTTTCTTGGTGCTGCAGCTTTCCTGACTTAACAGTTGCTTTTGCACATTTATCAAGACCAAATTACATTCTTATATCACCTGAAAAGGTTTTGACCACTTGCAGTTGTGCTTTCAGTTCTTCTACTGATGAACTATACAGTTTTAAATCATCAATGGCACAGTGGTGCAGCAGTAGCATTGTCACCTCACAGCAAGATGTTCTCCTGTTTGATTCTCAGCTGGGGTGCCTTCTATGCAGAGTCTGCATGTCCTCCCTGTGTTCATGTGGGTCTTCTCCAGATGCTCCAGTTTTCTCCCATGTTACAAAGACTTGCATCTGAAGCATTTTTCCCCTGGCTTCCGCTGAAAATTGGCTTCATTCACAGCCAGACTTTCCCTGGTTAACAAATGTTAAATAAATAAAAAATCCACAAAAAGAAGGTGAGAAATCTTTACACTTTGTTTTTTTCCTGGGAGCCAAATTGTAGCCATGATTTAATTTGTTAAGTAGACAGCTTAATGGGTTAAGGGAAAGGCAAAATAGCAGCGGTGACAGATTCACCCTGGAATATTGAATTTTTATCCCTGGAATATTAATTTGTCCTTTATCATGACTTAACTGCAACATTATTTGCTACTGTTTCATGGTTGCTGTAATGTAATAGATAAGTGTTGGTTGCATCTTATACATTTATAAGCACTCTTTTATCTATGAATGTGAGATACTGTCAAATGCTTTTTGTAGTCTATTCATGCCTTACTTAGATTATTCTCTTTTTTTACAGTTCTCCATTATGACTTTATTTAACAACAAATGATATTTTGTTCCATATGACTTTCTTTTGTCAGCCTTTTGTTCTATTGTTATGATTGAGTTTTCTTCTAAATGACTAAAACTCTGCTGGCATCAGTTCCAGTATATAGTTGATATGTCAATGAAAGGTAAATTATTGGTCTATACTTTTTGCAGGTTCACTCTTAAGTAGGAACATTGTTTTTCCTGTTGTTAACAAGGTTGTTGTCTGCTCAGGGTGCACATATAAATAGTTCTTACTCATGGCTAAATCTTTGTGCAAAGATGTTAACACTTTCAGACAGAAGTTAAGTAATACGTCAGGCCTGGGGTTTTCCGTTTAGAGGATTTTCTTAACTTTGTTTCAAGCTCTCTGGCTGTTACATCATCCCATGTCATATCCTATACCTTTAAACTTCTTTTTTCCCGCAAAATGTTTTTATTAATTTTATAACACAATAACTTAACATTATAGTAACAAGAAAAAAAAACAAATAAACAATATACAATGTCCATAACACTTAAAAAAAGGAATATATATATATATATATATATATATATATATATATATACATATACATATATATATATATATATATATATATATATATATATATATATATATATATATATATATATATATATATATATATCAAGCAATTAAATGATGAGTTGTGTTGTTAGTCCTTGATTTTATAGTTGCAATCTCATTCTTAAAAATGGGTTCCGGCATGTAGATCGCAAGACAAATGCCTGCGAGCTACAACACTGAAAGCAGAAGACCGCAGCACCATTAGATCGTAGATCGGTGCAGCCAAAAGAGAGATACACTGTGGGATCCACGCAGACAGGAAAACAGACAAAAGAAGATGTTCCCTAACATAAATAAGCAGGCTGTTTCCTGACAGTGGAAACAGCCACGCAAGACAAGTGACTGGCAGGAAAAGTGGTTATGAAGGTCTAAACACAGAAATAAAGAAAATACAGCTTACCAGTAGCCCTGCACAAGCATGCAAATCCCCTAAACACAACCTGTACAGTAAACCTCGCTGTGGGAAGCTCTCGGACAGAAAATGCCAAAGAAGCTGCAGCTAAGAGATACCCTTTTACATGTGCACTGTATACAAGTTACAACACCACAAGCATCCCTGCCCATACCTCCCAACTGTATAGTTTTCGCAGACTACCCGGAGTTTTGCAGAAAATGTTTGGTCCATATGTCAAACTATTGTAGCTGTCTGGCAAATTAGTGGCAAATCATTGTACACAGAAGTTAATAACAGTCATTTGAGTTTCAGACTTCATACCCTTCAGGAAATTCATGCTAATCCACAACTTGTTATTCTGTCAACTGTTTAAGTTTGTAAAAGCAAGATCTGAAAGGTGTCCCTATTTGTACCACTATTGTTATGGCATTATACAATTTTGTCCAAGCAATTTGTACCACTATTGTTATGGCATTGTCCAGATTTACTTACTCTAAGAGGTTGAGAGGTATGCCTGCAACAGAAAGGCACTGTCCTGCCAGAGCCACCCTAGTGCAGTGGCAGGTGGAAACATGTCAACCCTAGCAATCACAGACCACCTACCTAACAGTGCAAAAGCAACCACTGTAAAAGGGAACACTGACACAAAGGGGAGGGAAAGTATGTATGGGACACAAAAGAGTATCAACACACCTCCAAGTCCACAGCAGACTGTAGACCAGTGAAGAAGCATGTGTGTAATGTGGGGGTTGCCAAACCCGTCCAATGGTTGTTGCAGCTGAGGTATGCACATATGCAGAGGCAGGTAGGCAGAAAAGGTTGCTACATAGGGATACATTCCTATGTAATCTCTGTCACTGAAACTGAGACTTGGCCCCACATCCTGACTGACCAGCAGCAATAGCTGGGAGTTAAAGGGGACCTATGCAGTATATGCAGAATCAGTGGTGTAAGCAAGCTGCATAGACACCTGCTGGTCTACATTAACTTGTCAACTCCATGGCTGTGTGAGCTGCACATAGAGAATCCCTAGCAGGACAGGTAGTAAGAGCAAGGTGGTGTGTATACTGCTGCACAGGGCCACTGTGGCAGACAGCGCTTATACAGAAGGGTACAACACAAGGTGGTGTGTATACTGCTGCACAGGGCCACTGTGGCAGACTGCACTTATACAGCAGGGTACAATGCAAGGTGGTGTTTATACTGCTGCACAGGGCCACTGTGGCAGACAGCACTTATACAGCAGGGCACAATGCAAGTTGGTGTGTATACTGCTGCACAGGGCCACTGTGGCAGACAGCGCTTATACAGCAGGGGACAATGCAAGGTGGTGTGTATACTGCTGCACAGGGCCACTGTGGCAGTCAGCGCTTATACAGAAGGGCACAATGCAAGGTGGTGTGTGTACTGCTGCACAGGGCCACTGTGGCAGACAGTGCTTATACAGCAGGGGACAACACAAGGCGGTGTGAATACTGCTGCAAAGGGCTACTGTGGTAGGCAGTGCTTATTCAGAAGGGTACAACACAAGGTGGTGTGTATACTGCTGCAAAGGGCCACTGTGGCAGACAGCGCTTATACAGAAGGGTACAATGCAAGGTGGTGTGCAGCAATGTACCCAAAGTCTGATAGTGGCCTGTACTGAAGTGGTGCCTACATTCTGTTCCCTGCTACACTGGATGTGATGGATACCGAGAAGCCATCTACAAGTAGTATTGCCATGATGGAATCTGTCTACATGTATAGCCTAAGTCAGCTTGGCAACAGATACAGCACAGTGCCCAGCCAATGGGGCAAATCAATGCTGGTAGTGGAGGGATATCTCTACTATTTAGAGCATGAAGCACCCCCTAAATGGTACTGGGCATGTATTGAGTAGAGAATAAAGGCCTGCAGAGGTTATGACATCCCTGTTTGCCAGGTTGAGGGGGAAGTACTGCTGAAATCACTGCCACACCAGCATGGCCCAGATGTAACAACTGCCCAAGTGGCTACACTGCGAGCAGAACTACAGCAGAGGGTGGTAACCAGCAATGAACTGCCCAGTCTGGTAATACAGAGTGTCCTAGGCACAGCGGATGACTACGTACTACAGGAGATGCCTTGCCATGCCACCCTGCATCATAGCATCACCAGGGTGTGGCAGAGGGTATGAACATCCATGTCCACACCTCCAACAACACGTGCAGATATCAATGTCAGCCAGTATCAACTCCGTAGTGGCAGCTTTATCCTCTGCAGAAAGTCTGATATGGATGGGACTGATTACTTAGTTCTACTAACTACAGCACAAAATCTGGCAGATTTATGCAGGTCAGACATCATACTTGAGGATGGCACCCTCCCAACACAAGCTGATATTTGTCATCAGCTGTATACTTTACATGGATGTATTGGCACCCACACCTCAGCAAGGATTGTCCCCCTGGTGTACTGTCTAATGACATGGAAATCAGACTCTGCATACAACAATATGTGGGAAATACTGAAGGGTATGGCTGCAGATCAGGGATGCACCTTGGCTCCATGGTACATTATGACTGATTTTGAGAAGGCAGCAATCCGTGCCAGCTGAAAGACATTCCCTAAGAGTATTCTGAAAGGGTGCCTATTCCATTTTGCACAGATCATTTGGCACCAAATCCAGCATCACCACCTTTTGGCCTTGTATGTGCGTGGCTGACCATGGAAGTATGCATCCCACTGCTCAGCACACCAACACCTGCCATCTTCCTACCCATTGAAGTTCTGGAATGTGTGTGATGTCTCTGACATGGACTTCTCGTGGACTAATAATCAGGTGGAGGCATGGCATCATCGACTGAAATTGTTACTTGACCACCCTACAGTGCAGCTGTCTGACCTTCTGTCTGTTCTGCAACAGGAACAGAACTTGACAGATACCCGAAAGGAGTAAATTTTGAGGGAGATGCCTGTGACACCACGTAGGAAGGCTATTGTTGTAAGGGAGTGTTGCCTAAAGCACATCTTCAACATAAGTGTGACTGCAGTGATGTGCAGGATTTCCTCCGTGCTGTGGCACATTTCTACAAGTTGTGAATATATTTTGATTTAGTACGCACCAAGCACTACACACATCACTTTACATGTTGTGTTAATAAAGGCTTTGCCCACAGTACACAGATTTCACAGTTCCACTTTCGTGCCCACTTGGCATCCAGTGACAGCCACATGTTCAACTGACAGTTGCACATTTTGGCTTCTAGGGGGGTGCAGAGTGTATCACTATGGGGGTTTGTGTCTGCAACCTGTGATTAGGGTGCAGGGGGTTCCTCTATTCCCACAGGGAATTGTCCAGAGGCATTTGTCACTGCAACTAAACTGCCAACCTGCCATGTGTCCACATCCAGCTGTCTCACAAGGGAATGTCACACTGCCTAGGCACCTGAATCCCTTAAAAAATGTATTTTGCAAGATGAATAAACTCAACTTTAAAGACATGAGTAAATTGGGATTCCCAATTTTTAGTACCAATTGTTCTTGCTATAGAGAGGATAGACCATAGTAAAAATGTTTGTTTTTTAGGAATGACTTCAGGAACAGGAACATTGAAAAGGATAAGGGAGTCAGAAATGATACAGTTGCCATTCCATAGAGCTTTACAAAGATATTTAAAGTCTAACCAAAATGGTGAAATTATTTGCAATTAACAACCATATGTATCCATTCAGCATAAGGGTGTCCACATCTCCAGCATTTCATTTCATCTTCTTGTACATTATTGGTAATCTATATGGGGTGAAAAAACATCTATATAAAATGTCCATGTGTATACATGGCAGAACAGGTAAGATGTGGATTCCTTCAATGACTGTAAACAAAGTTTTTTTTTTTATCTTTTTCTGAGAGTACTTGTTTATTAACTTCACTTGAATAATTCCAAAAAGAAACATCTGTTTTGCTAAAATCATTTCTGAGAATTTTATAAATAACAGATATGTATGAAATGTTTTTGGGTGAGCTTTAATAATTGTTGAGATAAAATCCAAGATTTTTAAGTTACTCTTATCGTATGCCTTTAATTAGGATACGAGCTTAGTATGTATAAAATCCTTACAAGGTTGGATGTCCAGCCAATTGCAATTTTTACACACATCTGGTGATCAAATAGTCTCTGCAGAGTGTATTTTATTAGCTGAGAGAAAATTATTCCAATATAATAGGTCACCCTTCTTAAATTCTAACATTTTGTGAGTATCAAAAGAAAAAAGATATTAAACATTCATTTGTATAGGCAATAAGAAACATAATTATTAATAAGTTATTAATTAATTGATTAGAAAACATAAGCCTTTTAAACATCAGCAATATTTGGTTTGTAAGAGGTGTTAAGAACAAGTTTTGACCTTTTACTTTGAATGTATATTTTTAAAATCCATATAAAGATGTTTGTATGTATTTGAGTATATGGTTCAAGCAATGTCCTATTACTGTTAAGAAGTAAGGTTTCATGTATTGATTTCCAATATGATATATAAGAACTATTATTCCAAAACAACATTGTGTTAATAAATGCAAAGTTTAAATAAAAATCAGTATTTGGAAACCCTATACCTCCTGGATCCCAGCTTGTGGTGTGCCAGGGAAGAGAAATTCTTGGTGTTTTGGGATACCAAAGGAAGTTAAGTAATAAATTATTAATTTTCTGTTTAATTTTCACAGGCGGAGGAATTATTAGAGCTTGGCCAATGAATACGATTTTAGGTAACAGTATCATTTTGATTAGTCTGTCTTCAAATGTGAAGAGGAGTCTGTTCCAACTCTCAATTAGACTTGTAATTGAATTTATAAGTTGGTAATTAGATGTGAGTGATTTTTTTTTATAATTAGATTCAATAATGATACCTAGATATTTAGCATGTGTGCCTTCCCAGTTTATGTCTCTTTTTGATCTAAGTTTCATAGTAACATTTTTATTCGCTAGAAGTGTCTGAATTTTGCTGTGATTGAATTTTAGACCAGAGATGTTTGCAAAGAAGTCTAGATTATGTAAAAGGTAATATATTGAATTTTCAATATCATTAGACATTATTAATAGGTCATCACAAACAGTTGCATCTTGGGGGATAATTTGCACTTTATATCCTTTAACGATGTCATTATTTCTAACACAATTTACAAGAGGCTCAATAGCCAGGGCAAAGAGTAATGTGGAAAGGTGGAACCCCTGTTTAGTACCTCTTAATATTTTGAATGGGCTAGCTAGATAGATAAGATCCAATCTTTATATAGGCTATTGTCTTTTCATCTAGTTTTTTAATTAATCCTATAAAGTTTGGGGAGAAATTGTATTTTTGCAGAGCTTTAAACAGGTCTACTTTTAAATTTCAAAATCCCAAAACCTCGAACCTCTAAATTCCAACATTCAGAAGTTCGAAGTTTTGGAATCTCGAAATGAAAAATAAAAAACACCTAAAATTAGAAAAGTTTAGAAATCATGTTTTTGAAGGGGGGCAAGCCCCCAACCCCCCTGCTACTTAAATATACCAACTCTAAGATTGCACTATAGTGAACAGAATGGTAAAGTTCCCATTCTGCACTATACTGTGATCTCCACTGATACTTTTCGAGATTCCAAAACTTTGAACTTCTGAACATTGGGATTTAGAGGTTTGAGGTTTTGGGAGTTTGAAATTTAAAAGTAGACCCCTTTAACCAGATATGGCTAACTTAGGGAGTTGAAAGCTTTATCTGTATCAAGGCTTAAAATAAAAAAGCTCATTTTTTTTCTTATTTGCTAAGTCTGTTAAGGAGAGCAGTTTAATTACATTGTCTTGTACCTTTCTGTTTTTGATAAACCCTGTTTGGTCTTCATGAATTAATATTGAAATATTCTTATTTAATCTGTCTGCTAAGATAGACACAAATATCTTGTAATCAATGTTAAGAAAAAAAAAATGGCCTGTATGATGGGCAAAGGTCGGGTTCTTTATTTGTTTTTAAGATGGGAGAGATGATAGAATACTTCCTTGAGGGAGGGATGTTTGCTATAGTTTTAACTTCTTGGAATGCATTAAGTAAGAGTTTGTAAAATTCTGGAATTAGACCATCCAGCCTGGTGCCTTTTTGTCTTAAGATTTTTTACTTGTTCCTTTAATTCTTTAAAGGAAAAGAGTTTATCTGTGTTATTAAAATTGTGTTTGGATAGCTTCTTTTGAATATTATTGGCAAGAAAGCTGTCTATACTTTTGTTATCACTTGTAGATGAGTTATTATTATTAATATTCTTGTAATGGTTTTTAAAACATAATAAGATATTTTTTAGATCTGTAACTTTGATAGTGTGATTATTTCTAGTGTATGTTATTTCTTTTATATGACTTTTTTAATTTAAATGTTTAGATCTAATTGCAATCCTGTGCATACTTTTGGAATTAAGTGAATAGGATTGTAATCTGATTTTTCCAGATTTATTGATATTTTAAGCTGCATGATATCCTGATATTCCTTGTTCAGTTTACATATGTCTGCTAATTCATATTTGTTATTTGCTGTAAGTTTTAGTTTTAGTTCATCAGTTTCTTTTTATATTTCAGTTTTTATCCCACTCTTTCCTTTTATTTATATATCAACTTTTAACTTTACCATATAGGACTGTCTTTAAAATGTTAAAATGTCCCATAGGATAATATCTGAAACCTCTCCATTATTATTGATGTCTAGGTGAAGCTTTATTTTATCTAGAAACCATTCTTTAAATCCTTGTACTGTTACTGGATAAGCAGGTAAGCTTTGACAAAAGTTTAAAGGGTCAGTATTAAGTGTTACGTTGAAGGTTATCACATTGTAGTCAGACATAGGGCATAATGTTAGCACTACATTATCAATTTTCTGAAAGTAAAGAACTGGTTACAAAGACTTTGTCTATATTGGTCTGTGTGCCAAATCTGTAAGAACAGTGAGAATATTTAAAGGAGACTGATATTTTTATACCACCAATGTCAATTAGGTTTTTGTCTTTTATTTATTTGTTCAAGTGCTTGGCAACAGGGGACATATTGAAGGGTTTAGACATTGTAGTATCAGTGGAGGACAAGATACAATTAAAATCACCTGCTAATACTAACTCACCTTTAGACTTTAATGTTAGGGTGTCTAAATGTTTTTTCACAGTTTTAGTCCCAGTACCCAGTATCCAGTAGGTGTTTGCAAAAGTGTACATTTTTTATCTAGTTTTAGTAGAACTAAAGCAAGCATACCATCATTGCTTGAGTATGAGTCAACTATTTCTGGAATTCTCATTGATTTTCTATATAAAATTAGGACACCTCTTATTTTGTGGTTGTAGTTTAAACTTACCAAAACCTTATAATCCTTAAAGGTTAATATGTTTAGATCTTTTGTAACTAAGTGGTATTCCTGAATGAATGCAAAATCTGCTTTATGTGGCATTAAATATTTGTTGACACTACTCCTTTTCATGGGATTGTTCAACCCATTGACATTAATAGATATAATGTTAAATATTATCATTTGATGGAGACTGCTATTATAAGTAAAATTGAAAATTGCTTTCCTTGATTCATTATGACAAATATATTTTTAAAACTATTATGGACAATTTAAAAACTACATTTGAAAACAATAAAACTGCATATTTTAACAACCTTCTGCATGGATAAACTAAATCCAGGCTTACTATATCTCTCATAGAAGCCACAATCTAACCCTTTCATGACATCTAGTGGGAATTCCTAGCTACTGCAGGTTAATAGCAAGCAGAAGGGAAAATGCATGTACATAAAAACATCCAAAAGGAAAAATTAGATTTAATATACTATGTATGCATGAACTAAGAATATGAAGCTGTATACAGTTTTTAATGTTTTTATTTAGCCTAACAGACTAAGATAAATTGATTAATCCTAATTATTATTTGTCACCATGAGTAAATATAGGACTATAATGTCATTAAAGCAGACAGAAAAAAAGATGCATTTAAAACTGTCACTGTCAGAAACATATTTGTAATTCTTATTTAAATATACATGTAATTCAGATTAAATAAATCACTACAGTAAAATATATGCTTATAAGACTTTTTAGATAAAATAATTGCTAAATGAATGAAAACACAGTTCAAACGATGAAAAAGAAGCTATCAGTCCATAAGGGACCATATAACCAAAAAATAAAAAACAACAATAAACAGACCACTGCAGTCAATTGCTCTTACTTTATTGAGACACAAACACCTGATGAAGCTGGGCTTAGTACTTGGCAAAAGCATTTAGTTTGTTTGGTTTGTGCCTTAATAAAGTAAGAGTGATTGACTGCAGTGGTCCATTTATTGTTGTTTTTCATTTTTTACAGTTCAAACGATCATTCTTGAATCTGATTGGCTGTTAGAATTCAATGAAGAGAAACAGGTTCAAAAGTCATGCCTACTTTGTGTAAGACAGCACAGATTGTTTCTCATGGGTCTGTGAGCTAACTGAAGCCTTTAGAAGCTCAAGCTTGTCACAAAAGATGTCAAAATTCCATCAAAAAGTAAGTAGGTGGGAATTTTCTAGTGAAGTGAAGCTTTTAAGCATAACTTGTAAAATGATGAATATTTAAAATAAAGGCTCCAAATTGCCAACCATATACAGCTATAAGATATATTAGCTAAATGGATCACATTGTAGAAGTTCTGTTAAGTAGTAAATGTATATATAATAATAAAATGTCACCACTTTCATTTTAAATACTTAAAAGTAACTCAATAAGCATTTCTCTCTCCTGCAGTGATTAAATAATATGACACTAAGACTAAAACAGAAAGGGAAGACACATACATGAAGAAATAAGTATAGGATATAAAAGAAATATATATTAATATATGAAATGATGGAGTGATTTTTTACCATTTCACTAGTGCTAGGCCATGCATATAAAGAGATAAAGGTATAAAATAGTTTGCAGTTGGATAAGATTTTGATTTACTTGAATTTTGAGTAGTATATATTATTTATAAAGTTAGTATTGTTGTGGAAAAGATAATAGGAGAGAAAAAAGTCACATTACTTTCTATGTATGATTCCTCATTAGAAAGGAGAAAACAAAAACATGCATGAAATGTGAAGTTATGCATGATTATTTGTCTCTGGGTTTCTTTTTTTCATTAACAGCCCAATCATTCTTTGAAGCTTGTCTTTTTAAGTTCATTGAAAAATCCATGAGTTCAGGTTGACTTAAAAGGTTATTTTTTTGGACAAATGTGGATGCTTCTTTGGGATAGTCAAAAGTCTTCTTTCCTTCTGGCAGGGATAGTCTTATTTTTGCTGGGAATATGAGTTGTGCTTTGATTCCTTCCTTTTTAATGATTTTATTAGAGGGACACATGCTCTTCTTTTGGATATTACAAGGGGTGAAAAGTTGTTGTCAAACCTGATAGTTTGGTCACCAATTTTTAATGGAGCAAGGGACCAGGCAGTTCTTAAAACAAAGTCTTTGTCTTGAGTGGAGATACATTTTAGAATAACAGATCTTGGGTGGCTGTTTTTACTGGATACAGAAGTTGTAGTTAAAGACCTGTGTGCCCTTTCTATCCTGAAGAGTAGTGCTTCAGGTAGATTTAGGATTTTAGGAATCCAAGAATTCAGGAAATTAATCATATAGTCCACCTCCATCTGCTCTGGGATGCCATAGATTATTATATTGTTTCTCCTGGTTCTATTCTCAATGTTGTTTATCTTTATAGTGAGTCTGGTGTTTCCTTGAAGAAGAAAGTCTATGTTTTCTCTCTTTCTGTTAACCTGTAGTCTATATCTGTTACAGAATCTTCTAAAGCCTCAGTCTGTGCAGTTTGTTGTTTAATGACCTCATTTAATAAGGTTATTTGTTTGGTGGTATCTTCTCTTATATTATCCACTTTTAAGTTTATTTTTTCTATTTTAACCACCAAATCTTGAACTGTAGTAAGGATTGAATGTATTTCTTTCTTCATTATAGTTTCTTGCCGAGAAAACTTGGAACTGCTCATCTTCCTTTGTGAATGTGGTTTCAATGTCCCTTATATTTGAAAGTTTGACAGGAAAATATGAAAAGTTTAGCTTAAAAATTACATGAACTTGTAGCTTACGACTTCCAGAATCTGATTTTAGTAGTTTCATGTCTTTGTTTATGAAATTAAATAAAAAATCCTGTCAGAAAAAATGAAGACTGTAGAGCTCAAGAACTCTGCTGCTTTCAGCTTGCATTCCAAACCACGCCCTCTACATTTGAACTTCTTATTCTTTCTTTTACTTCTTCTATCCATTCAGCATTTTTGTTATGTTCCACAGGATCTTGATAGATATTTCTCCAAAATGTATCTATTTCTTCTTTTTTTTGGTGGAGTTTCAATTCCTTTTGCCTTGTTTCTCACTTCTCTATAAAACTTTTGTGTCATCAATAAATTGCATATTTTGTACTTTTTCTTTATACTTATCTGCATATCTTCTAATTGTTTTTGCCTGTGTTGATATTTTTAGTTTATTATTTGTAACAGTGCATGATAAATCCTGATCTGTTCTGACACGTTGCATTGCTTTTATCACATCTATCTTTCTGAGTATTTTTGTTGATCTGTTCCCTCTTCTATACTCTTCTAATAGTTACGCTTCTTATTTTAATTGGTCTACAGTTTTCTCTATTTGGTACTTCCATGATTGAATTTGATTTATCTCCTTCCTTCCATTACTGCCTTGTGTTTTTGTGGTAAGACATTACTGTTATTAATTTAGCTGCACAGTAATATATCCCATCTACTTCTGTTATATATTATGAATATCTTTGAAAAGTCCTAATTACTGTGCTCATTTGTTTTATCAAACTTTGGACTTTTTGGGTTTTATTAACATTCTGTAGTTTATTTCTTTCATTGATCTTAATATGTCTGCCCATCTCTATTAAATTAAGCAACTCTTCTCTTAGATTATTTTCATCTAAACTGAGGGCACATTTTCTGTTCTTCATTTCCTGCAGGCATTCTACAGAAAGTTCCAGAGCATCTTCCTGTGCTACATTCTCATCAGTTTCATCCTGTATCATCCATTACTCTTTCATATAGGAACTCACTGGCATATCACTCCATAACATTCACTGTGTCATAGTTGCCCCAGTTTCCTGTTCCTTCCCTTGCTATGCAACTCCCACTGAAATTTTTGAACTAGCTTTCTATGAAAGGCTCCAAAGTATCTTCATGTGGCTACTGAGCAGATATTTCCCACTCCACTGGTTCCTCTTTAATTTGGGGATCCAGTGCTCTATCCTACTGTAATGTTATTAGAGCTAGATTTTCTACACTAAATCATTCACAGGTAATCCATAACCTCACTTTCTATTTCTTTAACTTCTCCATTACTAATCATCTTATCTACTTTTCCTCTTTCATTTCTTAATGTTTGTATTGTACAATTTTCCATATCTGGATGCCTTTGCCTATATTTCTCTTCAGATATCTTTGGTGCTGCTCCTTTTGTATTAGTTAGTTTTGGTTTCTCCTTTGTATAAATATTGCACCGTATTAAATCTCTTTTACTTTCCCATGTCCATGTTTCTTCTTCACGTCTCCTGTTCCTCATGTTTCTCCTTAGTTGTTGAACTCATTTCATCATGCTGTGATATAACCAGTGTTAGACTTTTTACACTAAATCCTTCACTTTCCAGGCACTCCATAACTTCAGCTTCTATTTTTTAACTTCTGCTTTACTAATCTTCTGCTCTGTGTTCCCTGTTTGTGATCTTATTTTTTGTATTGTGATTTTTTTTTTATTTCTGGATGCCTTTGCCTGTATTTCTCTTTGAATATGTTTGGGGCTGCGTTTTGGTATTGATTAATTTGGCTTTTTCCTTTGCATAAATATTGCAGCATATCAGATCCATCTTTCTTTCCCATGTCCATACTTCTTTTTTATAACTTCCAAAAATATCTAGATTTTGGTCTTTATATTTAAAATCTTCCACACAGAGAAGTTTCTTACACTGTTTTGGTTTTGGACCCACTAAACTTGTTTAGTGGGTTGTTCGAGACTTCGGGGATACCACAGCGATTGCTTGTTTTTTTTGTTCTTTATATTTTTATACTTTTCAGTTTACTTCTTTTTCCAAGCAGCCCAAGGTTTCTTGGTCTATATAATGTTTTTTCATAAATCTGTTTTTTTAATGAACGCACATTTTTATTTGAAGCTAGTGACAGTTTTTTCTTGTGCAAGTATTTTTACTTCCTGTAGTTTCTGTCTTAAACTTTTGTATATCTTCTGTCTGTAAATTCTAGGCTTCTTGTATAACAGTAACACTACATAATTTCCCTGTTATCCTCAAAAGTCCATTCTATCATTTTTGTGGCTCTTTCTTGGCCATTCAGTTTTTATAATTTTTGTGGATTATTACTTCCTTCTACAATGGGGGGAGCAGCCTCCCCCCTGAGCCTGGCCTAGCCCCATTGTAAGAATGTTTCTGTGCTTTGAGGATTCTACACTGCATTTTTTCTAGTCCTGGCACCAGTGTGCCTACCAGGATTGGGCACTTTTTTATTCTGGGTCTTGTGCACCCAGCTGTCTTTTTTATGCTCAGTATAGGTGACTTCATAGTGATGAATATTATTCCTTTATAACGATGAAAACAGCAAACATTACTGAATTAGAAGTAGAAAATTATTCAGATCTGGTCAGAAATAATATACTAGTAACTGGAGATGCAATTATTAGAGGAACTGATACTTAAATCTGCAAAGGGAATAATGAACATAAAATAATATTATGTTTGCCAGAAGAAGCAAAAATACAGGATGTCAGTAGGGTCTTAAAATGCCTTAATGTAAGGAAGTATGGAGCTGCTTTTAATCATGATGGTACAAATGATCTCATCTTCAAGGACTCTCTAACTTGTAGTAAAAAACTTACATCCCCCTTCCTTCACATAGCATGTACAGGTATTAAACCAAAACAAACTGTAGAGACTCCACCAAAGGCTGCCACCCACAAAGATTCCAAAGGAAAGAAGAAAAAAGCAGGCACTGGCCACCACGCTGAACAGCTTCAAAACTTTTATTTAAAACACAATTAAAAACACAGGAATGAGCACTTTCAGGACCAAGCCCTTCTTCAAATACATAACTCAAATGAAACTGCAGTTTTTATACAGCTCTTCAGTGAACATTCTGGAAAAGTGCATTTTGTTCATGTTTTAATCTTACAGAGGACAAATGGTTCAAAATTCTGTTTTTCAGCATGCAGTTAGTTTTTCCTACTTAGAATGAGCTGCAGTCCTGACAGACAGCCAAGTAAACAACACTTTTTGTTCTACAATCTGCATATAAATCAAAACAATATTGTTTTCCTGATACATGATATACATAGGATTCTGCCCCCACAATATACTCACATGCTTTGCAATTTCTGCACTTTTGTGTACCTGCACATTGTGCAAAATTGCTCCTACTTTTTTCTGTCTTCCCTTCAAGACATAATAAATCCTTCAGATTTTTTTATCTTCTAAAGCCAAAAACTGTTTTTACTCCTGCTACCTTGGCTATTTTTTTATCTGTCAACAAAACATTCCAATTCTGTTTTATTATATCACATATTCCCCCTATGTTATTACTATATGCTAACATTATCTTCAAAATATCCATCTGTGAGACTCTAGACTGAACAGGTGTTCAATACTGTTGTATACGGGAGAACCAAGGCCTAGACCTATTACTTCTGTATTGTTTACTCTTAGTAATAGAATATTTAACTCTATTTTCATTGTATCCCCTTCGACAAAGGTTACTCTCTAACTTGTCTATTTCTTGTTCAAAGTGTGCATCCTGCATACATATAAGTGAAATTCTATCAACCTGCCCCTTTATTATACCACTGAACGTATACCTTGGATGTATGCTGTCATAAGATAGCATGCTGTACATATCACCGTACCCCCTTATTATACCATTGAACACATACCTTGGATGCATGCTGTCATAAGATAGCATGCTGTACATATCACCCTGCCCCCTTATATCACTGAATGTATACCTTTGATGCATACTGTCATAAGATAGCATGCTGTACATATCACCATGCATCCTTATTATACCGTTGAACATATACCCTGGATGCATGCTGGCATAAGATAGCATGCTGTAGATATCACCCTGCCCCTTTATTATACCATGAACATATACCGTGGATACATGCTGTCATAACATAGCCTGCTATACATATCACCCTGCCATGTTATTATACCATTGAATGTGTACCTTGGAAGCATGCTGTCATAAGATAGCACGCTGTAATTATCACCATGCCCTCTTAATATACCATTGAATGTATACCTTGGGATGCATGCTGTACATATCACCCGGCCCCCTTATTATACCATTGAATGTATACCTTGGATGCATGATGTCATAAGATAGCATGCTGTACATATTATCCTGCCCCCATATTACACCATTGACTGTATACCATGGATACATGCATCATAAGGTAGCATGCTGTACATATCACCCTGCCCCCTTATTATACCACTGAACATATACCTTGGATGCATGCTGTCATAAGATAGCATGCCGTACATATCACGCTGCCCCCTTATTATACCATTGAATGTATACCTTGGATGGATGCTGTCATAAGAAAGCATGCTGTACATATCACCCTGCCCCCTTATTATACCATTGAACGTATACCTTGGATGCATGCTGTCATAAGATAGCATGCTATATATATATCATTCTGCCCTGTTATTATACCATTGAATGTATAATTAGATGTATGCTGTCATAAGATAGCATGCTGTACATATCACTCTTCCCTCTTATTATACCATTGAAGGTGTACCTTAGATGCATGCTGTCATAAGATAGCATGCTGTACATATCACCTGCCCTCTTATTATACCATTGAATATACACCTTGGATACATGCTGTCATAAGATAGCATGCTGTACATATCACCCTGCCCCCTTATTATACCATTGAATGTAAACATTGGATGCATGCTGTCATTAGATAACATGCTGTACATATCAACCTGCTCCCTTATTATACCATGAACGTATACCTTGGATGCATGCTGGCATAAGATATCATGCTGCACATATCACCCTGCTCCCTTATTATACCATGAATGTATACCATGGATACATGGTGTCATAAGAGAGTATGCTGTACATATCAGTCTGCCCTGTTATTATACCATTGAATGTGTAGCTTGGATGCATGCTGTCATAAGATAGCATGCTGTACATATCATCCTGCCCTCTTAATATACCATTGAATGTATACCTTGGATGCATGCTGCCATAAGCTACCATGCTGTACATATCATCCTGCCCCCTTATTACACCATTGAATGTATACCATATATACATGCTGTCATAAGGTAGCATGCTGTACATATGACCCTGCCCCCTTATTATACCACAGAACATATACCTTGGATGCATGTGTCATAAGATAGCATGCTGTAGATATCACCCTGCCCCCTTATTATACCACTGAATGTATACCTTGTATGCATGCTGTCATAAGATAGCATGCAGCACATATCAACTTGCCCCCTTATTATACCTTTGTACGTATACCTTGGATGCATGCTGCCATAAGATAGCATGCTGTACATATCACCCTGCCCAATTATTATACCATTGAACGTATAATTAGAAGCATGCTGTCATAAGATAGCATGCTGTACATATCACCCTGCCCCCTCATTATACCATTGAATATATGCCTTGGATGCATGCTGTAATAGGATAGCATGCTGTACATATCACCCTGCCCTCTTATTATACCATTGAATGTATACCTTGGATATGGACTGTCTTAAAATAGCATGCTGTACATATCACCCTGCTCTCTTATTATACCATTGAATGTATACCTTAGATGCATGCTGTCATAAGATAGCATGCTGTACATATCACCTGCCCTCTTATTATACCATTGAATATATACCTTGGATACATGCTGTCATAAGATAGAATGCTGTACATATCACACTGCCCCCTTATTATACCATTGAACATATACATTGGATGCATGCTGTCATAAGATAGCATGCTGTACATATCACCCTGCCCCCTTATTATACCATGAACATATACCTTGGATACATGCTGTCATAAGATAGCATGCTGTACATATCACCCTGCCCACTTATTATGCCATTGAACGTATACCTTGGATGCATGCTGCCATAAGATAGCAAGCTGTACATATCAACCTGACCCCTTATTATACCATTAAACATATACCTTGGATGCATGCTGCCATAAGATAGCATGGTGTACATATCACCCTGCCCACTTATTATACCATTGAACATATAATTAGATGCATGCTGTCATAAGATAGCATGCTGTACATATCACCCTGCCCCCTCATTACACCATTAAATATATGCCTTGGATGCATGCTGTCATAAGATAGCATGCTGTACATATCACCCTGCCCTCTTATTATACCATTGAATGTATACCTTGGATACGGGCTGTATTAAGATAGCATCCTGTACATATCGCCCTGCCCTCTTATTATACCATTGAACGTATATCTTAGATGCATGCTGTCATAAGATAGCATGCTGTACATATCACACTGCCCCCTTATTATACCATTGAATGTATACATTGGATGCATGCTGTCATAAGATAACATGCTGTACATATCACCCTGCCCCCTTATTATACCATGAACGTATACCTTGGATACATGCTGTCACAAGATAGCATGCTGTACATATCACCCTGCCCCCTTATTATACTATTGAACGTATACCTTGGATACATGATGTCATAACATAGCCTGCTGAAGATATCATTCTGCCCTGTTATTATACCATTGAATGTGCACCTTGGATGCATGCTGTCATAAGATAGCATGCTGCAATTATCACCATGCCCTCTTATTATACCATTGAATGTATACCTTAGGATGCATGCTGTCATAAGATAGCATGCTGTACATATCACCCTGCCCCCTTATTATACCATTGAATGTATACCTTGGATGCATGATGTCATAAGATAGCATGCTGTACATATTATCCTGCCCCCATATTACACCATTGACTGTATACCATGGATACATGCATCATAAGGTAGCATGCTGTACATATCACCCTGCCCCCTTATTATACCACTGAACATATACCTTGGATGCATGCTGTCATAAGATAGCATGCCGTACATATCACGCTGCCCCCTTATTATACCATTGAATGTATACCTTGGATGGATGCTGTCATAAGAAAGCATGCTGTACATATCACCCTGCCCCCTTATTATACCATTGAACGTATACCTTGGATGCATGCTGTCATAAGATAGCATGCTATATATATATCATTCTGCCCTGTTATTATACCATTGAATGTATAATTAGATGTATGCTGTCATAAGATAGCATGCTGTACATATCACTCTTCCCTCTTATTATACCATTGAAGGTGTACCTTAGATGCATGCTGTCATAAGATAGCATGCTGTACATATCACCTGCCCTCTTATTATACCATTGAATATACACCTTGGATACATGCTGTCATAAGATAGCATGCTGTACATATCACCCTGCCCCCTTATTATACCATTGAATGTAAACATTGGATGCATGCTGTCATTAGATAACATGCTGTACATATCAACCTGCTCCCTTATTATACCATGAACGTATACCTTGGATGCATGCTGGCATAAGATATCATGCTGCACATATCACCCTGCTCCCTTATTATACCATGAATGTATACCATGGATACATGGTGTCATAAGAGAGTATGCTGTACATATCAGTCTGCCCTGTTATTATACCATTGAATGTGTAGCTTGGATGCATGCTGTCATAAGATAGCATGCTGTACATATCATCCTGCCCTCTTAATATACCATTGAATGTATACCTTGGATGCATGCTGCCATAAGCTACCATGCTGTACATATCATCCTGCCCCCTTATTACACCATTGAATGTATACCATATATACATGCTGTCATAAGGTAGCATGCTGTACATATGACCCTGCCCCTTATTATACCACAGAACATATACCTTGGATGCATGTGTCATAAGATAGCATGCTGTAGATATCACCCTGCCCCTTATTATACCACTGAATGTATACCTTGTATGCATGCTGTCATAAGATAGCATGCAGCACATATCAACTTGCCCCTTATTATACCTTTGTACGTATACCTTGGATGCATGCTGCCATAAGATAGCATGCTGTACATATCACCCTGCCCAATTATTATACCATTGAACGTATAATTAGAAGCATGCTGTCATAAGATAGCATGCTGTACATATCACCCTGCCCCCTCATTATACCATTGAATATATGCCTTGGATGCATGCTGTAATAGGATAGCATGCTGTACATATCACCCTGCCCTCTTATTATACCATTGAATGTATACCTTGGATATGGACTGTCTTAAAATAGCATGCTGTACATATCACCCTGCTCTCTTATTATACCATTGAATGTATACCTTAGATGCATGCTGTCATAAGATAGCATGCTGTACATATCACCTGCCCTCTTATTATACCATTGAATATATACCTTGGATACATGCTGTCATAAGATACAATGCTGTACATATCACACTGCCCCCTTATTATACCATTGAACATATACATTGGATGCATGCTGTCATAAGATAGCATGCTGTACATATCACCCTGCCCCCTTATTATACCATGAACATATACCTTGGATACATGCTGTCATAAGATAGCATGCTGTACATATCACCCTGCCCACTTATTATGCCATTGAACGTATACCTTGGATGCATGCTGCCATAAGATAGCAAGCTGTACATATCAACCTGACCCCTTATTATACCATTAAACATATACCTTGATGCATGCTGCCATAAGATAGCATGGTGTACATATCACCCTGCCCACTTATTATACCATTGAACATATAATTAGATGCATGCTGTCATAAGATAGCATGCTGTACATATCACCCTGCCCCCTCATTACACCATTAAATATATGCCTTGATGCATGCTGTCATAAGATAGCATGCTGTACATATCACCCTGCCCTCTTATTATACCATTGAATGTATACCTTGGATACGGGCTGTATTAAGATAGCATCCTGTACATATCGCCTGCCCTCTTATTATACCATTGAACGATATCTTAGATGCATGCTGTCATAAGATAGCATGCTGTACATATCACACTGCCCCCTTATTATACCATTGAATGTATACATTGGATGCATGCTGTCATAAGATAACATGCTGTACATATCACCCTGCCCCCTTATTATACCATGAACGTATACCTTGGATACATGCTGTCACAAGATAGCATGCTGTACATATCACCCTGCCCCCTTATTATACTATTGAACGTATACCTTGGATACATGATGTCATAACATAGCCTGCTGAAGATATCATTCTGCTCTGTTATTATACCATTGAATGTGCACCTTGGATGCATGCTGTCATAAGATAGCATGCTGCAATTATCACCATGCCCTCTTATTATACCATTGAATGTATACCTTAGGATGCATGCTGTCATAAGATAGCATGCTGTACATATCACCCTGCCCCCTTATTATACCATTGAATGTTTACCTTGAATGCATGATGTCATAAGATAGCATGCTGTACATATCATCCTGCCCCCATATTACACCATTGACTGTATACCATGGATATATGCGTCATAAGGTAGCATGCTGTACATATCACCCTGCCCCCTTATTATACTATTGAACGTATACCTTGGATACATGCTGTCAAAACATAGCCTGCTGAAGATATCATTCTGCCCTGTTATTATACCATTGAATGTCCACCTTGGATGCATACTGTCAGAAGATAGCATACTGCAATTATCACCATGCCCCCTTATTATACCATTGAACGTATTCATTGGATAGATGCTGTCATAAGATAACATCCTGTACATATCACCGCACCCCATTATTATACCATTGAACGTATAACTTGGATGCATGCTGTCTTAACATAGCAAGCTGTACATATCACCCTGCCCCCTTATTATACCATTGAATGTACACCTTGGTTGGATGCTGTCATAAAATACCATGCTGTACATATCAACCTGCCCCCTTATTATATCATTGTACGTACACCTTGGATGCATGCTGTCATAAGATAGCATGCTGTGCATATCACCCTGCATCCTTATTATACCATTGAGCATATACCTTGGATGCATGCTGGCATAAGATAGCATGCTGTAGATATCACCCTGCCCACTTATTATACCATGAATGTATACTGTGGATACATGCTGTCATAACATAGCCTGCTGAACATATCACTCTGCCCTGTTATTAAACCATTGAATGTGTACCTTAGATGCATGCTGTCATAAAATAGCATGCTGCAATTATCACAATGCCCTCTTATTATACCATAGAATGTGCACCTTAGGATGCATGCTGTCATAAGATAGCATGCTGTACATACCATCCTGCCCCCATATTACACCATTGACTGTATACCATGGATACATGCGTCATAAGGTAGCATGCTGTACATATCACCCTGCCCCCTTATTATACCACTGAACATATACCTTGGATACATGCTGTCATAACATAGTCTGCTGAACATATCACTCTGCCCTGTTATTATACCATTGAATGTGTACCTTGGATGCATGCTGTCATAAGATAGCATGCTGTACATATCACTCAGCCCCCATATTATACCATTGAATGTATACCTTGAATGCATGATGTCATAAGATAGCATGCTGTAAATATCATCCTGACCCCATATTACACCATTGACTGTATACCATGGATACATGCGTCATAAGATAGCATGCTGTACATATCACCCTGCCCCCTTATTATACCACTGAACATATACCTTGGATGCATTGCTATCATAAGATAGCATGCTGTACATGTCACCTTGCCCCCTTATTATACCATTGAATGTATACCTTGGATGGATGCTGTCATAAGAAAGCATGCTGTACATATCACCCTGCCCCCTTATTATGCCATTGAACGTATACCTTGGATGCATGCTGTCATAAGATAGCATGCTGTACATATCTTTCTGCCCTTTAATTATACCATTGAACGTATAATTAGATGCATGCTGTCATAAGATAGCATGCTGCATATATCACCCTGCCCCCTTATTATACCATTGAATATATACCTTAGATGAATGCTGTCATAAGATAGCATTCTGTGCATATCACCCTGCCCTGTTATTATACCATTGAACATATACCTAGGATGCCTGCTGTCATAAGATAGCATGCTGTACATATCACATGCCCTCTTATTATACCATTGATATATACCTTGGATACATGCTGTCATAAGATAGCATGCTGTATATATCACCCTGCCCCCTTATTATACCATTGAATGTATACATTGGATGCATGCTCTCATAAAATAACGTGCTGTACATATCAACCTGCCCCCTTATTATACCATGAACGTATAGATTGGATGAATGCTGGCATAAGTTATCATGTTGTACATATCACCCTGCTCCCTTATTATACCATGAATGTATACCATGGATACATGCTGTCATAAGAGAGTATGCTGTACATATCACCCTACCCTGTTATTATACCATTGAATGTGTAGCTTGGATGCATGCTGTCATAAGATAGAATGCTGTACATATCATCCTGCCCCCTTATTACACCATTGAATGTATACCATATATACATGATGTCATAAGGTAGCATGCTGTACATATCACCCTGCCCCTTTATTATACCATAGAACATATACCTTGGATGCATGCTGTCATATGATAGCATGCTGTACATATCACCCTGCCCCCTTATTATACCATTGAATGTATACCTTGTATGCATGCTGTCATAAGCTAGCATGCTGCACATATCAACTTGCCCCCTTATTATACCATTGTACATATACCTTGGATGCATGCTGTCATAACATAGCATGCTATACATATCACCTTGCCCCCTTATTATAGCATTGAACGTATACCTTGGATGCATGCTGCCATAAGATAGCAAGCTGTACTTATCAACATGACCCCTTATTATACCATTGAACATATACCTTGGATGCATGCTGCCATAAGATAGCATGCTGTACATATCACCCTGCTCACTTATTATACCATTGAACGTATAATTAGATGCATGCTGTCTTAAGATAGCATGCTGTACATATCAACCTGCCTAGCATTGTAACCGCTGCAATCTACAGCATGGGCTTCCTGGTTTGCAGCCCGCTCATCTGCCATTGTGAAAGACATAAGAGGAATATTTAGTCATACCTATCCATAATATACATGATCTGGCAATTATTAAACAGGTAGTGGACAGATACTTACACATGGCTGGGACATACCCCGTCTTCCTAGCCTCTTGGATCCACTGATCCAAGAGATCTCCCTTTCTCCACTTCAGGTCGGCCTAGTGAAGCCCGACCTGCTCACCAGTTCAGAGTATGCCAGTGGAACTGGTGAGGTAATGGGCGAGATGGTCCCAGGCTTCTGATTTGTATTGGGAACCCTGGTACTGGCCCTGCAGCAGTCTCTGTTTATGGTCTTTCACAATGAGTCCTGCAATGACTCTGGACTCCTGGATGCCCCAGCGCTGTGCCCGAAAGTGCACACCCTCTCCCATACCAGTCATAGTGCCTACAGGAGGAAGCTACAACCAGTTATGTGATGTATTCCTACCTGTTGGGTTTAAATAGGGCTGATTTCCTGCACTCTGCCATGATTGGACAGTTTTGAAAATGCTAAGCTATGGGCAAACCTGTTTACCTGAGGTTGGCATTGCTTAAAGGGGTATACCAATGGGCAAACTGATTTAGCTGGCATACATATTGCTTACATCTACTAAGCTGGGCTTTGCAATGCTTAGCTTTGCTTAATTTTTAATTTGCATACTATTTGCTGTTTGGCATTGATTCATTATTCATTACGTTATATATGTGTTTGTTATCCATGATTCATGTGTACATACACTGTATGGGGTCTTTGTGTTTATTAGGGGATTTCAACATTTTATTACAATAACACCTCACATCTGAGCTTAATGTAGTACTCCATTTCACATATTTATGTTATGTAGTAGGTTATACAACAAAAAACTGTATAAAGATTCCTTTCACATGTTCAGTTTGATTTTCCTATAGTGAGGATCTGTTTGGTGATACCTCAGTCTTGTGTACTCCTGTGATGGCTTAGTGGTTAACTCCTGTCACTATAGTGTACAAGGTTCTGGGTTCAAGATATGCCAAGGCTGTTTATTTTGTTTCTGGCCAGAATAGTGGTTGTTTCATACAGAGTGATTAAGGCACTTTTTAGCAATTGTAAGTGGATTTGCGTGAAGGTAAGCAATGCTAACCTCCAGTTAAATATGCTTACAGAGTCTTAGCTTCAATATTGCTTAACCTGTGTGCGCATTGCTTACCCCCATGCAAATAGGCATAAACCCACTTACTACTGCTTAAATATGCTTACTCTTGCTTATTAGTGCTTACTCCCACTTACCCCCACACTAATTTAGACAGTTATGCAAACTGGTTCTTGGGAAAGTGGTGGATTTGGAAACTCTGTGGATTTATCATTCATTTACGCATTGTACCTTTGATTTATTTTCCTAATTCATGTGTACATATACTGTATGGGGCACTTGTGATTATCTGTGGATTTTACAACATTATGACAATGGCACCTCACATCTGCATTTAATGCAGTACTCCATTTCACAAATATATGTTATTTAGTAGGTTATGCAACAAAAAATATTGAGCAAACTGACGAACAGGAACACGATAAGAGACTACTTATTAAAAGGCAGGCGTTTATTAAATCCAGATAATTGTTAGCGCTTTCGGCTAAATCGAAAGCGCTAACAATTATCTGGATTTAATAAACGCCTGCCTTTTAATAAGTAGTCTCTTATCGTGTTCCTGTTCGTCAGTTTGCTCAGTTTCTGGTTTTTAAAGTTTTTTGTTTGTGTATCAACAAAAAATATTGTTCATAAAGTGATTTGACATGTAAAATGGAATGCCCGTGAGTGAGATTCGAACCAGGAATGACTGCTTATAATGCAAATGCTCTACGCACTACACTATTGCAGTACTGTTTCATTTGTCTATATCTTGATTTTTATCCTCTTGTGCTATTTAAGCTGCCATAAGTATAGGTAAGCAATGGGCAAACCCGCGCACCTATGGTTAAATTTTATCTTTTTGATTAAAAAAAAAAAGCTTGTTTATATTTTATATATTAACTATTACTCTTATAAACTTGGGGAGATGTTGCTGGGGTATCCGAATACCTATGACCGGTCTCGCTCATTCTTATTGCTAACCTGCTATTCTTGCTTGCAGGAGCATCTGTATTCTGAGGGCTCTGCTCTAAGACATGCCCCCTGCACTTGTACACGCTCCATGTCCGTTTAGGAGCTCAGGCAGTGCTATGCCTGGGGCGCTGCCATTCTGCTCCTAAACAGCCACTTCTGTGCAGGACTAAGCTAGCCCTGCACAGGTTAATAGTGAATCTGGGGCTGTATCTTTCAGATCTAACTTTTTCATCTAAAGAGGTTTACAGTCTGTATGCAGAATACTTTAAAATGAGTAAACTGGTTGTATCTATTATAGATATGGTATATCTGCAAAACAACTTGCCTAAATTGACCATTTGAGTACAGGAGAATAATATGCTGATAAATACATTGAAAGCCAAGCTTTTGAGATTTGGAAGACAAAGATTAAAGGGTGAGTATGTAATGCAGCAAACATTAACTGAAACTGTAGATTTATTTAAGAACATGGGCATATAGATAGACCTGGCATTGAGATTTTTCTCACGTCAACCAATTGTTTAATGATAGTTATAAAACTATAGGCTGTATAAGAATATTTACAAATTCTAGGAAATTAAAAATGATAAAATTATTTGTAAGTTACAGTAAACTAAAACTCAAGTGTGGAGTAATAATATGGAAATTTTATAAGAAAACAATCAAGTACACTGGAAAGAATACAGTGGAAATATACCAAGGACATCTATGGATCTGAAAATTTAAGTTATTAAGAAAGATTAGAATATCTGAATTTGTACAGTCTCATACAAATATTTAAGAGGATGTCTTATTCAGGTATATAGAGAACTTAGAGACAACTAAATGAGAGATATGCAAACTGGTTCTCTGAGGGATTAACTGATGCATGGAATAAATTATCAAATTATATAAAACGTGCACTAGTTTAGACTTTTGAAAACAACTCGGACGCTTACTATGAGAATGATTGCAGGCTAAAGGGCATTATTGCTCATGCCTAAAATATTTGTATGTATATGAATGTATGTATGTATGTATGTATGCATTTAAGGAAAATATTCTTAGTCATCTTATAAAGTATGCAAGATGAGTGCTTTCTGTCTTGAATACTTCTCAAGATTGTTCCTTAGGCAAGAGTCATAGTGCCTCATACAAATGTAATAGTCCATGAGTAGTGCTTATGGAAATGGTCTTCCTGATGCACTGTAGTGTTACAATACTGTGTAGGATGGGACACTGGGATCCTTGAACTACACAAGTACTGGGCATGGCAAAGATCCAAATGTGAAAGTGTATGTGGCAGTCTTGTCATGCACAATGGCAGGAATCTGTACAGTTCCATCTCATGTGTGTGTCTGTGTTTGCATATTTATATGTCTTTGGAGAGAGGTATTTGTGCATGTGTGTGATCTTCCTATTGTCAGGTCATATGGCACACCTCTGAGTGTTTGTTTCATAGTGTTGCACTACTAAGACATTTTCTATGAATATTGTCTCTCTCTCTCTCTCTCTCAGGAGCACCAAACAAGTATCACCACGATGTAATAAAAACTTAGTTTATTAACAGGAATAACAAGCGCTTTCGCATACACCAAGTATGCTTCTTCAGGTTATAATTCACTATAAAAAATCATACATTCTTATAGGAATCTTAATTACTGAATTAGAACCTTATAATTGTTTAATTTCCTGCTCTTTTCAGGTAATTAAATTAAATTTCAATTAGTAAATAAAGTGACCATATTTTTAAAACACATTTAAAAATGAAGTATTTAAATAAATTTCTTTGCTACTTAATCAACATCATTCAACATACATTTATATAAAAATACATAGTAAGAAACCAGTGAAAAGCATAAATATAAAATTTTCATGCTTATCTGTTCAGTATTGTCAAAAATGTATAAAAACTGAATCAATAATTCAATATGGTGGCAGTGTAGAAATCTAGAGAATTCCTTTTCTACAGCAAAACACATAATTTCTATTTATGTCATGGACTAAAAAAAAATGGAAAAAAATGATGTATACTTCCTATTTTAGCTCTGAATATATGCTAGAGACAGACCATATTGGAGAATCTAAAACAGACTACTTACCTAAAAATTATAAATATATATAGTCAGAATTATCTGTATGAATATATATATATATATATATATATATATATATATATATATATATTTATAATAAATATTCCCATTTACTTATAATAAATAATCATGTATAATACTGAAAACAATAATATATAACAACTAATAAATAAATATATATATCACAATCTATAATTTAATAAACATGAATAATGCAAAGAATATATTCACTATGGTCTGTTATCGTGAGGCCAAATTGGTTTTATGCTCACTGTACTATTTATTCCTGGTGTTATATGAGCCTTAAGCCTCAAAATCCATTGTAGTTCAGCATTTTCTAGATGGAGCATGCTATCTCCTCTTTTTTTAATTGATTTAACTATTTCTATTACACGAAATTTAAAAGTATGATCTTGATATTTATTAATGTGTTTGGCCAATGCATTGGTTTGAGTCTGTTTCCTTATTTCATAAATATGATTATAGATACGGTCCTTTAATCTTCTTGAAGTCAAGCCTACATAGTATGCATCACATTTTTGACATGTGGCTAGGTAGATCACATTGGTAGTATCACATGTAGCCTTGGCCTTAAACTGATATTGATAGTTTAAACCTGGCACAATAAAATCTAAATCTTTTGTAATATATTTGCACATATTACATTTATTGCATGGCTTTGTCCCTATTTGTAGGATGTTGTCACTAGTATAGTCTAACTTTTCATCACATATGAGTCTCTTCAGATTCTTGCTGTTCTTATAACAAAATGTAGGTGTATTTACCACCAAAATTCTTATATCTGAATCAATCGTTAAAATGTTCCAGTTCTTTTTTATTATATTTGTGACATTATAGTTATCATTAGTATATCTAGTTATAAATGGTATATGAGATCTAACATTTTTATAACTCCCTATGTGTCCTGAGTTATAAACCTTTGTTTTACTTTGTTTAATAAGATATTGTTCATCTATATCTAGATCTTTAGTGTCATCCATTATCATAAAGTCCCTATTGATGGTCTTTATTAGGTTAGCAGGATATCCTCTTGCTAAGAATAGATCACTCATAATACCAAGTTGCCTATTTCTTTCCATTTCATTACTACATATCCTCGAAATCCTAGTATATTGATTTTTCACAATATTCTTGAAGACATGTCTGGGATGCAGACTATTGTATTGTAATATGGCATTCTTCCAACATGACTTCCTGAAAATATTGGTGTTAATTCCTATCTCTTCATCAATAGAGATAGTAATATCCAGAAAATTTATATGTTCGTAAGAAAAGTCAAGTGTAAACTCAAGGAAGTCAGTAGTAGACCCAAAGTATTCTACAAATTCTTTTAAAGAAGATAGGTAACCTTTCCATATAATAAGAATGTCATCTACAAAACGTCTATATAAGACGACATTATTCATTTCAATGCTGTTAAAAACATGTTGGCATTCCCAATGGTAAAGGACTAAATTTGCATATGAATTTGCACAAGGAGTTCCCATTGCAACCCCCCATATCTGTTTATATATTTTATCCCGAAAAGAAAATACATTATTGTTCAGTACTACATCCAGTAGAGCACAAATGAGAATCTGTGAGTCTTTATCTATCATATCACTACTACACATTACTTGTCTCACTGCTTCTATACCATAATCATTTGGTATTGTAGTAAATAAATTTTTTACATCCATAGTGGCTAAAATTAGTGGTATAGTTCCATGGGTCTCATTCATAATATTTTTTAAATCAGTTAATAGCTGTGGTGTATCTTTCAAAATGGTTGATATATTCCTTACCATAGGTCCTAATCTAGATTCAAGATAGATCGAAATATTTTCAGTTAACCATTTACTACCGGCTACTATGGGACGTATGGGGGGGGTGGGAACTTATCCTTGTGCATTTTTGGTAGTCCCTTAATAAAGGGAACCAATGGTTTATCTATCAAACAATAATCATATAGCTGTCTGGTCAGCTGTCTACACATAATAAATCATAAAGATTATCATGAACAGTATAAATCAATTTATCTAGCTCAACATTAGTTAAGGAAACATATTCTTTAGTATTACTTAGCATATTATACATCAGATTATTGTAAAACATTGTGTCCATTACGACAATGCCACCTCCTTTATCGGCTGGTCTCACTATCAAATTTTTATCATTCGAAATGCATGTTAAAGCTTGTTGTTCATTTCTATTAAGATTAAAAAATGCATTTCTTTTTATATCCTTATTTTTCTTGGATTTGGCAAAATATTGATAAAAATCTTGCTCACATACTTGAATAAAGCAATTAACATTCACTGGCATGTCAGGAATAAAAACACTCTTTTTCTTTACAGCAGTGGTATTATTAACATTAGTATTATAGGAATCATTACCAAATAACAATTTCAGCGACACATTTCTAGCAAAAGTCCATAAGTCAATTAAAAGCTCTGCTAGTTTACTGCCCTGTGAAGGGACAAATGACAGGCCTTTATTCAGAAGGCTCTTTTCATGTGTTGTTAATGAACGACTCGATATATTAAAAACTAAGTCATGTAGCTCTTCTGTCGCCTTCTTACCTCTGCATTGTCTTCGGATAGCTTCCTTTTCCTTCGCCCTCTGCTGCTGGATCTGGTTCTGCTGTGCATGCGGTATTGAACCGGGAGAGGTAAAAAACCATTGCTGGTTACTTGCATAGTGTCTTTGGGTCTCACACCATTGTTGTTCTCAGTTCGTTTTAGCACTTCCTGATTTGGGGGTGGAGTATTAGTTGGCGCTTCCAGATCTCGTCGCTGTCGCTCAATTGGTGTAATCCCTGACAAATTCATTGCATTATTACTAAGTGAAGCGCTTAAGGTAGAAACATCACTAGTACCTTGTATTGCAGTCATAGATAAAGGTCGTACAGATGTGGAAACATTCGTGGAACTGTTTGCTGAATTTTGTACACTGTTATTAAATCTCGGCCAAATAAAAATTTGGCCTGTACAAAAATCATTATAGTATCTCAGTAATTTTCTTTGTTTGGTTTGTTGAAGTCTCTTGCTAAATGCCATTACTTGCAGGTGCATAGCATCAACTTTTTTTATATGAAATTTCCCCTTAAAATTCTGACTGAGATAGTCATGTTGTTTTTCTATCTTAACAGTCAAGTCACATTCTATCGGGGAAAAATGTTCAATCAAAAGGCCAATATATTGTTTACTGAAGCTAATATTCAGTTCCTGCCATTTCTTCAGTAATGCAGGATAAGTGTCTCCATAGGTAGGCATGCATAATATTCGCATGCCTCTCGGAATAACATTGAAATGGAGACATGCTTCAAGGTGGCGTCTTTGCCAACTCAATCTATGCAGTTGATACAAATTGTTCTCTAGTTCCCAAAGGCAACCAAAGAACTCCTTATGATCTATGACAGTACCTGTATTTGTTGTTACAGATGGGTGTCGATCAAGATCTAGGCTCAAAAGTGGATTCCCTTCTTGATGGATAGTATCTTTCCACTTATTCATGGATATCATTGGTGTAGGATTGTAGTCCAGTTCCACTTGAATATCATCCATCGTGTGATGGTAATACAAACTTAATAGAATAGAAACTATTAGTAGCAAAATGACGAATACCATCCAAAGAACTTGAATGTAAATGGAAGAACAGTCTCAGGAGCACCAAACAAGTATCACCACGATGTAATAAAAACTTAGTTTATTAACAGGAATAACAAGTGCTTTTGCATACACCAAGTATACTTCTTCAGGTTATAATTCACTATGAAAAATCATACATTCTTATAGGAATCTTAATTACTTAATTAGAACCTTATAATTGTTTAATTTCCCGCTCTTTTCAGGTAATTAAATTATCTTAAATTAAATTAAGATAATATATTAGATTAAATTAAATCTCTCTCTCTCTGTATATATATATATATATATATATATATATATATATATATATATATATATATATATATATATATATATATATATATATATATATAGATCTAGAACATTTGCTCGACTGAGCAAACGTCTGAATCCATAAAACCTGAACACACTTTAATGAAAGTGCTTTTATCGAAAAAGCACTTTTGTTAAATCGTGTGACAAAAAAAACCCACTTCATTTACATGTTAGCAGGGGGCTTTGGCCCCCTGCACCCCCCATGTGGGGCGCTTTGCCCCCCACACTCCCCTACTTTAATATTCTCCCTCCGAGACCACACTACAGTGGGAAAAAGTGAAATTTCCCTTACCCACACCATAGTGCAGCCTTGGCAACAGTCATACTTACTCGAAAGTGCTGCTTCGGTGAATAGCACTTTCACGTAAGTATGCCCAGCCATTTGGATTTCAGTCATTTGCTCAGTTGAGCAAACGTCCTAGATATATATATATATATATATATAGAGAGAGAGAGAGAGTGAGAGAGAGAGAGAGAGAGCACGACTATAGATGTGTGTGTGTGTGTGTGTGTGTGTGTGTGTGTGTGTGTGTGTGTGTGTGTGTGTGTGTGTGTGTGTGTGTGTGTGTTATTTAAATAAAAATATTCTCTGTTAATTATTTAACTCATTCACTCCAATGGAGCTTGGGAAGATTGCACTGTAGCTTCCAATGGGCGGAGCTTAAGCCTTTTGACAGAATTAAATTATGGCCTCACATTTCAAACAAATGTTCATATCTCTGGAACCATAGGGGTTATGAAAGAAATTTAAATGGCAAACATTTCAGCACAAACTATTTTTATAGTGGTTGTATTCTTTAGGTTCAAGGTCTTAATATGAATTTTATAAGTCACAGTAAACACTGTGGGCCAAATTCACGATGGCTTGCACGGAGTCTAAGAGTAGAGTAAGACTCCATGCAGCCATCGTGTCCGACAAGGGATCCAGGAACAGCCTGTAGGGGCGTGTAAGAGAGCTCCTAAAATGGCTCTTACATGGACAGGGCTGGGGCATGCAAATCACCTCAACTGCAGGTGAAAGGCATGCAAATGAGGTAGATTTGCGATTCAGGAAACCCAAACCTGTTCGAGTAAGAGCAGTGTTATTTGCAGAAATGTACTCAGTTGACAATTGAGTACCATTCTGCAAATAGCAAAACGGAGCTGTGACAGCTCCAAATAAAGGTTGCATCCAGTGCAGGAAGCATGCCAACGGCCAAATATATGGCCATTGGAAATGTTCTCTGATGCAAAATTAAAATAAAATTTTTTTTTTTTTCGCCGATTTCTGATGTTTAAGCGTAGCACAGTGCAAACAGGCTGCGCTCTAAAATCCAGAATACTACAAATTAAAACCCACAAATGTGAATTTTATTGAAAGTGGTAATGTACAATGTAAGGGAATGGCAGGCTGAAGACAACATGGCCACCGAGTAGAGGTTGCTAAGGGGGGAAGCTCAGTCTAAGACATGTAACCAAGCATTAGTAGACAATCCTATGCAAATGAGTGTTAGGATAGTGAATTGCTAGTTTACATAGTGAATGAGCACAGTCAGTGGAGTGTAGGAGTAGGATATGGGGAGTAACAGAGTAGAAGATAGGTGACATCACGAGGGGGGTATATATGAAAGAAGTGAAGCTCATTGGAGCAGAGTGGCATGTGTCCGCTGTCATTTAGACATCATGGGAAGAGGTGTGTCAACAGGTAGTCTAGGGAAAGCCAAGAAATGGAAGGTGTATACCATGGATAACACCAAAGTTTCTTGCTGAGCATGAATGCGCGTGTGTGCGCACCTGTAAACCCGAGTAAGACAGAGTGCACGCGTGTAAGCGTGAGTGCGCACGTTTAAGCCAGAGTAAGCATGTATAAGGCTGTTTAAAGAGTTGTAAGCATGTTTGCGTTGGTGTGCACGGGTTTTAACCTGAATAAGCAAGTTTTAGTCCGTGTAAGCATGTGTACGCGCGTCTTAGTTGCTGCGCTCGTGTTTGCGCTTGTGTGCGCGGTGCTCCCCCCTGAGGAAACAGAAAGGAAAAAGGAAGCACAATAAATAGTAGGAAGCTACCAGGGAGTACTAGCAGAGCTAGCAGGTGAAAACAATCAGAATCAGGCAATTACACAGGCAGTACACTAGCCCAGCCCAGCCTAGCACTTAAAACTCTGCAAACAACAGTCCATTATGTTTCTCACAAGAGACATTGCAGTAAGCTAATAGAAGTGAAAACTGAAAAAGCTTTACTGAGACAAAGAAATGTTAGGGGCTTCCATTGCTGTTATAAGGCGACATATGCAACATGCTGAGGGTGGTGACAATGGAAATGCTGCTGGGCAACCCACAGTGAGGAGACGGAGAAGAGTGTACAGGCCCAGGGTAACCTACCAGGGGCTACATGAGCTGGAGATAGTGGAGTGCTATAGAGTGGACAGAGACCTCCTGCAGCAAATTGTTGAGCTGTGCAGGCCACGCTTCACACACAGAACTAACAGAGGGGAACCCATCCCAGTGGAAACCAAGGTATGTGTTGGCCTAAGAATATTAGCAACAGGTACCTTCCAGAGACCAACTGGTGATATGATGGGGAATATCACAGGCATCAGCATCCAGGGTACTACACCAGTTCCTGGATGCCATGTCAGCACATGTCAGTGATCATGTATATTTCCCCAATTCCCGTGAGGTATTGGCCAGCAATATGCGTCTCTTCCAGCAAATAGCGGAATACCCTGAGGTAGTGGGTGCAATAGACTGCATGCACATATGCATCAAAGCACCAGCCGGCGAGTGGGGTAGGGTCTACTTCAACCGCAAGGGCTTCCCCTCCATCAACTGCCAGGTCGTGTGTGATGCCCAGGGCATAATACTGAATGTCTGTGCAGGCTGCCCTGGAAGCTACCATGATTCCCAGATCTGGCATCTGACGCAGCTGTACCAGACATTTGCCAATGGGAACATCCCACATGGTCACCTAGTGGGGGATGCTGGCTATGCACTGGAGCTGTGGCTGATGACACCCATAGAAATGCACACACACCTGAACAGGAATGCCATAATGAGGCACCCGCACAAACACGTAATGTAATAGAGCGTGTGTTTGGGCTGCTCAAGTCATGGTTCCGGTGCCTGGACACATCTGGTGGAGCCTTGCAGTACTCACCAACTACATGTACCCAAATTGTCATGGTATGTGGTATGCTACATAATATGATCCTGCGAAAACAGCTGCAGCAGGACCAGCATAGGCCTGGGCCAAACAGCCCCCCATCATTGCCAAGGCCATCACAGGCAGAGCATGACTCAGAGAAGGAACAACCTGAGCCTGCCCCAGTCGGCAGAAGGAGGCATGCCCAGTATGCTTTGGCCTTGGCAAAGAGGCAATGCATAGCACATACACTGGCTCAGTAGGAACTCTGGAAATTATACCCCTCTCTGACTCGCACATAGGTTCATAGGTTCATAGGTTCATACTAGGCTATCTGCCCTAGGGCATTTATAGGCCTAGCCAGAGTGTGTTTGGCTTTCGCCACCCATTTTAAATTAATTTTGCTATGCCCTTTTTCAAGGTAAGTATACTGTGCCTCTGTCTAACAGTGACACAGAAGTGATACCCAGGGTAAACCGACGATCTCCCATCCACTCATCAAGATTCCTCTTGAAGAGAGTCAATGAGGGACTCTGCCTAACCTGGACTGGGATTTTATTCCAGAGTGAAGGGAGCCTCTGGGTTATGAATCTGTTCCTCCAGCATGTCCTATTTATTTCAGTGCTGAGGTTCAAGTCTCTCGAGCGCATAGCTCGATGGGATTTGGATTTTCTGAGGTGCAGCATGTCCATTAATTCTGGGTTGGATATGGCTTTATACATCAGGCACAGATCGCCTCTGAGCAGGCGGTATGCCACTGAGTAGAGCTGGAGTTTCTTTAACCGGGCAGCATATGGCATCTGTTTGAGCCCTTTGATCCTCTTGGTGAGGTACTTTTGGGGTCTTTCCAGTTGCTCCAGGTGTCTGGTAAGGTACATCCCAAAAGGGGAATTGTACTCTATAATGGGCCTGATGAGGGATGAGTAAAGAGGCATGATGACCTCCCCTGATCTAGATGTGAATCCCTTCATGATTAGGTGGGCTATATAAAATGTTTTTCTAACCACTTTGGCCATGTGGTTGTCAAATGAGAGATTGCAATCAACTTGGGTCCCCAGGTCCCTAATTACTTCTTCTGTACTTAATGGATTAACGCCTATGTGGTAATTTGTGGGCACTTTGTTTTTGCCAAAGGGGATGACTATACACTTTTTTGGTGTTTAGCATGAAGCCATGGCTCTGGCACCAGTTGTCTGTTTCTATGAGGCCCTTTTGGAGGATGCTTGTGTTGGCTGGAGAGTCGATTATGGTGCCCAGTTTGCAGTCATCTGCGAACTTGGTCAGCCACAGTCCATCCATGTTGGCCTGTACCTCTGAGAAATATATACCGAACAAGAGAGGTCCCAGGACTGAGCCTTGTGGGACGTCACTTGTAACTGGTTTGGAGTCTGACATGGCTCCAGCAATTCTAACCATGTGGGTTCTGCCCTTGAGCCAGTTTGCAACCCATCTAGTGACATAGGGGTTTATATTTAAGCTGGTGAGCTTATCTATAATGCCCAAGTGGGGTATTGTATCGAAGGCTTTTGCGAGGTCCAGGTAGGCTATTTGGACCACCTTCCCCTCGTCAATGGCCTTGGTGACTGTTTCAAAGAAATTGACCAGGTTTAAGAGGCAGGATCTGCCCTTAACAAAGCCGAACTTGGTAGGATCCAGTGTCTGTAGGTCCCCAATATCTTTATTTATGAGGTCCATGATGATCCTTTCCATAGCTTTGCAGACCAAGCTAGTCAGGCTTATGGGGTGACAGTTTCCAGGATCCGTTGAGGCACCACCTTTGTGGAGAGGGACCACTGTTGCTGTACACCACTCTTTGGGTACATATCCTGTAGTAAGGCTGACATTGAACAGTAGTTTTATGTTTGGGTTTAGCTCTTCTTGGAGTTCATGTAGGATGCAGCCCGGGACACCGTCTGGTCCCATTGATGCTGTGTTTTTTGCTTTGGAGAGGGCGGCTCTTACCTGAGCATCTGAGATGTCAGGGGGGCAGCACTCTGCTGGGATAGATATTTGCCCTTTTGGTGGGGGGGGGGTTGCGCTGAACCTGTCAGCTAGGATGTTGGCAATGTCTGTGGGTTTGGTGTATTTTTTGTCATTTTGGACTAATTCTGAGCATATCTGGGAATTTCCACCCAGGTTCCTAACATAACTAAAGAAAGCTTTGTGATTATCCTTAGTGTCCTGTGCAATTTTTCTCTCGAAGCTGGCCTTAGAAGATTTTATGAGTTCCCGTAGTTTTTTGCTAATACTGATCAGAGATGCCTTCCCTTTTTGGGATTTTGCTCTATCATGTAGTAGCTTCCTCCATCTATTGTATAGTTTGTTTATGGCTGGGGTCCACCAGACAGGACGTCTGCCTTTGGAGGATTGGGTCTTGGTTTTATTTGAGATTGCATGATCCATGCATTCCTGAAGGTGTTCATAGAATGCGTTTATAAAGGATTCTGCGGTCTGGGCCGTATTTTCCACAGGCCCGGGGGCTTTGAAGGATTCCACCTCGGTTTTGAGGAGTGTGAAATTTGCTTTAGAGAAGTTTTCACTGTGGTTTTCTGGGCAGGGGTTGGGGTCAGGATGTGAATATCCAGTGAGATTAGTTTATGGTCTGATCTTACCAGTGAGGGATACACTTCTGGTCTGGAGCATAGAGTCCCCATGTTGGTGATGATCAGGTCCAGTATATTTTCCCCTCTTGTGGGAGTGGTAACAAGTTGTTCCATAGCATTTGAGTTTATAAATTCTAGGAACCTTTGGGCTAGGGTGTTGGAGCAAGTGTAATGCTCCCAGTCTATGTTTGGGTAGTTGAAGTCGCCCAATATAATGGTGTTTGGAGAGAACTTCATACTTTCTAGTGTTCTCAGGAAGGCTGAGTGGGGTTCCTGGGTTTGGGAGGGTGGTCTGTAGCTGGCTATAAACTGGAAGGCAGTTTTACCCACTGTTAGTTGCACATGGATAGTCTCTGATGCTTTGTGCTGTGCCACCAACCTGGAGGTGTGGGTATCTTTGATGAATATTGATACTCCCCCTCCTTTTGTGGTTCGGTCCAAGTTTTGGGGCCAAAAAGCATGGTATGAGGTATAACCTGGTAGTGCTGGGGTGCTCTCGGGAGCCCTGAACCAGGTTTCTGTTACTGCACAGATATCGATGTTCTCCATGCTAAGGAGAGTTTGAAAAGGTGCATCTTGAGGTTTAGACTTCTGGCGTTGAGTAGCATTACTCTTAGTTTCTTATCCCTTGTGATACCTATGGAGGTGGGTTTGTCTTTTGTGCCTTGCCTAAAAAAGGCACTGTGGGGGTAGCAAGAGCCTTTGCCAATATCCGAAAGCCCAGGGGTGACAGGTGCAAGCCGTCCCTAGCGAAGCATCATGGCTTGTCGAGCATGTCATCCCAGGCTGACAGGCACATAAAGTAAAAGGGATGCCTAAGTTGACACTACCTGCTTCCAAACATGTGCAGGGAGTGTAGTATGTGCATCCGACATAGGCAGCCCTGCAGCACCACCTAAGGCATGAATGCCATGTGTTAAGCAATATAAAGCAGTGCTAAACAACAATTACCACCATGTAGTATATGCAAACAAAATCACACACACCAACTAGCACAACTGTGCTCAATGTTCAGTAATATTGGGCAACGTCCAGCAGTGTTGGTGAATATTGAGAAATGTCGGACAAGCCTGGTCTAAGTAGGGCATAGCTGAACAAAATCCAACATGCTCATATTTGCTTAACAGGCCCTTAAGCAGTGTGGTCTGCTCAGTATGAAAATATAAAGCAGTGATGGGCCTCAAACCCATGATATTGTGCACTATAGCCAAAGTACTGAACCATTAAACCATGACAGTATTGCAGTGGTCCACCTGTATGACAGAAATTTGATAAGTCTATGCAAAGTATTCCATGGAAACCCTGCAGGCACAGCATAATCCTTGTTGAGTTATGACACAAAGGTGAGTCCTGCAGTGAGAACAGAACCTGACTTCCAACACACACAGTATAAATGTTAATATTGGTCATGTTCGCACACATCAGCAAATGTAGTGGACCTCAGAGAGCAACATACTGAAGGGTCACACTGGGCATGCTCACACACTTGAATAAATGAGACAAATGTCAGGCAGCAAAACATGTAATGTCAGAACTGGGCATGCTCACACACTTAGGCCATGTCTGAGTACAGCAGTGGGCCACGCATATCTGGCAGTTGCATGTGTTAACCCAGGAACCTGTCACTATACAGCAATCCGCCCTGTGCACACAGTTATATGACACTAGACACATCTATAATATAGTGGAATGCTGTCATAATCAAATATGTTCTGCAGATACTGAAGTTCTTCATGGAAACTGGTAAAGCAAAGATGATAAAGACCTGCAAACAGTATCAGCAATAAACATTGTGCATCTTGAACATTAGCATAGGTTCAGAGGTCGATACTAGACTATCTGCCCTAGGGCATGTACAAGCCTAGCCAGACTGTGTTTTGCATTCACAACCCTGTCAGATTACTACACTGTGTGTGTGAATAGTAGGTCACACAAGATAGCCCATGTACGTTTATGCTAGTGTGCCTCTGTCTAGCAGGGACACAGAAGATATCCCAGGGGTAAATATACAATCACCCATACAGTTGTCAAGATGTCTCCAGTAGGTGGTCAGTGGGTGGCTCTGCCTATGTGAAACTGGGATTACATTCTGTAGTGAGTGGAGCCTCTGGGATAAGAATCTGTCCCTCCACAATGTCCTATTGACATCTGTGCTGAGGTATATGTCCCTGCCGTGTGTAGCTCTAAGGGAGTTGGATATCCTGAGGTGAAGCATGTCCAGTAATTCTGGTTTGGGTATAGCTGTAAACAACAGGCACACATCATATCTGTGTAGGTGGTAAGCGACTGAGTAGAGCTGGAGTTACTGCATCTGAACTATGCAGGGCATCTGTGTGAGTCCCTAGATCTGCTTGGTGAGGACTGTCCGTGGCCAGTACAGTTGCTGCAGGTGTCAGCTAAGGTACACCCCAAATGTGGCATTGTAACCAAGCATGGATGTGATGAGTATAGGGGCACAATGACCTCACTCGATCTAGATGTGAAACCATATGGGATAAGGTGGCACACATCGAAGGTGTGACCAACCACTTTGGCAACGTGAATGTTAAAGGCGACAGTACGAACAAGTAATGTCCCCAAACCCCTAACAACTCCTACCGTATGTAATGGAGTACTACCTATGTGGTAATGTGTGGGCATGTTGTTACTCTCAAAGGGGATGACTATGCAACTAATGGCATTTAGCTATAGGCCATGGCTCAGGCACCAGTCATCCATCTATGTGACACCCTGATTGAGTATGCATGTGGCAGCTGGAGAGTTGATCATGGCACACAGTTTGCAGTCAAGTGCAAACATGTTCAGCCATATTCCCCCTGTGATAGCCTGTACGTAAGACAAATATATACTGAACAAGAGAGATCCCAGGACCAAGCTGTGTGGGATGCTATGTGTAATTGGTGTATAGTCAAACATGGCACCTGCAATCTTGACCATGTGGGTGCTATCCCTGATCTAGGTATCAATCCATTGTGTGAGATATGTGCCCAAATTGATGCTGGTGAGCCTATGCATAATGGCCCAGTGGGTTATTGTGTTGAATGGTTTTGCAAGGTTCAGGTAGGTTGTGTGGATAACCGTCCCTATGTCGATGGACCTGTTAGCCCTTTAAAGAATACCTACAGGTTCAAGAGGCAAGATCTGCCCACAACAATGCTGAAATGAGTAGGACACAGTGTCTGTAGGTTCCCGATGTCTATGTGTAGGAGTCCTATGACAATATGCTGCATAGCTTTGCAGAACAGACTACATAGCCTTATAGGGCAATATTGTCTGTGGTCCATTGTGGCACCAACTCTGTGGAGTGGGACCACTGTCCCAGTACGCCATTCCTTGGATACATATCCTGTGGTAACTCCGATATTGAACAGTGATGTAATGTGAGGGTTGCGTTTGTCATGATGCTCGTGTATGATGCAGGCTGGGACACCATCTGGTCACATTGATACTGTGATGTACGCTGTGGGGAGGGCAGCACTCACCTGTTACTGCGTGATGTCAGTGAGGTTATACTCTGTTGGGATGGATAGTTGCTCCTTAGGGGGGATGGGTGGGAGACATCTGCACTGAACCTGTTTGCCAGGATGTAGGCAATGCCAGTGGGCTCAGGGTAGGTTTAGTCAGAATGCAGTAACTCAAGGCATATCAGTGAGTGTCCACCCAGGTTCCTGACATAACTGAAGAAGGCCATGTGATAGTCCTACGTGTCAGGTGCAATTGTCTGGTAGAAGTGGCCCTTAGAAAAGTCCATGAGTGATTGTAGCTGTCTGCTAGTACAGATCACAGATGCCTTCCCAGTCTGGGATTGTGCTCTATCATGTAGTAGCGTCCTCCTGATGTTGTACAGCTTATTAATGGCTGGGGTCTACCAGACAGGCCCCGTGCCATTGTAGTAGTGGGTCTTGTTGTTATCTGGGATAGCACAATCCATGCAGTCCACTAGGTGTCCATAGAATGTGTATGTAAAGGATGCAGCAGTGTGATCCGTATATGCCACTGTTGCAGGAACTCTGAAGGATACCACCTTGCTTCGGTGAAGTGAGATGTTGGCTCATGAGAAGTTCACCAAGATTACCCAGGATGGGTGTGTGGAGGGTATATGTATGTCCTGTGAGATACATGTATGTTCTGACCTTACCAATAAGGGGTATATTGCTGGTGTGGAACACAGAGTCCCCATGTTGGTGATGAGCAGGTCCAATATGTATTCCCCCTTGTGGGTGTGCTGACTGGTTGTGCCAAAGCATATGAGTCCACAAATTGTAGTGACTGTTGGGTGAGGTTGTCGGGGCTTGAGTAGTATCCCCAGTCAATATGTGTGTATATGAAGCCACACAATATAACGGTGTCTGTGGAGACCTTCATATTCTCCATAGTTCCCACAAAAGCCGAGTGTGGTTCCTGAGTTTGGGAGTGTGTTCTGTAGCAGGCAACAAACTGAAAGGCAGTATTGCACAATGGTAGTTGTATATGTATGGTCTGTGATGCTTTTTGCAGTGCTACTAACCTGGAGGTGTGTGTATCTGTGATGTATATGGATACTCCCCTTAGTTGTGTTGTCTGTTCCAAGTCTTGTTGTCAGACAGCATGGTATGAAACATAACCTGGTAGTGCTGGTGTGCATAAGCGAGCCTGAACCAGGTGTCTGTCAGTGCACAGATATTGCTCTCCTCCATACTGAGGAGAGTCCTGAGTGGCCACAAAATGAGGTTAACACAACTGTTGTTGAGCAGCATTACCCTTAGTTTCATTTAACCTGTAATGTCTATGGAGGTGGGTCTGTCTTCTGAGCCCTGCTTAAAAAAGGCACTCTGGTGGTAGCAAGAGCCTTAGCCAGCATACCAAAGTCCAAGGGTGACAGGTGCAAGCTGTCCATAGTGAAGCTACGTGGCATGTTGAGCATGTCACCATATGCTGACAGACACTGTATCCCCTATGAATGAAACAAATTTGTTAGCCAACTGTTAAATGTGATATGTGTGTCCGTATACTGTGACATCATAATTGGTGGGTGTAAGATGCTAGACAAGGTCAGGGTCATACTGGCCTGGGCTACATGATCAGAGTGTACCTCCATGTATCATGTCATGTGGTCCAGGGAGTAACGTCTGAGGTTACACACACCAGCATGGACAATGATGGTGCCAGTCTTGTACTTGCTTTGGAGTGACCTGACTGCGGCAGATCCTGGCACCCAACAGACAGCCTAAAGTGACTATTCCCTTGTCAGGGCTGGTGAGTGGTACATCAGTGTGTCTGAACATAAGTGTCACCTATTACAAGTGTATTAGGTGTGTTGTTTAGCCCAAAGGGCAGTGACTGTGTGGCACACTGACATTGTGAACTTAGTGATATGTGGGTATTGTAGTGGGGCAGCTGCTTAGGTAGAATACATTTACAGCATCCGAGTATGTCAATGTGGGCTAATGTGGTTTGAGTGCTGTTGATAGAGGATATGTGAGACTGATATGTGGTGTGTGTGGTTACCTTCACCACCTGATAGACTGTGCCAGTCATGGGTCAAGAGAGTTCCGCTCCCTGTATGTCTATATAGGTGCATCTCACACATATATCTGAGTTTGTCGGGAGGAAAAGAGGGTTGCTTTGTACATGAGGCGGATGTGACATTGTATCAATATTACAATATCCACCAGCTGGACTGAAGAGTACACACAAAACCGACCCCTGGACATGCCAGGATATTATCATGACATACTCTGTAGCCTGATCACAAAGGATCAGTAGGGTGTTAAGCATGGAAAATAGTATAACAGGGATTAGTGCTCAGGTTCGTTATTGTTTTGTAAAGAGGAGCTGAGAAGGAGACCAGACTGAATCATGACACCTCCTTCAGCTATGTCATAAATATCAATGTACACACATATATGTCCTGAGTCAGGGCCAACTGTACCTGAGTGTTATTGCCGACATCATGACAGACAGGCCCATATGTAAATACCCATCCCCCACTGACAATAGTCCACATCATTATACCAGGAGATATCACATGTAGAATGGATGAGCAGCTACCACCACTGCCAAAAGCATGGCAGCAAGTGGAATACATTGATTCCCAATATGTGTCATGCACAAACTACAGAACAAACAAATCATGCACCTGAACAGTCAGCTGAGCCGCACCCCCTACACAGGATGTGGAACCGTTGAATGTGTCACAGCTACATATGGCACTCCCCACAAGTGTTGGTGCACAACACACCATGGGAAGTCAAGTCCAGTATGCCTATAAGGTCTGATCTGCAAGGTCATGGAGTCCATCATGGTTGCAGTCATAAACAGAGCTATTGGAAGCTGACACACACACACAAAACCCTACCAACTGTGGTATGTTCATGTGCGGATCATGGTTCCCAAACATACTAGACTGTTTGCAAGGCAGCCACCCAGGACATACATCAATTAACACATCTACACATGTGTCACATAGACTTTGAAGAGCCCTTTATCAACATCCCAGACACATGTAGTATCCACAAAACCAAGAAGCTGTGTATAAATATGTGTTGACATATGATGGAATGTCAATGTGTCCACAGACAGATCACACAAGGCAAGGATACTGAGGTCATGTTCAAGCTGTTGACACCTGCTGACCCACATGGACCATTCCTGGAATGGCATAAAACAAAGTGTACACACGTCACCATGTCCAGTCCAGGAGAAGTGAAACCAGCCAGTAAAGCAAATAGCACGCCGTGTTAATGCGACTCTTTCCAGTATCATAACATAGTTAGGTAGGGGGTTGAATCCTGCAAAGTGTGTGTGTGTGTGTGTGTGTGGGGGGGGGGTGTATGTCTGCAGTTTCCTTTGAAAGGAGTGCCCTTTTTGGAGACAGAGAAAACTCAGTAAAGGAGGTACACTCTTCTTTGGAAAGTCTGATGATGTCACCATCCTACAAATACTGCAGGAGAAGGGAAGCCAGTCAGTTAATCAAATAGTTTGCCATGTTAGTGTGTCTCTCTCTAGTATCATAACATAGTTAGATAGGGGTTTGAATCTTGCAAACAGTGTGTGTGTGTATATGTGTGCAATTGTCTTTGAAATGAGTGCCCTTTTTGGAGACTGTGAAAACACACTAAAAGAGGCACATTCCTCTTTGGAAAGTCTGATGATGTCACCATCCTACAAATACAGCAGGAGAAGGGACACCAGCCAGTAAAGCAAATAGCGTGCCGTGTTAATGTGTCTCTCCCCAATATCATAACATAGTTAAGTAGGGGTTTGAATCCTACAAATGCTGACTGTGTGTGTGTCATTGTTGGTCAACACAGTATGGGTTTTGCTTTTACTATGGTATGACATAGTATGATGACAACAGTAAGTGCATTGCAGACATCAGGTATCTGCGTGGTAAATATATATGTGTACATGTTCCCTCAATCACTACATAGGTGTGAAGCCTGCATACTACATGAATACATTTGTTTCCATTGACAGGTTGTGCCACTGCTACTCAGATCATAGGTCACATATGTATGTATGTGACATGGCCTCCACTGTCATGTTCTGTGGCCAAGGTCAGCTGTGGCACACACACACATGACAGTTACTTAAGAGTAGTGTGAGTGAGGGTATATGCCTGGGGTATATGTCAGACATGGTCATACACAGCAAAGTCTGCCAAGAATGGACAGTCTTCATAGGTGTACGACTGCCTTGTGGATATGCATTCAGGCCTCTAATGTCTGTGATACACTTTCGGACTCCACAATACCTATGGATATGTGGATACCAAGGGACACATGACATAACATGGGTCTGTATGTACACAATGGTACCCGACATACATGTTGAGGGCTACCACCGGTGTGGTACTGATGGGATAGTATGTATAGTACATGAGGATGACTATGCCATAGTTGGCTTACTGCTATACAGCATGTATCACACAACAGGTATCTGTCTGTATGATACCCTTGTGTAGGATATGCGTCCCATCCAGGGAATGCATTGTAGGCCATTCCATGCATTCCCAGATTTGGATGGACACATCCCTAGTGTGTCTGCATGTACCTAAGGGGCTATATGACACACAGGTGTGGTCACAGTAATGGGTGGTGGTCATCACCACTGGTTAGTGTTATAGTGTAGCACCGGAAGGATCCAATTGATACTGGGTTCCCTACTACTGTGTGTCATTTGTCAGGACATCATCCAATGATTGCTTATAGCCATGCTGTTGAGGTTGTGTATACTACCAGACTGCAAATCATTGACTGATATTAACAGTATCACCCGCAGCATAGTGTCAACCCATGTCATACACACGTCTACCCATGTTGGTACATAACTGTAGTAGAATGCATACTGGCCATTGAAAGATGCAATGGGATGTTAATAATGTGTACGACAGGGTATGCCACATGTCCCATGTGTCCACTATGTACGTACTTCCAGACAGTGCGCACCCACCATGTTCACAGATGTACACTTGCTAATCTGTACTGCACACTTCACACACGTACTGTCCACTCGCTAACACATGCTGGCAATACATCACACATCAGCCAAGTGGCACATGGGTGGATAATAAATACTCAGACCTAACAGTGGTGTAAACAATGCTACATTGACAATCAGAGCTTTGATGCATAATGTCTGCTCAGATATACCTACAAGGATGTAGTTAGACTTCCTTGTTGACAACTCGCTATTATTGCTACACTGCTATAGTGTCACCCTGTGCATCAGCACCATGTTAGCCTGTCCCTCCGTCGATAATGCAGATGACAGGAGGTAGCACAGGTATCATCATATGCACAGGGCGTTTTGTTGTTTGCCAGAGCCTGACATTGACCCATCCAATCGACATGTGTGTGTGTGTGTGTGTGTGTGTGTGTGTGTGTGTGTGTGTGTGTGTGTGTGTGTGTGTGTGTGGGTGTGTGTGTGTGGGGGACAACAGTACAGCATGGGCCAATGTTGATGTAATGTGTGTGTGTGTGTATGTGTGAGCCATAGTTGTTTGCTTAATGTGTGCGTGTCTGCATGCACACAGCTCCACCATGTGGCTGCCATATACGATGGTTTGTGGGACAGCCACAGACTGTACCTGCTTGGCTGTAAAGATCACTGTCTCCGGCCATGGACACAGTACCTGTGCCTGGCAGGGGTGCTACGGACAGTATCGGGTACCAACCCTGACGGGGTACTGTCATCAGAGGCAGAGGTATGACATCTGGATCCATGTCCCTGCTGGGACTGGCCAGAGCCATGTGCACATTGTCTACTGGGACGGACAACGGACAGGCCAGCCCCAGCATTGCTGGGGCTGATACTGCCACTACGGGAGCGGCTGTGAGCTGTGGGCTGCCCGCGACCACTGTCAGCTGTTGCTGTTGCTGGCATGCATCCGCGTCGACATCACAACCATCCCGCATGGTCCTGGCTTGAGGAAGACATGTTGAGGGCATCTATTATCTCCCCCAACATCTATCAATGACCTTGGTGTACGTCCGGATGGCACCGACAAGGTCACGGATGCTGTCATTGATAGCGGTGTTATGTGCCCTCTGCACCCTAAGTCCCTGCCTGGTGTACCGTTCCATATGTGCCTGAGTCTGCATTACAGCCCGGAACATAGTGGTTGTTGTAAGACCTGTGAGAGCACGCCTTCCAGGGGCAATACATCCAGTGGTGCTCCCCCGAGAACCCCTGGACCTCCGTCTATGTGGTACCATTCCGGGTCTACGGCTATGGCTGCTGTGAGAGGATGCACGTGCCATGGGTACCACACTCTCCTGGTCAATGGCAACTCTATGCTGTCCCTCCCCTATGGCCATTGGTGGTGAGGGATGTAATGACAGTATGAGTGTGCGCATAGATGGGGTTGAACCCTGTGTACTGTTGATTGGTGGACCAATGACAGACCCTGTCAAATCTCCCTGTGCCAAAATACATGTGTCATCATCCCCACTATCCGTGGCAGTGGCTTCGGGTCACCTGCTGCTTTCGCCAAGCCCTACCTCAGCACCTGTGAGAGGAAGACAGGAAACACACGTTATGGTCTGCACATGCACACATGCACACATGTACACATGCACACATGCACACATGAACACATGCACACATGAACACATGCACACAGGCACAGAGGCAAACAGGCACACATGCACACAGGAACACAGGAACACATGCACACAGGAACACAGGAACACATGCACACTCCTCACTACAGCAGATACACACACACAACAGAAATCCAAATCATACTCAATACTGGTTGAAGGTGAGTGACAGTATCTCAAGGCAAACAGTCACGCACACGTGTCAGCATGCAGAATAAGTGTTGATCAAGTCCATGTAGTGTGAGTGTAGACAGCCATAGTTAATGACAGTGTACATGGCTGTAGTGTATGTGTGTACATGTTCAGTGATTGCCTATACCCTGGAACACAATGTGTACAAGGACACAATATTTCTGTGCAAGTATTATAAGCTCTGCAATGTCCTGTGCACCATCACACACAGGTATACATACCATGGCTGCATGTGTTATCTGTGTGTCACATGGATTTCCATGTCTGATTGCAGTGTCTGTGTCTGTAGTAGATAATTGTGGACACAGGTGTAGCACATGCATGCTATGTACACACACGGGATGAGTGGTGCATGTATATGTGATGGGATACCAATCCTGGACATGTCCATTGTAACAGTATGGGGTGTAGTACCATTAGCCATCATCATGCATCATGTGGTCACTCAAGGCCACTAAAGTGTGCTAGACCACCGACTAGCATGCTGTACCTGAACCGCAGTGCCGTGGCTAAGTTCACAATTACACAGCCACGTTGCACAAGGAAGTGTGAGGTGTCAAATAGGGAGCATTGCTTAACATGACTGTGTTATGTGTTGAGGAGTGTTGCACAGCCCCATGCTAGGCCCCTACCCCTCAGGTATGGTATGTGTGGTATGTGGATGACATGTGGGATACTGAAGTGTGACCTGGCAGCGGGTGTCTGGTTACACTATGTGTAGCATATTGAGGTGTACTGCGTATGACAAATGTGTTATGTTGTGTTGCCACATTTGTGTCTGATGCTCTGTGCATTGCATGTGATTGACATTACTGAGATGTTTCACATCTCACAGCAAACATGCACAGCATGCATTATGCGTAGGTGTGTTATGTGTACATGGCCTACACCTCACCTATGACATGCACAGTTGAATACCAAGTTTAAAGTGTTAACACACTCACCAGCATGTAATGTCTTCCCTGCTGTCACAGCAGAGGGACCTGCAAGAATATGACACAGTTTGTCAGTGGCCACAGCTGTGGCATTGCTACTGTGAGGGTGCTAAACTACAGTAGAACAACAGGTATAGGTGTACAGAAACTATTCAAATTATCAGTATTGCACACAATAGGCAGCACAACTGCTAAATACAGTACACATCTCACACATGCATAACCTAACAATACAGGTAACAGTAGTCTACAGCTAGGGCATGTTACCTGCATGCTCCATGTCACTATGCTGGGTGGCTCCGGCCTCCATGACAACACATGTCTGATGTTGTTGTTGCTGTAGGGCAGGAACCACTACACTTAGCAGCAGTTCCTCCACTCTGGTGAGGAGGGGATGTATGGCCACCTCACCACCTGTGGCAAGCTGTTGTCTGTGGATATCAGATGCATGCTGCCGGACATGTCTAATTAAATCACTGCAGTGATGGCGTACCTGCTCATATGTCCGGTTATGCATGCCTATGTCATTTACCCGACGAAAAAGTTCTTGCCACAGTGCAGTACACTCCTGCTGGTGCTGGCTGGCCCTTGAAAACAGCAGGGTATAGTGCTGAACCAGGCTGTGGTGGATTTCCTGTTCCTCTGCAGCTGTGTAGCAGGGGTTCCTGTGATGAGCCATAGGCCTGGAGGACAAGTAAATGATATGTGTGAGCAAGTCATGTTGCACACTTAACATTATACAGTACAAATATCAGTTAACTGCCATATATAGCATCTATTCATCTGTCAGAGGATACACACATTCAATACCACATATCAGTGCTCAGTCCACAACTGGCTGACAGTGCCTGCCACACTCCATATGACACACCAGTATACACCAGTACTCGACTCACTGTTTGGGATCCAATGCACAGCCTTGCCAGGGGGGTACATATCAAGCTAATGCATGCATAAATATGTCATCCATTGCAATGAATGTGAAGTACAGTTACAGTATAACCAGTAACTCACCCTAGTCGTTGATGCCATACCCCTACCTAACATATGTGCACAGTTGTTAATATAGCTGGCATACTGCTGTAACAGAATATACATGCTGTTAGGTACACACGCAAACTCTGCATCACACATGTGATTGCAGACATGGTGCAGGCATCATTACACACACATCAGACATTCATACAACACACAAATGTATGCTAACACAGATGAGCATTTGCTATGTACCTTACAGTACTGTGTGCCCCTACTTACAGATGCCTATGCCTGAGGAATGTAATCTGTGCAGACTGCAGGAAACACACAAGACAGTGTTACCAGAGAATGTGAACATACACCATACTGTGCTGTTTAGGCCTACAGCTTCGGGTGATACAACAGTTCAAATGTCGGCTGGATTCACCAGCAGTACCACTTACTGAGCATACATATATTGCTTCAGCCTATGATGGGACACCACAGTCGTACACAAGGAACTACATCACAACATATACCATCCTACTATGTCTGCATCCCAATAACTGACGCAACTTTCTCTGGCCTCACACTTAGTACACAAACGACCATGACAGAAACAACTTCACACCTAGCTATCACACCGTCACAGACCTTGTACACATTCACTGTCACACTCATTCCACCTCATATAGCAGGTATTGCACTGTGTACATGTCTGTGTGCATTGTGTCATAAGTAGGTAATACACTATTGTCCCTGGGGCCTACAGCAGCCTAGCCATATGCTACCCTGGCCTGTGACACACATATAATTAGATTTCACTGCCTCCTGTCAACCAGATACACAGAGGTGATTCCCAGGGCGTGTTACCTATCCCCCAGACAATCATCAGGGGTATGTCTGACATCTGCTACTGAGGAGCCTTGTTTGTTCATGCTGGGTGGTTTACTCCGGAGTATGGCATATTTGCCAATAGGAGCCTATCCCTCCAGCATGTGCTGTTTAGTGAGGTTGCGAGGAGCCATGTAGCCCAGTGGGATTGTGAGGTGTTGACATGGTGGTTGTCTGACTGCTATGGGTGTGGCATACCTCTGTATGTTTGGCAGAGGTAACCTCTGGGTGGCCGGTATACAACGCACTGTAGCTGTGGTTATGTGAGTCAGTCTGCATAGGGTATGTGTTTCAGGGCAGTATTACCCTTTGTGAGGTATGTCTGTGGCCTTTCCACTTGCTGTAGTTTTCATGTGAGGTACATACCACATGGGGCATTGTGATGAGTACAGCGGAACACTGACCTATATTTCCGTACATGACACATTGTTTGTGATTACACGTACCACGTACACAAATTACAAGACTAGTGTGGCACTGTGAATATCAAAGGGGAGGCTACTGTCCACCTGTGTCCCATGTTCCCTTCTGACACCTTCAGTGTTAGTCAGGCAACCACCTATCTGGTAGTTAGTGGGTAAAGTGTTTTGGAATTGGGTATGGCACTGCAGTATCAACACTGGTGTTCAGTTCATGCCTTGGTTACTAGGCACCTGTTGCAATACATCTGAACCTGTGTCTCCCTCTCTCACTATATATATATATATATATATATATATATATATATATATATATATATATATGAATATTTATATACATATATATTTATATATCACTCTATATATACATATCTCTATATATCTATTTATATATATATATATATATATATATATATATATATATCTATACATATATGTATATATATATATATATATATATATATATATATATATATATATATATATATATATATATATACATATCTATATATATCCATAGATATCCATATATATCTGTATATATCTATATATCTCTCTATATATATATATCTATATATGTATATATGTATATATCTATATATATCTATATATGTATATATGTATATATCTACATATCTATATATCTATATATATCTATGTATGTATATATGTATATATCTATATATATATATATATATATATATATATATATATATATATATATATATATATACATTCTTGTAAACAGCCACTGCTGTACATATACATGCACATATATGCAGATATACTGCCCACCTTTCATGGTGGGAATATCAATTATGGAACAGTTGTGAGACATACAATTATGTAATAATATTGCACAGTGTTGTGCAGAATGCATTTCACTGTCCTCAGGCCGTATAGCCATAGCAGACCTCACTGGCTGTAACCCAGTCCCACAGAATTTAATCACCACATGACATATACCTGCACTGCTTGCTGTTTTCAATGCCACACACTACAACCTGCATAGATATGTGCACATAGCAACCTTCAAATACATATATATGTCCATCCTTCACTAACAGTTGCAGTATGTCCCTTGCCCTATGCACATCTGCATATACATATAGATACGGACTGCTACCACATAAGGAGTGTTCACAGAACATCATTCGGATGCCAGCAAATACATCTGTGCTACATACCTTACCTTTGTATTTCTCACCTCAGTCTGTTGTATCTGTTGATGTTTTTTTTTTTTTTTATTTATTTAGGTTGGTGTCTTCCACTGCCTCTTTTTGTTTTATTTTTTTGTTTTGGTTGGTTGGTGTCTCCAACCACCTCTGTTTTTTTTTTTTTGGGTTGGTCTCTCCAACTGTTTGTCTGTCTGTCTGTCTGTCTCTCTCGCTCTCTCTCTCTCTCCAGTTGCTGCAATGATATTATTGCATGTGTGGACAGCAAGTACAGGCTGCTTTTGTAGGTATCTGCACATGTGCATGTGATGGCCTCTGCACCAATTGGTGCCCATCATTTAGTAATTGCATACAGCCTGCTATGTGGTAATTGCAGTTCTCACTGTGATTTCAGGACACTGCTATAAAATGATAGGTTAGGTAGGCATAGGCCTTTCAGTTTTGCAAGGTGGGGACCATACTGGTTTGCTGTGGACACTGTTGTGTCAGTCAGAAGGTTGGTATATGTCTCATATCTGAAGCTGGGTTGTAGCCAGTGAAATGCATGTTGTACTGAAACCTGACTGTTGCTTCTTCAAGTACACTCTTCTCAGTATGCAAGTTTACTCACACCTCCTAATGCTAACACTGGATACATAGGAGTATGTACTTTCTTTTAGAATTAGGGAATTAACTGGCATACAACAGTAGTTATTGCAATGTATTCCTATGGCTTTCCTATTTTCCCTTTACATTCAGTCCTTGTAATGCATGTTATATTTCTTTATTGCAATGTATTCCTATGTCTTTCCAATTTTCCCTTTACATTCAGTCCTTGTAATGCATGTCATATTTCTTTATTGCAATGTATTCCTATGGCTTTCCTATTTTCCCTTTACATGCACTCCTTGTAATGCATGTTATATTTCTTTCATCACCAAGCTATTGTGTATCTGCTGTGGCTTAGTAGTACATCATGCAGACTGGTGAGTCCAAGGTGTGGGGTTTGAGACTGACAAGGGTATTTTATTTTGCTGCTGAGCAATACAAGGGTCTTGTCATACAGAGTGACTAAGGCACTTTTAAGCAGTTGTAAGCGGGTTGGCGCAAGTTTGTGCGACGCTTAGCAATGCTTAGCTAAGCTCACACAAGCTCACACTCGCGCACCCCCGCTAACTACTATTTAAAAGTGCTTACTCTCGCTAACCCCCGTGCTAATTTCTTTTAAAGAAAAGAAAATGGAGAGATAGGAAAGTGGTGAAAAAAGGGGGCACAGAGAGGGACAGACAGTAGGAAAACAAGCTCAGGGTGTGCAGGAAGGGTGTAGGGAAGGCCCATAGCTGTCCATTTCTTTGACAACAACAGCTGTGCATATGTTGAAAATTTGGAGTGAGTTTTGAGACCTTCCACCCCTGAGAGAGGGGTGAGGACAACATAGTTTGTTGCACTGCCAATTAGAATTATAGGTGTACATGTCCTATGGACATGTGTGCAAAATGGGAAGCTATGTATGGGGTGTAATTTATTTTCGGGTACAGATTGCCCTTTTTTTTTTTCAGGTGAGAGTGGTAAGTGAGGTAGGGGAAATAGGTATATTTGGGGAGGTAGGTTGGGAAAGTAAACAGAAAATACAAACAAGACGCATAAAGGGGCGGAATTTGACACATGGTGTGGGTGAACACAATTGACGGGGAAGGTTGTTTGGAAATCGCAAGCCCATGAGCCCACAGATGGTAACAGTGGAACTGAGATCCCCACTGCATCTTCACAGCCCTGGGGGTGGCTGTGCTGGGGGCTGAGTAGGACGGGCAGGCTCACCCGTGAGACATGCCACTCCTGTCTCAAGCTGGCATAGGGGATCAGCGACTGAACACTGGATCTCCCTACGCACCACAGCCCGGACCCTTCGAAGGGTGATGGGTGGCCCTTCTCTGCCCACGCTTGCATGGGGGGATGAGCCCCATCCCCTGCAGTGCTTCCACCCGAAGGTGGCACAGGACCAACGGAGGAGGGGAGTCTGGGCTGGGCACCAGAGCCACTGGTGCCAGGTGCACTCACTAACTGAGGAGGGACAGGTGGGTCCGCTGGGACCGGCCTTCCCATACGTTCTGTGATTCGGTGTGTTTCATTACAACATAAACAACAGCATTCCAGATTAGTTGTAACAGCATGCAGTAATATTCCCATTAACCCAACAAACCACAGTTCCAACAGTTGAACACCAAACATAACACATGTATATACTGAACAACAGTGGTTATTCCAACCGCATGCAGGGATGATTGGTAGAAACAGGCCACCATGAACATGGTGTTTGAACAGGGCACATGCATCAACATGAGTGCAAATATTTATGGAACAATAGGACATATATCCCGACAAATATTTAAGATTACACATACCCATTGAGGTGCAGAATTGCATGGTTTATGCACAAACAGTAGGGTGTAGAACAAAACCTCCATTAACATCTTATAAACACTTTTAATCTACACTACATTCCTAGTGACTGCAGGTGTATATTCCCTACATGTATTATTACACTTGCCACCATGCATTAAGTTGTGTAATGGGTTTGGCTAGTTCAGTCTATACTTGACCTATATCTCACATACTAACTGTGCAGGATGTAGATGTTACTGCTACATATTTCATGGTTGCATTTATATTTCTTTATCTACATATCTGGATGTTTTCACATGACATTTTCACTTCTAATTGAACAGAACCCTGCATTTATTGAAGCACACTTACATTTCTGGGGAACATATTCACATGCTACTCATGTGCCAGGTTTACTTATGCATGCCAGCCAGTAACTGAATGTTGAGGACTGTATATTTACTTCACAGCTACTAGCACTTCCATCACCCACTTTAGATGGGACTGCAGAACTCTGGGTTGCCAGCACTTTCTACACATTACTATTTGTATAATGCAAGGCTACAACAACATTTCATACTAAGTGAAACAGACACACTCTGGGTTTTAGACCTTTATTAATGACATTACACACTTTTCCACAGGCTCACTCCTTTATTTGTTTTAACGGTATATATGGCAGACATGTTCACGACATATTATACCTTTATTAATAGGTTAGCACACTCCTTTTTCAGGCTCACTCACATATTATTTTATATGACAGTGCCTGCAGAGATATTATTCCAGACATTTGTTACCTTTCTTAATGGGTTACTACACTTTTTTCTGCCTCTCTAACGTTTTTATCTGACAGTACAAGCAGAGGACTTATTCAGTCCATTTTATGGCTGTATTATTGGACTACAACACTTTCTTTCATGCTCCCTCCCATATTTTATATAACAATACATGCAGAATAATCATTAACCTGCCTGGTGGCGCAGCCTTAGCAGCCTATCTTCGTAGGCTTGCTGATTCATAACACGGTCACCTGCAGCTGTAAAGTAAATGAAGGGATATTGAGACATTCCTATCCATTATACATATTCCATTTTAAATCCTTACATACTGCATTCCATGGCTACATACTCAGTTGTGGGGCATCCTGCATTCCACAGGCCTCCTGTATCCACTGGTTCAGATGGTCCTCCTTTCATCTCTTCAGGTCTGCATGGTGGTGACGGACCTGCTCACCAGTCTGGGGAACACCTGTGGCACTGGTGAGGTCACGAGCTAACTGGTTCCAAGCATCTGCTTTGTACTCCATCCCTTGGAACTGGCCTTGCAAGAGTCTTGCCTCATGATGGTGGACTAGGAGCCAAACCATGTATTTGGACTCCTCGGTGCCCCATCTCTGCACTCGGAAGCGCACTCCCTCTCCAACACCAAACATTCTGACCGCAGATGTGAGCTACAATCATTTATTGTGTGTATTCCTGCCTGTGGGGCTTAAATATGCCGCATTTCCCGCACTTTTTGTCATTGGCCGTTTTGTAAAATTCTCGGCTGACTGCAGACCTGCTTAGTAATGGTGAAACTACCATTCCTAAGTTTATGTATGTTAATAGTGGCTGCTTCTTCTATGTTGTCATGGCTTAGTGGTTCTGTACTTTGATTATGATGCAAAGGGTCCTGGGCTCAAACCTTGTCATTCTTTTATTATAATACTGTCTAGACAGGCTAGGAGGTGTGGCTGTGTTTAAGCAACTTAGCTCTACGTTGCTCCCCTGTGCCCTATGGTGCTCTGGTTAGTGCTGCGCACACGTCCACGCAAACACATTGTGCTGGGTAAAGCGTTTTTAAATGTTGGGCAACTCTACTGCGCTGGGTAAAGCGCCATTATATTATGGGCAACTCTGTTTAGCTGGGTGAAGCACTATTAAACTATGGGCAACTCTGTTTAGCTGGTGAAGCGCTATTAAACTATGGGCACCTCTGCTTAGCTGGATAAAGCGCTATTAAACTATGGGCACCTCTGTTTAGATGGGTATAGTGCTATTAAACTATGGGCACCTGTGTTTAGCTGTGTAAAACATTGCTTAACGGCAGGCTATTATATATCTGGGTCTTTTAAAAATATATATTTTGTTCACTGATCCATTGGCAATGTCACTGCTTTTAATAACATTTTAATCATATTTGTCTGGTATTATTTCAAAGACTGATTTAAAACATAAATAAAAAGGGGGATGGTGGGACTCGAACCGTGAATGCCTTCTCTCTGTGCATACGCTCTACCATTACGCTATTGCTATTTGGAGTAATTTGCATAAGTAGTTCTTATATGCTCTTCAATGTCACAATTGCTAACTGTGGTTAAGCAATGGGCACACCAGCGCAAACAAGCGCAAATACTGGCAGCTATATCGTGGATTTAAAAAACAATTAAATTTTTTCCGTTTTACAACTCTGAAGGGGGTTTACAGTGTCAGGGAGTATGGTGTTGGGTGCAAGTACATTTGAGTGGACTCACTCTTGTCTGTTGACATTATGCTTTTTAAAACCTTGCAGGGGCGTGGACTTTTAGACTGCTCGGCAGTCGGACATGCCCCCTGCTTGCCTACTCAGTCCGTGTAAGAGTTATGGATGAGTCAGCATGCCCTCATGAATATTCATGGCATGCTGACGTCATACCGTTCAACTGCAGCCTCCGAGTAAGACATATTAAGTCTTACATGGAGGTTTCATGAATCCGGCCCTGTAACTTTTATGCGTGTAATATTTTGAAAACAATTTACAACATCTCAGCAACCACTCAAGTTGCACGCATACTGTCAGCAGCATTTTATTCATCTAACTGAGAGCTTTTATATGAGGCTAAGGTGTTCTGTCTGTGTTACATGGTTATTGAGATATTTAGAAAAAAATGTGAAAATTATATCTATGTAAATTAATACGATTAAAACAGTTAGTATCTCTTTACCTGCACTAGGCAGAGGTCACATATTAATGCAGCTGAGTTTGCCATTGTATAAGCTTTAAGTAGAATTTTTTTAAAACCTTGTACATAGGATAAGCCGAAAAACACACACACACACACACACACACACACACACACACACACACACACACACACACACACACACACACACACACACACACACACACACACACACATACAGCATAGTTTTGGAATTATTGGTGCAAATATGAACAGGAAATATTTGATGCCTAGAGGCATCAGTGGGATGTAACTGCAGATGCACCTGGAGGCGTCACCCGGATGTAATGAGTTAAGGCAACAAACATGATCACATGTAACATTATGGAATGCAAGACACCTCTCTGAGTTACAATGTTAAGATTCATAACTTTTGCAGAAGTAAAACTTGTTTTTTAATGTATACTTTTCTATTCATGAAGATGTATTCAGATGGGGGGTTGGCATAAAAAGATTACCTCACAAAAGTACAGGATTTAGTTCTCACTTTTGAAAGGAAAATCAGTTAGCCTACTAATTTGTTATGAACCTATGAAACTAGATAACAAAGTGAATAGCAGTGAGCAGTAGGGTCTGATTCAGAGACATGTGTTTAGAGATTGTGCTACCATGGAAAATATCATGGCATGCATTGCACGCAAATGACTACATAATGACATGCACATGAGTGTCAACACAGTATTGAGAGCTGTTGATGGCAGGTGATAGCAACAGACATAATTATGTGTGCTGCAGAAAGGTCTGTCAGCATTTGACATGGCATCACATCTGCAACCAGGACAGAGTTGATCACTACCATTTAGAGAGGAATACCATACAGGAGCTAGTTTACTGGTTCTATCCTCACATGGCATCAAGAAGGATGCATGAAATGTCTATCCCAGTGGGCACAAAGTTTTGTGTAACATTAACCATTTTTGCTATGAGGACCTTAATGCATCCAACTGGGGACACTCTAGGACATTCAAGCACCTCAGCCATGGAAAGCCTTCACGATTTCCTAGATGCAATGATGAGGCTGGTTGTAGAGAAGATGTATTCCCATGGACAGTACAGGAAAGAATCACCAGAATTTGGGCATTTTATAGTGTAACCCATTTCCACAAGGTCATGGGGAACATTGACTGCATCCACATTGCCATCAGTGCCCAGATTGTACTGCATCTGATATATTAACCGGATTTCCACTCCATCAACCCCCAGAAGGTGTGCAGCGCAAAGGGCATTATATATACAAAGTGTGTCTGAACCATCCAGGCAGTTCCCAAGCCACGATGCTTCACTAGGGACGGCTTGCACCTGTCACCCCTGGGCTTTCGGATATTGGCAAAGGCTCTTGCTATCCCCATAGTGCCTTTTTTAGGCAAGGCTCAAAAGACAAACCCACCTCCATAGGTATCACAAGGGATAAGAAACTAAGAGTAATGCTACTCAATGCCAGAAGTCTAAACCTCAAGATGCACGCACTCAAAACTCTCCTTAGCATGGAGAACATTGATATCTGTGCAGTAACAGAAACCTGGTTCATTTCTCCCGAGAGCACCCCAGCAGTACCAGGTTATACCTCATACCATGCTTTTCGGCCCAAAAACTTGGACCGAACCACAAAAGGAGGGGGAGTATCGATATTCATCAAAGATAGCCACACCTCCAGGTTGGTGGCAAAGCACAAAGCATCAGAGACTATTCATGTGCAACTAACAGTGGGTAAAACTGCCTTCCAGTTTATAGCCTGCTACAGACCACCCTCCCAAACCCAAGAACCCCACTCAGCCTTCCTGAGAACACTGGAAAATATGAAGGTCTCTCCAAACACCATTATATTGGGCGACTTCAACTACCCAAACATAGACTGGGAGCATTACTCTAGCTCCAACACCCTAGCCCAAAGGTTCCTAGAATTTATAAACTCAAATGCTATGGAACAACTTGTTACCACTCCCACAAGAGAGGAAAACATACTGGACCTGATTATCACCAACATGGGGACTCTATGCTACAGACCAGAAGTGTATCCCTCACTGGTAAGATCAGACCATAAACTAATCTCACTGGATATTCACATCCTGACCCCACCCCCTGCCCAGAAAACCACAGTAAAAACTTCTCTAAAGCAAATTTCACACTCCTCAAAACCGAGGTGGAGTCCTTCAAAGCCCCCGGGCCTGTGGAAAATACGGCCCAGACCGTAGAGTCCTTTATAAACGCATTCTATGAACACCTTCAGGAATGCATGGATCATGCGATCCCAAATAAAATCAAGACCCAATTCTCCAAAGGCAGACGTCCTGTCTGGTGGACCCCAGCCATAAACAAACTATACAATAGAAGGAGGAAGCTACTAAATGATAGAGCAAAATCCCAAAAAGGGAAGGCATCACTGATCAGTATTAGTAAAAAACTATGGGCACTCATAAAATTGTCTAAGGCCAGCTTCGAGAGAAAAATTGCACAGGACACTAAGGATAATCACAAGGCTTTCTTTAGTTATGTTAGGAACCTGGGTGGTAATTCCCAGATATGCTCAGAATTAGTCCAAAATGACAAAAAATACACTGAACCCACAGACATTGCCAACATCCTAGCTGACAGGTTCAGCACAAACATCTCCCCCCTCCCCACCAAAAGGGCAAATATCTATCCCAGCAGAGTGCTGCCCCCCTGACATCACAGATGCTCAGGTAAGAGCTGCCCTCTCCAAAGCAAAAAACACAGCATCAATGGGACCAGATGGTGTCCTGGGCTGCGTCCTACATGAACTCCAAGAAGAGCTAAACCCAAACATAAAACTACTGTTCAGTCTCAGCCTTACTACAGGATATGTGCCCAAAGAGTGGCGTACAGCAACAGTGGTCCCTCTCCATAAAGGTGGTGCCTCAACGGATCCTGGAAACTATCGCCCCATAAGCCTGACTAGCTTGGTCTGCAAAGCTATGGAAAGAATCATCATGGACCTCATAAATAAAGATATTGTGGACCTACAGACACTGGATCCTACCCAGTTTGGCTTTGTTAAGGGCAGATCCTGTCTCTTAAACCTGGTTGATTTCTTTGAAACAGTCACCAAGGCCATTGACGAGGGGAAGGTGGTCCACACAGCCTACCTGGACCTCGCAAAAGCCTTCGATACAATACCCCACTCGGGCATTATAGATAAGCTCACCAGCTTAAATATAAACCCCTATGTCACTAGATGGATTGCAAACTGGCTCAAGGACAGAACCCACATGGTTAGAATTGCTGGAGCCATGTCAGACTCCAAACCAGTTACAAGTGGTGTCCCACAAGGCTCAGTCCTGGGACCTCTCTTGTTCGGTATATATTTCTCGGAGGTACAGGCCAACACGGAAGGTCTGTGGCTGAACAAGTTCGCAGATGACTGCAAACTGGGCGCCATAATTGACTCTCCAGCTGACACAAGCATCCTCCAAAAGGGCCTCATAGAAACAGACAACTGGTGCCAGAGCCATGGCCTCAAGCTAAATGACAAAAAGTGTATAGTCATCCCCTTTGGCAAAAACAAAGTGCCCACAAATTACCACATAGGTGGTAATCCATTAAGTACAGAAGAAGTAATTAGGGACCTGGGGACCCAAGTTGATAGCAATCTCTCATTTGACAACCACGTGGCCAAAGTGGTTAGAAAAACATTTTATATAGCCCACCTAATCATGAAGGGATTCACATCTAGATCAGGGGAGGTCATTGTGCCTCTTTACTCATCCCTCATCAGGCCCATAATTGAGTACAATGCCCCTTTTGGGATGTACCTTACCAGACACCTGCTGCAACTGGAAAGACCCCAAAAGTACCTCACCAAGAGGATCAAAGGGCTCAAACAGATGCCATATGCTGCCCGGTTAAAGAAACTCCAGCTCTACTCAGTGGCTTACCACCTGTTCAGAGGTGATCTGTGCCTGACGTATAAAGCCATGTCCAACCCAGAATTAATGGACATGCTGCACCTCAGAAAATCCAAATCCCATCGAGCTACGCGCTCGAGAGACTTGAACCTCAGCACTGAAATAAATAGGACATGCTGGAGGGACAGATTCATAACCCAGAGGCTCCCTTCACTCTGGAATAAAATCCCAGTCCAGGTTAGGCAGAGTCCCTCATTGACTCTCTTCAAGAGGAATCTTGATGAGTGGATGGGAGATCATAGGTTTACCCCGGGTATTACTTCTGTGTCACTGTTAGACAGAGGCACAGTATACTAACCTCAAAAAATGGCATAGCAAAATAAATTTAAAATGGGTGGCGAAAGCCAAACACATTCTGGCTAGGCTTATAAATGCCCTAGGGCAGATAGCCTAGTATGAACATATGAACCTATGAACCATGATTCCCACATCTGGCACATGTGCAAGCTACACTACTATTTTGTGCATGAGGTCATCTCATTGGTAGGTGCACACATTGTCTACCCAGGAGCACACAATTGCTCAGCAACATGAATATAGGTGGTGGAGAACTCATAATAGTGCTTGATTTTGTGTGTTACAGGGGATACCATTTATGCCCCAGGGCCATAATTGATATCCCTCCCCCTTCCACAACCCCCTTACAAAGGTCTCGGAGAAGGCATACAGTGCTGCTCTGTCAGAATCTCAGACCATCATCATATCTATGTTCAGAGCACTAAAGCCTCACTTTCACTCCATGGATACATTTATAACTGTACTACAACACACTTCAGGGACAGGAAGCAAGCTATTTATTACATTTGTAGCTGTACTACAGCACATTGCAGAGACATGAAGCACGCTATTTATTATATTTGTAGCTGTACTACAGCACACTACAGAGACATGAAGCACACTATTTATTATATTTGTAACTGTAAAACAGCACACGGCAGAGACATGAAGTACACTATTTATTACATTTGTAGCTGTACTACAGCACACGGCAGAGACATGAAGCACACTATTTATTACATTTGTAGCTGTAAAACAGCACATGGCAGAGACATGAAGCATGCTATTTATTGCATTTGTAGCTGTACTACAGCACACTGCAGAGACATGAAACACGCTATTTATTACATTTGTAGCTGTACTACAGCACACGGCAGAGACATGAAGCATACTATTTATTACATTTGTAGCTGTAAAACAGCACATGGCAGAGACATGAAGCACGCTATTTATTACATTTGTAGCTGTACTACAGCACACTGCAGAGACATGAAGCACACTATTTATTACATTTGTAGCTGTACTGCAGCACACTGCAGAGACATGAAGCACGCAGTTTATTACAACGTAGCTGTACTACAGCACACTGCAGAGACATGAAGCATGCTATTTATTGGGTCAAACTACACCACATGATATTGTACAAACAGTTACAACAAGGTGATACCATAGCACTGGCTGACAGGTGCGAGCCAGTAATGCAAGAGAAGCACGGTGAGCACTTTGATAAGAATGTAAGTTTTTTTCTTTGCATCCACAACAGCTATTAAGCCATATGCACTAACACAATCATCCTAGTCACAAGTTCCATCCCCAGCAGACCCCTGGTGATATCTTCTTCTGGTGGGCCTCCCTACTGTGAGAATCCTCCCCCAAGGTGAACTGCATCTCAGGCAGGGTTGTGTGGGTGCAGTCCGCACTACAAAATGTTGCGGGATGGACTAATGAAGATGCTATCATGCAATCATGTGGGAATTTTTCATTGATCTAATCACTCTACCCAGCATGCTGACAGCCTTTTCTTTAGGAAGCATTGGCAATGCATGCTCCACTCTAATCAATTGCACCATCTCTGGCTGTAAAATGGCCACACCTTATTCAGTTTCTTCCACCACCCCATCTAGGCATTCATTTACACATAAGCCCCAGCCTTACCACCCTCCCTGTTACTCAATCAGTTAGTCATCCAAGATGGTAATAAAAGTCAGGCAGACTGGTATGTAGTCAAGGCTTTATCTCTCTATACCACTAGAGGCTTTATCTCTCTATATCACTAGAGGCTTTATCCCTCTATACCACTAGAGTGACAGCAGAGGAAGTAGTTGCTGAGGGCACTTATCTGAGGCAAAGGCAGGTGCAAAATATTATGGCACTGGCAAAGTGGCAGAAGCTGGTTCACAACTATGCACCATGACAGGACAAGCACAGAACAAAAGTGATGCATACATTTACACACCTAGGCTATTCAGTAAAGTGCATGGACTGGCCATGCTGCGTGCTAGGCATTACCTTGCCAAATAAACAAAGTTAGTGGGTTATAGTCATCATTTTTTGCACAGGTGGAGATACAATGGTATGGGTTAACAACACTAGCATAGGTGGGGTAAGATGTCACCGGTTATACCTGCAGTAAGCTTGCACATGATTGGGATGTTGTGGGGTGTTGGGGTCATGTCCTCAGGTGATGGCTTGGTGCATCCAGGAGTGCAGTGCTAGCCAAGTATAGCATCTGTCTACACAGAGGCAGACAATGGAGGCATTTGCTTCTGTGGAGGTCATTCCACATGAGCTGAATCAATGGGGCTGTGGCTGAGCCCTGTACTGCATGGTCATTGTAGGTGGTTACTGGCAGTATTTTGTCTCTTGCAAGAGGTGTACACCATTTGTGGGGCATCTGGCAGCACCCTAAATATGAGTGTTGAGATGAGTCTACATCGGAGCTGGACAAGCATTGTACATGTCTGTTGGACTTTTCCATGGCCATGGTTGCAGGTGATGGTAGAGCCAAATAAGTGTTTGACATATCCACATGTGTAAAGACAAATGAGTAGCCAGAAGAGTGCAATATATGACCACATGAGTGGTCATGCCCACAGGTGGCAGTAATGGTGGAGCCAGATAAGTATCCTCCATGTCGAAGTGAGTGACAGTTGTAGCCAGCCATGTGTGCAAAGTGGCACTAGACAGCTGTAGTGTGCAGTATTCCCTACCTTAACTATGCTTGCCATTTGTCAGCCATGTGTGCAAAGTGGCCATGGATGGCTGTAATGTGCAACGATTTCCTACTTTAACTATGCCTACCATTTGTAAGCAGGCTGCAGAGACCCACTAATGGCTGCTAAGTGGCCTTCAGTTCATTGTAATGGTCTGAAGTATTCACAGAGGCCATGAATATTTTCACTAAAGCCACATAGCACAGTAAGCACCTCTGAGGTGCTATCAGTAGCAACCAGGAGTGTGTCATTTCATTGAAGGTAGTTTTGATGAATGCAAAAAAAGAAATGTTCCTGGAAATCACTTTCATTAACAGTTGAGCTTGCCTTTTTCTCCATTGCTGTGTGACCACAAAGCTGGTATATATAATTTCAAGGAGTGTGTAGGGTGCAGGGGGTTTGCCCCTGCAAAACAATTTCTTTTAATGTTCGTTGGAGGTGGTTTTGGTGAATTGTTTCCATTTGTCTGCTTTTGAAAAAAACTACTTTTGATGAATCAGCATGAATCCTTAATATCCAGTCATGCACATTCACTGGTTAAAGTCTAAGATAATAGCAATAGCATATGACATCTGTGCCTCATGTCACTGATGGGCACTCTGAAGCCTCTCTTCAATGCCATGTGAGGGACACTCAGAGGTTGATTATCAAATGGATGCTACCATTGTGTCTGCCGCATGTGTCCCATGTGCTGCATGTACATGGACAGAATGTCATCTACTAAACACAGGTGATGCAGGAGGACTATCCTCGGCCTCTGCTGTCCCTTTAGCTATGGGAGAGAGGAATGCTCTTTTCACTGTCTGTATGCTGAGTGAACCACTTTGTTTTCTGATGCTTCCAGTTGCAAATTGTCATCAGTCATCGGCAGCTTCAACAGACATGCTGCACTCAGGCATGTGCAGATGTGTACTGCTGGATCTTCTCCCAGTACACCCTGTGAAAGCAAGCAAGTAACCTAACCACGTGCAAGCCAGTACATATGTGACATAACCAGTGTGAGACAGACAGACAGATGCATGTCAGGAAAAAATTACTACTAGGCTAATGACCCCAATGTTTTTTTTAAAGCCCAGCCATGCTTCCCAATGTAAGAATCAAAGCCTGTACATTGTGCTTGTAAGGTAAACACCTTAACCATTGTGCCAAGATACATTCCTGTCAGCCCACGATATATATGTTGCTGATGTCCCTGGGTGATTGAAGTGCAGTATGCTATGCGTGAGTAACAATGTGCTGAGGAGGTCAGAGGTGTTGCTTTGCATTAGAATGTTGCAGCAGTCATCTAGTGTCCCCACACAGTCATGAACTTCACATATACCAGACAGGTGAAGGGATTTATTTATTTATATTTGTGCAGTAAGATCATGGTCACTCTGCTGCACCCACTGCACCATGAAATTATGCCTACCCTCAATGTTAATTTGCTGCAATATTTTTTGCCAGACCTGATCACTGAAGGCCTTATTTGCATTATTCTTCTCCAGAATATGTCTGCCATGGGCCACTAGTGTCATCATCAGAATGTATTTCTTCTGTGTTATAAATGTCTGAGTGAGATACCATTCTTTTATTACTTAAACAGCTCCAGTACATCTGTGGGAATACAAATGGGCTACTGAATGTATACCCAGCTGCCTATGTTGGACAACATCCACATCCCCACTGCTCCAACAACCCTGTTGTAGTTAACTACCTTGTGCAATACAGTCATATAATTGTTGCAACATCATGGCAGACTGCATTATGAGCAGCCTATGGTACACATAGACTCCTTCCCTTGCTGTGGTGTCTACAACACAGTCTTTGGCCACAAAACTACAGACTTAACATCCAGTGGAATGTGAATACACAAAAATAGCATCTTAGTGCTCTCATAGGTTAAGAGGTTCATATGTGTATACTAGGCTAACAACCAGTAGGGCTCTTATAAGCCTAGCCATGCATCCCAAATGTGACCCACAGATTTGATTTATATAGGTGATGATTTTCTGACTGCCTCTGTCCATTAGAGACAGATGAGCCACACCAGGGGTGAATTCTTGATTACCTATCCATTGGTCCAAGTTGTATTTAAATACGGATAGAGAGGATCTCTGACTCACATGGATGGGGCGCCTGTTCCAGAAAATTGAAATTCACTGAAAAACATATCTGTCTCACCATCATGTCCTATTTATGTCGCAAGCAAAATTTAGGACTTTTAATCTAGTAGTTCTGATGCTGTTTGCTTTGTGGATTTGCAAAAGGTCATCAAAACAGGGTCCATGGATGCCTTGTATGCCAGGCAAAGATCACCTCTTAGAAGACTGTATGATACTTAGTAAAGAGACAGGGCTTTGAGGCAATTGATGTAGGACATTGTGTTTACTCCCTGTAATCTTTTTGTAATGAACCTTTGTGGACATTTCAGTTACTGCATGGGTCTGGTCAGGTACATACCGAAGGGGGCATTATACTCTATGATTGTTCTGATGAGGGCCAAGTATAGTGGTACAATGACCACTCTGGATCTAGAGGCCTTGTCCTTGCTTATAAAATGAGCAATATAGAATGATTTTCTCATTACCATGGACAGATGTTGGTCAATGGCTAGGTTACTATCTACAAAACTTCCCAGATCCCTAACTAGTGAATCACCTTTTAAGTGTGTGTTTAGTTTATTTATTTATTTATTTGACATTTGTTGACCAGGATAGTGTGATTGGGACAAAGCCCTTTTTCAGTGTAGGCCCGGGGAGAAAAGCTCCAACAATATAAATATAACTGAGAGAGATGCATGTTACAATAAGTTTAGAATACATTAAGAACAGCAATATATGAGACAATAAAGAAAGCTATACTTATATACAACATAGTTAAGTAGATAAACATATCGAAGGCACAGAGATGTAGAAAAGTAGATAGTGGGACTAAGTGCATTGATCAGTTACAAATAGTAGACAACAGGAGGAGTGGATATTAGTAATAGGTTAAGCGACAGTACAGTGGAAGTCAGGAACAGAGAGGAGAAGTAGAAGAGGAGAGTCAGGTGCTTATTAGGTAGAAGAAGCAGGTTAATTGGAGAAAGAAAACAAAGAGTAAAAGAAGGTGATTAGAGTAAGAAAGAAAGAGGAATAAAGAAGAGGAGAGATGGAGAAACACCTGGACTCAGGTGGGGTGGGTACAGTTACATATCCAGGTGTGGTTTAGCTATTCTTTGAGAGATCTCTTGAATTTGTAAGCCTGAGGTATGCTTCTCAGGGTCATGGGACGCTTGTTCCATTGAATGGCGGGTGAGTAGCTGTATAGGTTCTGTCCTAAAGATTTGTTTGGTTTATGAATCTGCAACAGAAATTTATCAGAGCTCCTTAGTGGTCGGAGAGGGATATAAAGGAGACCAGTGAGGAAATGCTACGGCAGGAAGAGGGTTTATTGATGATGGAGTGGATGATGAGCATTTGAAAAACTTTGAGTTGATTAGGAAACTCTAGCCAACTCATTGACCTGAGGGCATGATAGTGCTAAGATCTGGATGGCAAATTAGCAGCAAATCTAGTTACTTTATTATATGTTGTTTCAAGTTTAGTGAGAAGAGAAGACTGAAGGTTTGTAAAGATGTATTTATTTATTTATTTATATTTGTTGACCGGGAGTGCCCGACTGGACGTAGGTCCATTTTCAGCAGAGGCCCGGGGAGAAAAGCTCCACAGTTAAAATAAACAGACAGTAGTTACATTGGATTACATAGCCATTAACAATTTACATAGCAATTACTTACAACATATTTACAGATGAAGAACATAGTACATCAGTAGACAACTAGAATCTTTATCTGTGAAGTGCATAACAGACATTAACAAATGTTACAAGAAGAAGAAGTTCCTGCTGTATAATAAGTACTGGCTTATGAGCATCTGAGCTTGCTATAATCAAGGTAGTTAGTGGAGTGGAAAGAAAGGTAGTGGTTGGATGGGGTGGGTGATATTAGAGTGGGAGTTGCAAGGGCATAGCCAGCATGTTTTTAGATGCGCTTTTAGCAAAGTTTTGAAGTGGGTGCATGATGGTACGGAGGTAATTGTGGGTGGGAGGGAGATCCATAATTTGGCTATGGTGCAACAGAATAGTGCTTCACCAGCAGAGTTATTGGCTTTAGTGATCTGCAAGTGATTTTTGTTGCTGGATCTTAGTGGTCTGGTGGTGCAATAGGGTTGGAGTAGATTCTGGAGGGATGGGACATTTAGTGGATGGTTTACTAGTTTGTGGGCGAGTGAGAGTTGATACCATTGAAGGAGGTGAGGGAGTTCAAGCCAGCCCAGTTCAGCAAGTGAGAGACAGTGGTGACTACACAAAATGTAGAGAAAGTAAGCATTAGCTAGTGAGATTTGGGAGTCAGGGGTTCAGAACCTTTTGTTTCTATTTAGGAGGCCAAGATTTTGGTTGGTCTTCTTAATACAGTGATGTATGTGAAGGTCAAATTTCAGGTGGTCATCTATGATTACTCCAAGAAGCTCAGTATGGTTGTCAGGGGTAATGTTAGTGTTATTAAGTGAAAAGATGGTAAAAGAGGCTTTAATGTGGTAGAGGGGTTTGGGAGGAAGAATAGAAGTTTTGTCTTTTTGGGGTTGAGTAATAGTTGGTTATTAGTAAGCCAAGTTTCTGCATGTTTGAATGATGTTTGCGTGAGGGTGAGTAGTTCTGTTGGATTGTTGGCTGTGGATATCATAGTAATATTATAAGCATAGCGTGTGAGGGAAGACTGGAGACAGGATCTGTGTAGCTCATTGGTGAAGATGTTAAAAAGAGAGGTCCAAGAATAGAACCTTGTGGAACACCAGTTTTGATGGGGAGAAAGAGCAGAGAGCCATTTGACGGATTGTTGCCTATCAGAAAGCTAGCTGTTAAACCAGGACATAGTTGCTGAGGAAAGGATGAGTTGGGTTATTTTTGAGAGGAGGATAGGGTGGGAGATAGTATCAAAGTCAAAGGCTTTTGACAGATCTAAGAAAAGACTGGACACAAGTTTATTATTATCTCTGTCAAGGGAAATGGTATTGGTAAAGGAAATTAGAGCAGTAGAGGTGCTATGGTGTGGGTAGAAGCCATGTTGTGTAGGGGTGATAAGGTTCCCTTGAATGAGGTGGGCCATACGTTGTTTGCGAATGCAGTGTTCCAGCATTTTTGAGAGGAGAGAAAGTATGGAAATTGGTCAAAAGTTAAAAAGTTCTGTGGAATTTCCACCTTTGTGGATGGGTATAGTAAAGATTTTATTCAAAAGAGTAGGAACAGTTGGTTCAGTGATACAGTGGTGAATGAGGATGGAAATAGGGCATGCTACTGATGAGGTGGCAACTTTTAGGAAGAAAGATGGCAGATTGTCAGCTGATGGGGAGCATGTTTTAAGTCTGAGGAGGAGTTTTTTAATGTAGCTTGTGGGAAGTGTTTGTGTTTTATTGATGAGGTAGTTACCCAAGGAGGTAGACTTTTCAAAAGGTACTCTAATGGATGTCTTAGTACTGAATTTTAAGCCATGGCTTTGGCACCAAGCTTTTTTTCTGTATTAGACCTTCCTGAAGCCCTTGGGATTCAGGATACTGGCTAAGGCTCTTGCCACCCCTATAGTGCCTTTTTTAGGCAAGGTTCAGATGACAAATTCACCACCTTAACAGGTACAAGCAAGCAAAATCTTAGGGTAATGCTACTCAATGCTAGAAGTCTAAACCTCAAAATGCATTCACTTGAGGCACTCCTTAAAATGGAGAACAGCAGCATCTGTGCAGTGACAGAGACCTGGTTCAAGGCTCCAGAGAGTACCCCTGTATTACCAAGCTAAAATTTATATCACACCTTTCGGCCACCTAACCTGGACCGAAACACTAAAGGTGGAGGCGTGTCCATATTCATTAAGGATATCCACACCTCTAGGCTAGTTGCTCAGTATAATGCATCCGAGATTATCCAAATGCAATTAACTCTAGGCAAGACCGCAATCCAAATTGTAACTTGCTGCAGATCCCCCACCATGCCCCAGGATTCCCACTCCTCATTTCTTGATACACTGGAAAATATTAGGGTACAACCCAACACCCTAATAATGGATGATTTCAACTACCCCACCATTAACTGGGAAAACTACTCACGTACCAACTCTTTTGCTCAATGTTTTCTGGAATTCATAAATTCCATTGCCTTGGATCAACTTATCCACACCCCCACCAGGGGCAGCAATATTCTAGACCTGGTCATTACCAACTTGAGTGACTGGTGTTCCACACCAGAAGTCAGTCCATCATTGATCAGATCCGACCACAAGCTAATCACCATAGACATCCATACACCCCACCCATTAGGGAAAACACCGTAAAACATTTCTCTAAAGCCAACTTCACACTTCTTGAGACAGAAGTGGCAAACTTCCTGACACCCATCCAGACAAACAATAGAGGTATGACTGCTGAATCCTACACAAATGCATTTTATAAGCACTTACACAACTGCATGGATTGTGCAATCCCTAATAGAACCAAGATGCTATCCTCCAAAAAAAGGAAGCCAATATGGTGGTCCCCTGCCATAAACAAACTCTACAACAAAAGAAACTGTTGCAAAAAACAGTAAAATCCCATGATTGGAGAAACTTCCTGGTCAGCCTCAGTAAGACACTGAGATCCCTCATAAAATCCTCCAAAGCTACTTAACAAAATTGCCACTGATTCTAAAGACAACCACAAAGCATTCTATAGCTATGTCAAGAATCTCAATGGCAGCACTCAGATCTGCTCTGAGTTACAGCACGATGGCACTAAATATACAGACCCAACTGATATTGCCAACATCCTGGCAGATAGTTTCAGTGTTAACTTTACCCCCCTCTCACCCCCTAAAGGGCCCATCTCTATACCGGAAGAATGCAAAGTTCCTGTAATCACAGCTGCACAGGTAAAAACCACACTCTCCAAAGTCAAGAACACAGCATTCATGGGACCTGACAACATCCCAGGCTGCATACTACATGATCTGCAGAATGAACTGGCACCCACCTAAGCACCATATTCAATCATAGCCTCACCTCAGGCTTTGTGCCCACTGAATGGTGCACAGCAATGGTTATCCCACTCCACAAAGGGGGAGCCACCACAGACCTCGGGAACTACTGCCCCATTAGCCTAATGAGCCTGGTGTGCAAGGCCATGGAATGTATCATCATGGATCTTATACACAAAGACATTGGTAATCTCCAAACTCTGGACCCCACCCAGTTCAGGTTTGTAAAAGGCAGATCATGTCTCCTAAACCTGATAGACTTCTTTGAAGCAGTCACCAAAGCCGTAGACGAGGGTAAGGTGGTTCACACAGCCTATCTAGATCTCGCCAAGGCTTTTGACACCATCCCCCACTCTGGAATTATAGATAAACGCACTAAACTAGGTATACATCCCTATATCACAAGATGGGTTGCCAACTGGCTCACTGACAGAACCCACAATGTGAAAGTAGCAGACTCCAAATCCGACCTCAGACCAGTGACAATTGGAGTACCACAGGGCCCAGTTCTGGGTCCTCTCCTGTTTGGTATCTACTTTTCTGAAGTACAGGCTAACATAGAAATTCTTTGGCTAATGAAGTTCGCAGATGACTGCAAACTAGGAGCCATAATCGAAACTCCTAACGATGTGAACATCCTACAAAAGGGCTTCACAGAGACAGATGCCTGGTGTCAAAGCCATGGCATCATGCTCAATACCAAAAAGTGCACTGTCATCCCCTTTGGTCAAAACTCTGCACCCATGAGCTACCACATAGGTGGTAGTCTACTTAACACCATAAGTGTGAAAATAGACCTTGGGACACAGGTGGACAGTAGTCTCTCCTTTGATAATCACATTGCCACAGTAGTCAGGAAATCCTTCTACATGGCACACCTCATCACAAAAGGTTTCTCATTCAGGAAAAAAGAGGACATTGTTCCCCACTACTCATCACTCATTAGACCCATTATAGAGTGCAACGCCCCTTTTGGTATGTACTGCACAAGACATCTACAATAACTAGAAAAGCTGCAGAAATACCTCACAAAGAGGATTACTGGCCTCAAACAGATGCCCTATGCAGACCATCTCAAAAATCTCCAGCTTTACTCTGTTGCATATTGCCTATTCAGAGGCAATCTCTGCCTAACATACAAAGCTATGTCAAACCCAGAGCTGTTGGACATGCTCCACTTAAAGAAATCCCAATCCCTCTGAGCTACACGCTCTAGGCACCTAAACCTTGTCACTATAATAAACAGAACATGCTGGAGGGATAAATTCCTGTCCCACAGACTTCCCATACTCTGGAACAAACTACATATCTATATCAAACAAAGATCCTCATTAGCACTCTTCAAGAAAAATATTGATGATTGGATGGGAAATAGGAAATTCACCCCCGGGGATCACCTCTGTGGCTCTGCTCGACAGGGGCACAGGAAAATAAATTTCTTGGGTGGCGAAAGCCAGGGTACCTTTTTGGCTAGGCTTATATAGGCCCTAAGGCCAATAGCCTAGTACCTACCTATGAACCTATGAAGGGTGTTCTCATCTTGGGGAGATATGACTGCTCCCAATTTGCAATCATTTGTGAACTTGGTTAGCCAAAGTCCTTTGACTTTGGCTTTGAAATCCAAGTGCATGCCAAAGAGAAGTGAGCCCAGCATAGAAACCTGTGGGACGCCATTTGTGACTGGCCTGTTTTGTGGAGATGGTATCACTGGTTGTAACCTTCTGGGTCCAATCAGTAAGCCAGCTTGCTATCCAGCATGTTATAAATGAGTTCATATCTAGTTCCATAAGTTTGTTACAATGCCTGTGTGGGGTATTGCATCAAATACTTTAACCAGATCTAGGAAGGTAGTGTAGATCAATGTGTGTGATATACTTTTAAGAAGCTTTCCAGTGAGCTAACACATTCATGTAAATACTGAGCATGCGCAAGCAAGAGTGCCAGTTATAATGAGCAGCCAGAGTGAGACCATGCAAGTATGTAGTCAGTCAGACAGTTAGTTAGATAGTTCATTTAAGTTCAATGTTCTTGCTATTCATCCTGATGTATTTGCAAACAACAAACTACTTAAATGAACACCCAAGCCTCGACAGGAGTGGATCATCCCTACAGCTCAAATGACTTGCAGAACAGGTCAGAAACAAATTCTAGGTACTTAAACTCACTTAAATGATTTTTTTTACTACAAATATAAAACAAGGCACTCAGAGCACTCAAAAAAAAATTCTTATTAAACAAAATGTCTGATACTATGACACACTGATAAAAATATTCAAAATAATTATGAAAATGTTTGAAACAATATACAAATCACATAAAATGTATAAAACAAGGAAAACAGCCTTATTTTTTTTTTTGCTATGTGCTACTTTTTTGTATTAACTAAAGCTATTCAAAGTATCCAAAGTGTGCAAAGTGTTTGCAAGTGTGTGCAGCATTACAATGCAATTATTTTCCAAAGTACAGTTATTTAACAAAGAATATTTTGCAAAGTACAGTTGTTTCAAAGCATATTTCGCAGAGTACAGTTTTTCAAAGCATTTTTTGTGCATCTGAATATTATTACAAGTACCTGGTGTGTGTGAATGTTCATACATAATTACAAGGACCATTTTGCATTGTGTTTTACTATAATTTGTGGGCATGGAAGAAAGATTTTGCAGACCCACACCGCTTGTGTTTGATAACAGTATTGCAGAAAACTGGAGAGTATTTGAGCAGGAATATGATATTTCCATACAGGCTGCTTTTTATGGCAAAGACATGCATACAAAAGCATTTGTTTTGCTTAATATAGCTGGTTCAGAGGTCATTGAAAGAGAGCATTCATTTATGTATGCATCTGCAGGGGAGCGGGGAAGACTGCCATATAATGGTACTGGCTGAAACATGGTAATACCCTGAGTGCTTAAAATGTAAATTTAGAGAACTGTGTAACCCCCAAATGAATATTACAATGGAGAGGCACTTATTTTACACCAGGGATAAAACGTCTGGTGAAACTTTTGCAGCATATATAACTGACCTGAGAAATAAGGCTAAAACATGCAGATTTGGTGATTTGAGAGATGAGTTGATAAATGACAGGCTTGTGTGTGGTATTAACAATGACACTGTGAAAAAGTTTTTGCCTCGAGACAGTGATTTAACTTTGAATAAAGCCATTGAGATTTGTCAGATATACGAGCTTAAGAAAAGCACACACGTATGCTTACAAATGAGAGTAGCTGTGGAAGGCCTAGTGACAAAGCTTATGTAGATAGTATGCAGCACATGCTTAAAAGAAACAGGCCCGAGCGCATGGCCGTTACTGCAGGTCCTGTAACAGTCCCTGGGAAAACCCAAGTCTTTCCAGCAAATTTCAGAGCATGCTCAGTGAAGCACAAGGGTGAGTCAGCAAAGTCAAAACATGTGCCCCCACCCAGTTTCATAGTTAACTCTCTTAATTGTGATGGAAATCATGAACCCAAAAGAGAAAAGTGCTTAGCTTTTGGTCAGCAGTGTCATTCTTGCAATAAGTTGAATAATTTCAAAAGGTTTTGTATATCAAATAAGGCACATTCTTTTATTAAAAGAGGGCATTCCAAGGGGCAAGTTGATCAATTAGAAAGCTGTGACCATACTTTTTATGTTGATGGTGTGTCTGTGCTTGGTGAAACAGTTAATGCAGTAGATTTGTGGGCAAAGAATGATATCTTTTGTACTGTTTGGATTAAAGGGAGTCCTGTAGAGCTCAAAGTAGATACTGCCTCAAAGTGCAATGTTATGTCAGCAGAAACATTTGCTAGAGTAAAAGCTGCAGAACAACTTGATTTGACAAAGTGTGTGAAGCTTGTTGCTTATGGTGGCGAAGAGATTCAAACCGAAGGCCCATTAGTGCTTTCATGCTGCTCTTCTGGGAACAGCTATGACTTGCATTTTTTCATAGTCAAGTCAAGACATGTGTAGTCATTATTAAGCCTCAAAGCAAGTTTGAAAATGAGACTGCTTTCACTTAATAAAGAGATCCGCCATGTAAGCCTGCATGACAACAGCTCAATTTTTGCCCAAACCATTTTTCTGAGTGTGCTGATATTTTTTCAGACAAACTAGGCAAGCTATCTGTTGTGTACTCCATGATGTTAGACCCAGAGGTTAGCCCAGTAATCAGACCAGCACAGAAAGTTCCAGTAGCTGTGCAGAGCAGAGTCAAAGCTGAGCTAGACAGAATGGTGCAGCTAGGAGTAATTTGTTCAGTAGAAGAACCTACTGCATGGGTATCCTCTATGGTGGTAGCTTATAAGAAAAGCTCAGATGATATCAGAATATGTATTGATCCAAGAAATTTAAACAAAGCATTAAAAAGGCCTCATCATCCAATGTGCACAGTCAAAGAGGTCATTGCCCTCATGCCAAACGCTGTTTTTTTCTGTCTTAGATGCAAAGAGTTCATTTTGGCAAATTTCACTTGACCAAAAATATTCCCTGTTGACCACATTTGCTATGCCATTTGGAAGATACCGATTTCTATGAATGCCATTTGGCATAAATTCTGCCAGTGAAGTCTTTCAGAGTGTGATGGAGCGATTTGTTTCTGGCTACCCCTGTGCTATTATAGTAGATTATATTCTAGTAGGAGGCAGTGGTGAAGTTGAACATGACAGAAACCTCAAGAAAGTTCTAGAAGGAGCACATGAAGTGAATCTTAAGCTAAATCCTCAGAAGTACAAATTTAGGCTATGAGAAGTTACTTATGTGGGTCACTTGTTTACCAGTTTGGGCTTATGACCAGATCCTTCAAAGCAAACAGCAATTGTCAAGATGCCAGCTCCAGATAATGTTCAAGCCCTACAACATTTTCTTGGTATGGTCAACTATCTAGGTAAGTTCAATCCAGATATAAGCCAGCTTTCAGCACCATTACGAGAGCTGACACACAAAGATGTAATTTGGTCATGGTCAGAACAGCACCAACGAGTATTTGATGTGCTCAAACAGAAAATTGTTAACCCACCAACTCTCAGGTACTATGATGTTCACAAACCAGTTACTCTTTCTTGTGATGCTTCTAAGTTTGGTCTAGGTGCGGTCATTCTTCAACAGAGTAGACCAGTAGCCTATGCATTGAGAACTCTTACCCAAGCTGAGATGCACTATGCCCAGATTGAGAAAGAGCTTTTGGCAATTGTGTTTGCATGTTCAAAATTCCATGATTATATTCATGGTCTGCCTATCCAATTGAAACTGATCACCAACCTCTAGTTACTATTTTGAGAAAGCATATGCATACAGCTCCAGCTAGTGCAACTCATGATGCTCAAATTACAGAAGTATAATTTCAATCTTGTTTATGTAAAAGGTAAATGTCTTTATCTTGCTGATACCTTATCCATATCGCTCAGAAAAACCACAGAACAGTATAACAATGAACCACTTGATTTTGAGGTCATGGAAGTGAGAAATTTTTCTTCCACATGTCTTGATGAGCTCAGAACTCACACAGCTTCAGATACAATTCTCCAGAAGCTCAACGTCTTTATTAGTCGAGGATGGCCTTCAAAGCAGTCTTGTTTACAAGTAGAAGTGCAACCATATTTTCCATACAGAGATGAGATTTTGTCAGACAATGGTATCATTATGAAAGTTCTTAAAGTTATTATTCCGAAGTCCTTGCAAAAGAGTACATTAAGATCTTGCATCATGGCCTCCTAGGAACTGATTCTACAAAAAGAAGGATGGGAGGACTAGTATTTTGGCCATCTATGTCAAGAGATATTGAGAAAGTACTTTCATCTTGTTCAATATGTAATAGTATAAAGCCACATCAACAAAAAGGACCACTTCATTTAAGCCAGATTCCTGAACTACCTTGGTCGACAGTAGATACAGAAATCTTTGAGTGAAATGGTCAACACTACTTGGTGTTAGTAGACTCTTATTAATATTGGATTGAGATTTACTTACTTCCCAAACTAACTTTCAGTACTGTTATTACTAAGTTGAAGCAACATTTTTCTGTCCATGGTAGTCCACACAGTTATTTCTGGCAATGGTGCACAGTTTACTAGTTCACAATTCAAGAAATTTGCAAAAGAGTGGGACTTTGCTCATATTATGAGTAGTCCTGAATATTCCCAGTGAAATGGTTTGGTTGAACATGCAATTCAAAGTGCAAAACAGCTGTTAGAGAAATCTTTAGGTGACAATACTGATGTTTTTCTAAACTTGTTAAATCTCAGAAATATTCCTCATGATAATCATCTCGGGTCATCTGCCCAGAGACTCATGTTGAGACAACCCAGAACCACATTGCTAATCAGCAGTAATTTGTTGGTTCCATGTGCTAAGATCAACAAAGCAGTAAAAGTCCAACTGTTGAACATTTTATTTAATATTTGTTTACCAGGAAAGTCCGACTTGGAACAAAGCCAATTTTCTACAGAGATCTGGGGAGAAATGCTCCAGACGCATGTCTTTGTAACGTGGGAGGAAACCGGAGCACCCGGAGGAAACCTACAAAAATGCAGGGAGGACATGTAGTCTCCACACAGAAGGCACTCCAGCCAAAAGTCAAACTGGAGAACCTATTGCTGTGAGGTGACAATGCTACCACTGCACCACTGTGCCATCCAGCATTTGACCCAGAAGTCTTAGTATGATAAAACCAGCAAGCCAATCTGTTCTTTACAAAAAGGGGAGATAGTGAGGATGCAGATGTCAAAAGGTTTTGATCACATCGGATTTGTGAAAGTTTGTGTCAAGAGCCACGCTTGTTCATTGCAGAATCACAAGGAATGGAATTTAGATAAAATCACAAGCATTTGTTGCCAGTGTCTGAACTAGTGTTACAGCATCTTGCCTATGACAAAGACTCTAGTTCTCAGAGTGACTTGTCCAATGTTCCTGTTCCAGAGGACATTTCCATCAGCAATCCCTGTTCCTGAGAAAATCCTTGAGACTCCTCAAGCAGACCATTCCCCAGTGACTGTTCCTGTTGCTAAACCCAGTCCTAACTATTATGTAATGAGACCAGGTTGCATCTCGAAACCTAGTTCCAGATACATAGCAAACTTGGACATGACTGTTGTTTTTCTTTATTAGTGTCTATATAGAGCGTCTTCTGCGTGGAGACATGCGTGAATGGGCGTACCTTCGTTGAAGGTTGTGCATCAGGCCTGGCAAGCCGGTACGTAAAAATCAACTGCCAATCATTAGCGGACCGGAGTTCCGCTGTGGCGACCCCTAACAGGGAAAAGCCGAAAGACACAAACAAAGTGCGTATATAATTGCACATCTATTGAAATGTCATTATCTATATGAGACAGCTCAGGAGAGAGGGAGGATGCGTATCAGTGTGTGTGATATACCTTTAAGAAGCTTGCCAGTGAGCTAGCACATGCATATAAGTACTGAGCACATGCAAGCAAGAGCGCCATTTTGAGTGAGCAGCCAGAGTGAGTCAGTTAGTTAGATAGTTTGTGAAGTTCAATGTTCTTGCTATCCATCCTGATGTGTTTGTATACAATAAACTACTTAAACTAACACCCAAGCCTCAACATCTTCTTAATGCACATAAGAAGAGTGACAGGTAGCATGCACCATTTTCCCCTCATCTGTTGTCTGAGTGACCTTTTCAAAGAAATCTACCAGATTCTGTAAGTATGACCTTCCTTTAACAAATCCAAACTCAGATGGATTTAATGTCTGGAGCTCTCCTATGCCCTTGTTGATAATTTCCCTGATAATTCTTTCCATGGCTTTGCAAATAAGACTATAGACTAGTCAAACTAATGGTTCTGTCATTTAGTGGATCTGTTGAAGGTCCTCCCTTATGAAGGGGAGTGAACACTGCAGTCCTCCATTCATGTGGCACAAAGCCTATTTTAAAACTATAGTTAAATAATGAATCCAGGGGTCCAGATAAGTCATATTTTACACTATTCAGAAGGCACCCTGGAATGTTACTGTGGCCTGTTGAGGCCATGTTCTTGGCTTTAGTGAGTGCAGCCTGTTCATGCTCCTAAATTATAGTTGGAGGGGTTATGTTTGAAGGTATTTTTGTGGGGATGGTTGGGGGTAAGACAGGGGGCAAAGTTGTAACTGAATTTGTCTGCTAACAAGTTTACTATATCTCCAGGCTCAGTGAATGTGGCGCCATTAATCACCAGTTCAGCACATTGCTGTGTGCTGCCCTTGATGTTTCTGAAACAGCTGGAGAAGGCCTTATGGTTGTTTTTCACCTGGAAGACTACCTTAAACTCAAAGCTGGCTTTGCTTAACCTAACTTCTAACCATATCTCTACTAAAACTTCTTCCCCTAAAATCTATTTCTAATCACTCTCAATCAATCAATAACAAAATTATAGATCTCCACACATGGGTTACCCAGTACTCCCCTGACATACTTGCAGTGACTGAAACGTGCTTCAAGCCACATATTAAAGATACTGAACTATTCCCACCACTACAATACAATGAAAGCAGACCAAACTCACCCTACAGCCATACTCCACACCAATCCCTTCCTTTGGTACCACTAAAATTCTCTATGCCTCCTTAAAAATCAATAACAATAAAATCTGTGTATTGCAGTCCTATAAATGCCACCAGGGAATAACATCTCTATTTTAGACATTCTATCCTGGATCTCTCAAAACATATCCAACAAGACCATCATCATGGGGGATATTAACATAAACTGGCAAAATCTAAACTCCAATTACCTCACCAATAATCCTACACAGTTTTACTCAACTCATCTCTGTTCCAACTTGAATTCCAAAAAAACTCAAAATCAAGGATCCACTCTTGACTGGATCTTAGTCTCAGGTCTTCAGAAATACTCCAGCTCTGGAACCCTACCAAGCATTTTAAGTGACCACCTGCCCACTTATACAAACAGAGCCATGACCCACACCTTTAAAAACCACATCTATAAAACCTCACGCAACTTGTCTAACTTCAACCAACACCAACTTAAATCTATTCTGTAATCAATAAACTGGTCCATACTAAAACCCTTACCTTTAAATGATGCCAGCAGCCACTTCAGCAAAATATTCCTTGATGCCATTAACAAACTAGCCCCACTACGCATAAAAAGAATAAAAACTAATCATGTTTCCTGGCTAACCAAGCCTACCAAAAACTTACTAGTAACAAGAGATAAAGCCTGGCAAGAATGGAAAAAAATGACCAAATTACCAAAAATATAAACAGCTTCGCAACCAAGCCAAAAACTGATTACCAGTGATAAGCAGCACTATTTCTGCCAACAGCTAGCCTTCCACAAAAATAATCCAAATAATTTCTGGCATATTATCTCTCATCTCCTCATCCCTGGGACCAAAAAAACCCCATCCACTGCCACTGACAAAACGCCATCCTAAACAGCAGAAGCTTTCAACACACATTTCATTGACAGCATTCTCAATTTACTCAATCCTTTCAACAACCCCAGAAACTCTGATCCCCCACTCACAAGCCCAGCCTCTCCCAAACTAATGCAAATAACTCTGCGTCTGCTTCCTTTCCCCCTCAGGACATTACTAAACCTGGCCAGTATCTTCCTCTCCTCATTATCCAACCGGTTCCCACTCACCTCATACATCGGTTACTCCTTAAATTAAAACCCTGTTCTCCCTCCACTGACAACCTCTCACCAGAGTACTTAAAATATGCCTCGGATGCCATAGCCTGCCCAGTCAGTATACTCATCAACCAATCCATCTCAGAATCTTACATCCCCACCCCTATAGAAACAATCCATAATAACCCCCTTACACAAATGCGGTAACTGCAATTACATCACCAAATACTGGCCCATCGCTATCCTCTCTCCCCTATCTAAACTGGTAAAAAAATGTATACATAAACTGCTACTTAATCATACTCTTCAAAAAAAGTTAATTGCTCCCACCCAGCATGGCTTCCGACTTTCACATAGTACAACTACTGCATTAATCTCCTTCACAGATGCAGTCAACAAAGTTAGGGATGCTGCTTAAAGTAAAAAAAAAAAAAAGCAAGCCATGGATCCATGGATGCTGGGCTACTAAAATCAGTGATACTTCTAGACCTATCAAAGGCCTTTGATACCATTTCCCACCCATTACTACTACAAAAACTGTCTACCCTTGGTCTCTTACCCTACATGTCAACAATGGTTCAATACTACTTATCAGGCAGACAACAATGTATAAAATGGCAGGGAACTCTTTCTAGCTATCTACGTAATAGCACAGGAGTTCCTCAGGGTTCCATTCTCGGGCCATTACTTCTAACATCTTCATTAACAAACTTCATACCACCTCCCACCAAAGCACCCAAATACCACATGCAGATGATTCTACTGCCATTACCTCCTCCAACAACATAGAGAACCTTCTGCATCAAACGCAAACTGCTTTCACTTTTGTAGAGTCCTGGCTGAACAATGCACAACTCCTGCTAAGCCCAAATAAAACAAAACTCCTCATTTTCACACCCCAAAATCTATCAGATTACTTTAAAATCATTTCTCTAAACAATACTCAAACAGAAGTGGTCTGTCAAACCAAGTTACTAGGAGTGATCATAGATGATAAGCTTTCCTTTGATCTACATATGCACAATACAATCAAAGAAACTCACTACAAACTAGGGATGCTCTACAGAAACAAACTTCATGAATGCTGCCACCAACACCACAATGGCCACTACTTACTTGCTCCCCACTTTCCTCTACAATATTCACATTCTGACAAACATTTAGATTACCCTAAAAAACAAACTTGAATCCTGTTTAAATAAAATTGCTAAAGTTGCTATAAATGCACCCAGTATGACACACCATTGCACAGCTTTTAGTGCCCTCAATTGGCTCAATCATTCACTCCTCCTAGACCACTTACAACTCAACATGGCACATAAAGTTATATATCAACCTGAGAACCTCCCAGCACTTAATCCACTTTTCCAAACCTACATACCCACCAGGACCCTCCGATCTGAAGACAAGCAACTAGTAACCCTTCATAGACCAAACAAAAAGTTGGACAGTCTCTATACTGTTACACTGTAGCAAAACTCTGGAATGCCTTGCCAGCAAACATTACAGCTATAGCAAACTATACGAATTTTAAACTCACGGTAAAATACACCTCCCAGATACAAGCATCTGCCCCTGTTCCCAGAAAACCCAGCTACCCTTTTCTACCCCTCTCTCTCTACCTTCGCCTGCTTTACGCTTCCTTCCTCCACCCCCCACCTCTTTTTTCACTCCACTTTACCCACCATGCTTCCTTCCCTCCCCCCTTCTAAAGACCTGGCAGCTAGATTTATTAAAACTTCACCAAGAACTTGATACATGGACAAAAATACTAGCTGTGACATCAAATTACATAAACTTTCATAATGTACACCAACAGTCCACATAAGAATATTGTAATAGTTAAACTTCCTGATTGAACTTATACCTCTTTATTTCTTGATTGCAAGGATTGCTGTTGTAAAAGTACTCCAAATGCCTGTATGTCAATACGTTTATCTGTAATGTATTGTGAGCTACACTCCCCCACGTATAGGTTCATAGGTTAGTACTAGGCTAGCTTCCCTTGTGGGCTATTTTAAGCCTAGACAGTTACCCCCTGTGAGAATCAAACCCTGCACCTTGTGTTTGTAAGGTAAACACCTTAACCATTATGCTAACCTCCCACTATAATTAAGTTTCTATGTACTTGTCTTCATGTCAGTGTTTTTAATGTGTGGAGCTTTTCTCCCTGGCTTCCAATAAAAATGGGTTCCTGACCCAGTTGGACTTTCCCAGTTAACAAATATCAAACAAATAAATAAATAATTTAGGCCTTTTAGTTGCCTATTTACTTTGATGAGAGATCTGTATTTATGGGCATTATTATTCCTGTTTATTGACATACTTTTTTCCTTTTTTTGTATATCCTATTTAACTTTGAATGACACCAGGACAGTTTGTTTCTAGGGCTAGTCCTGGGCATAGTTCTGGTGGGTGCAGCAGCCTCTATACAGGCAATAATATGGTTATTCAGAGTTTCCTGAGAATAATTTAACATAAGCTGCAGTGTTCTCTGGGTTTAGAGAGACATTGAGTTTTGACAATCCTTCACTTGATAAAAGGCAATTTGACTTCGAATATCTCCTGTTACTGGTTTAATGAGATTATGAAGTTGATTTTGATTTCAAAGGAGGCAGCTTTATGGAAGGACCTTACCAGGGAGGGTGAGACATGGGGGAGCGGGGGAACTGTCCTCCCATATTTGTAAGCATGAGGTTAGGCATGTTGGAGCCTGTAGTGGGTGCATTCACAATTTAGTCAAGATTTTTCATATTTATGAAGTACAGGAATCTCTATGCTTGTAGACTTGAGGTGGTGTAGAATTCCCAGACTACAGCGGGGTAATTAAAGTCTCCTCTGAATAGGGTGCTCTGTTGGATGGTAAGTGTCTCCAGTAGGTCCAAGCATACATGGTGAGCTTCTTTGGACATGGGAGGGGGGGTGACCTACAGCTTGCTAGGATATGGTATGAGATTTTCTCTATGGTGATCTGCATGTAGAGGAACTCCAGCATGTCATCATGCTTGACCACCCTAGAGGTATGCTTTTTATTGATGTATAATGAGACACTTCATCCTTTAGTCCTTGTCTGTGCAGCTCATGGCCTAAAAGTCTAAAAGGCTCTGAAACCTTGCACTGCCAGGGTGCTCTCTGCCACTTTAAACCATGTCTCTGTAACTGCACAGATGTCTATATTCTCAAGTGTGAGGAGGGCTTGGAGGGAGTGTAATTTTTTGTTAAGGCTTGTTTCCTGACATTGAGCAAAAACACTATGAGGTTCAGTTGAGTTGATTTTGCTATGTCTGCAGTTTTGTCAATTACTATTGCCTAAAAAGGCACTATGGAGTGGACAAAGTTTTAACCAGCCTTCAAAAGCCTAGAGGGTAGAGGTGCAGACCATCCATGGCAAAATGACAGGGTCCATTAACTATGTCCTTCCAAGCTGACAAATATGGGATCCCCTTAGTGTGACACCAGAAAGACAGACAGTTGTTGAAATCATTAATTTTTGCTCATATTATGGCATCATCCTCAGTGATACATTGTATCATTGTATCACTGTACCATTGTATCATTCTCAGTGATGGTAATATGCTGCTGGTATCATTCTCAGTGTTGATAATATGCTGCTGGTATCATCCTCAGTGATTCATTGTATCATTGTATCATTGTATCATTCTCAGTGAGGGTAATATGCTGCTGGTATCATCCTCAGTGTTGGTAATATGCTGCTGGTATCATCCTCAGTGATACATTGTATCACTGTATCACTGTATCATTGTATCATCCTCAGTGATGGTAATATGCTGCTCAATGTTAGGCTCATACCAGCCTGAGGCACATAGTCTGAAAGCTCCATAATGTCTTTCTTCATATAGTCCAGGGAGGTACCTCTCAGGTCATTTTCAACTACATGGACGATGATGGAATCATACTGGTACCTGTGGTGTAATGACTTGAGTGCATGTGTGATTTGTCAGATTCTGGTCAAAGTAAGAAACTAACAGTTCTCTTCTCCTTGATCAGCCTGGTTAGAGGGGCATTAGTATATCTTACAATGGTGTCCCTTATGACAAGAGTCCTGGGAAGTGTGTTTGCTTGCCATAGTGGCTTAGTGTTTGGGGCTCCACTGTGTGGTATGAGGTGTTGTTTTTATGAGTGCATTTGGGCTTCCTGAAGCATAGCTTTGACACTGTGTGGACTAATCCACATAGGAACAAAAGAAACCATGAAAACCAAGGTAAAGCAAATGCAGGCAGGAAGTAATAAATCCACACAGTTTAGTTAGAAGAATAAGTGCTTTCGTTCCAAACAGTTAATTTATCAGGAACGTCATCAGAAACAGTATAGATTCATCCTACATCAAATTTATGTACATAATAGATGACACCATATCCTGTCTTGGACTCCAAATGTATAAACACACCCCCCTAATATAAATATATGAATATGCATATAAACACTATATTAGTATCAAGAATCTAAGAATGTATAAATAAAAAACAATTATACACAAAATGCATAAAAGCAATATAAAATATGAAATAATTAGACAATTTTAAGAAATGCAAACACAATTACTATAAAAAACTATCTTTTGAGAGCTTTCAGTTTTAAACGACTAGAGATAGAGAGACTTTCATTTATACCTGGCCAGTATATGGAATTCAGGTGCATTTGTCATATTAATTCCAATTTTTCCAAAAAATAAGGCCACGCACCACCTCTTTCTGATGCAAATATCACTTCTAAAACAATAAATTTAAACATTTGTCCTTGATTTAATGTGACATGCTTTGCTAGTGCATTCAGTTCAGAACAATCGCTAATATTTCTCAGATATCTCTAAATATTATATATATGTATCTCTAATATATATCTCTATATCCCTAAATATCTCTAAATACTAAATTGTACTAACTTTAATGTTTACACAATACCAAATTCAACTAAATCTGTAATAATTGTCACTTGGCTCCCAATTAGCTGTTCTAAGCGTATCCGTGCACATGGTATTTGCACTATATTGCTACTTTACATGGTACATTTTTATGAACTGTTCTTTCTAGGTGTTTGCTTCTGTACAGGGCACTGCTAACTCATGCAATTGTGGAAAATTTTAGTATCACAGAAAAAACAGAAAACTAACTAATGAGCCCTCTGACCAATAAAATTATCACACTATGAGTCCTTTTGTATATTTCCAACACAGATAGACCAAGCAAACACCTCCTGCCAAAAGTTGAACAAGCATAGTCCTCCTAATGTAAAAACACAGTAGAAGAGCCCCACAATTGCAATGTTACAAAACAATTAAACAGCCAGCTGGAAATCCCTTGTTGAAGGCAATTTCAAGTCAGTTTTACAACAATAAGAGGAAGATCATTTTTTTTACAAAAAAAAAAAAATACAAAAACACAAAAAACAAAATCAGTGAAATGCAGACATAAAAGCAGGAAACAATAGCAATCACTCAAAAGGACTTATGTGCGATTTAACAATCAAAGGTACTTAACTTTGCCTGGATGGCACCAAATATAAGTAAACAGTTCTGGATTGCATGCTAGTACTCCAAGCTTTGCTGAGCTCCTAGAAAACGAGCAGGAGACACAATGTAGTAAAGGAGGTTTATTTAAGAGCAGTGCTAGGTTACTGGGTGGGCACTACGTGTCATGGAACTAGGGAAAGCAATGGGTTGGAGGAGAACATATATAGCTTATGCAACAGTCAATGGCAATGAAAGAGGTGAGGGAGGCACCTTGGAAATAATATTATCATAAGGGGTGCAGCGCAGCGACATAGTCTTAGTATAAAAAAACAGCAAAATGGTGAGACAGTTGGGTAGAACAAGCAGGATAGCTAGAGGCATACAATGAAATAAAAATATTGGAGCTCTTTTAAAAATGTAGCTTAATGTGTTAGTGGGGCATGAGCCAGACTCAGAATGCAGCCTTAGTCAGGTAAATGATAAGCAGAATATAAAAACATTGAAACACAAATTGGAGGATAGACAACTCCCTTACTACTGACCTCCTATAGTTTAAGATATCAGACTGTGCAGAAATTTACTAGTGACACTGTTTATGGAAAAATGCAATAATAAATGAGAGAATCACAATGTAGCAGGACTATGCAGTTCTGCCACTACTGTGAATTAAACAACAGGACTACGGAAAAGCAGTGTACAAAATACAAGTGGGTAGTGTCTACAAGTAATTCCAGTTATAAAACAGAAGTGCAGAACAATGCAGAAACACAATATTCAAACAACTGCTAATTAAATACAAGAGAGTGGTCCCAGAACAAACTGAAAATGCAAAGCAGAAACATTCAAAGCAGTATTACCACACAGGTCATTATAAGATCATTATAAGCTGGCTGCCTCCCAGGCTCCCTCAGTGATCACTCACCTACCTTCCTACACAGGAAACGAGTACAGACCCATGTGATCATAATATATAAATACATCCGTAACAAGAAAAGTCTCCCCCTCCCTTTTTAACCTACTACTACAACAAAGCAACTGGTCACCTCTTAAAAACCTCCTTCTAGATCAGGCCGTACACTACTTCAACACTACATTTCTCAATATACTAAATAACCTTGCACCCACAAGAAAAATAAGATTAAAATCTAAGCACATACCCTGGCTAACAAAATACACCAAATCACTTCTAAAACAAAGAGACAGAGCATGGGTAGCTTATCACACCACTAAGAAAAAAACAAATCTCACCATATATCTTCAACTCCGAAATCTATCTAAGAAAAAAATAATATCTGACAACAAACATACATCCAAACATGCCATGATATCCATCAAAGCAACCTCCCAAAATTCTGGCAAATCATTAACATCATTGTCAACCCAGGCTATCTCCCAACCCCCTCACTAGTTGCCTCAAACAAAACTAACCCCATAACTTCACAATTCAATACTTACTTTATTAACTCAATGACATCTCTCCTAGGTAACCAACCAACACAACATCTAACCATATCCACTCCTTCTTTGATTTTCCCAATCCCTTTACATTTACTCCTATCTAGACTAACTACATAAAATCACTTCTTTACAAGTTCAAACCCTACTGCCTTACAGCAGACTTACTACCCACTGAATTCCTCAAAATAGCCGACCCCTTAATTGCCTAACCCATATCAGTCCTGATCAATCATTTTATTGCAGAGCAATACATCCCCTGTCTATGGAAAATATCTCACATTATTCCCCTACTTAAAGTTGGGCCCTTTAAAGAACTAACAAACTACCATCACATTGCCTTCCTTTCTCTGTTAGCTAAAATCTTGGAAAAATGTATTCACAACCAACTTCTTAACCGTTTCCTTCATCACAACCTCCTTTCCCCCACTCAACATGGCTTTAGGCCAAAACATAGCAGCACCACTGCCCTACTATCTTTTACTAACACCATCCAAAGTCTCATAAATAAAGACCAATTTGTTTCATCCATTTTTCTTGATATGTCAGAAGCCTTTGACACAGTTTCCCACCAAATTCTACTCAACAAATTATCTTCATATGGACTTAGCTCATCTGCTCTGTCCTGGTTCCATAGCTTTATCTCTAATCATCAACAAGCTACCAAATGGAAAAGTACCCTTTTCCTGCCATCTCCCCATCTTTATTAGAGTTCCCCAAGGTTGAATAGTTGGATCGCTACTCTTTATAATTTTTACAAATAACCTTAGCTCATCAACCCAGCTAGCCTCCATAGTCCAGTATGCAGATGATTCCATACTTATTTGCTCAGTCCCCACTTCTCATGAACGTCACACACAAATGCAAACTGCTTTTCAGGACATAAAGGAATACCTCACTGATCACCGACTCATACTAAATCCTAACAAAACCAAGATAATAGTTTTCAGAAATAAACTAAAAACTTCCCAGTCCCCCCTAACAATACTTTCCTCAAAGGGTAGTAATATAGAACCTACAAGCCAAACCAAACTTCTAGGTTTCACTATTGATGATTTCCTAAGATTTGATAGCCACATCACCCTCACCATCACAGATAGTACCAAGCTAGCTACCACCTGGTCACAACTTCTTTCCACCCTCCTCTATGGATCCAAATATTTACCAACCTACATAAATCAGACCTAAATAGTCTAGAATCCTGCTACAAGAGAATTGCCAGATTTGCTACAGGCCACCCATACAGAACCCACCACTGTTCAGTTCTCTCCCAACTCAATTGGCTTGAACTTCCTAATCTGTTAACACTCAATCAACTAACTATAACTCACAAGATACTTCACCAACCCAATGATTGCCATTCACATACTATTTTAATACAGCCAAATATGAAGCACAGACTACTAAGGTCTTCAAAGAAACTACTGGTAAAGATTACCCAACCCCAAAACACTATAGGCACCTCCCTCTAATCTTACATAATTGCCAAGCTGTGGAACACTCTTCCCCAACCCATAGCTCAAAACACTAACTATCATGAGTTCAAACACCTCCTAAAAGAACATCTTGCAAATCATTGGCTCTGCTCCTGCCTTACTCCTGGTTAAGCCTTCCCACCTTCCTATTATATCTCTCTCTTATTACAACCATACCCCCAGTTTTCCTATATTATTTCTCTTTCCCCATTTTGTTCTTCCCCTTAATTCCTTTTCTACATCTTATTACTGTTTATCTGCTCTTAGCTAACACTTTGCTTACTTTTCTCCTGTTAGTAGCTAGAGTGTTCTTATGTTTAGATATACTTTCCTATCTTTCATGGTTCCATTCCTGGCACTGTCTAATTCTTTCATGTTTTTAAAATTTTGGTCATGCACACTGTTATGAATTTGTATTTCATGTCTACCATAAATAATTGTATCTCTTTTTAAGGATATACTGTTGCATACCTAATGACTTAATATTGTTAATTTGTTTAATATGTGCTTAGAATTCTCTACTGTATATTCTGGAGCTTTTCTCTCAGGATCTCTGCTGAAAATGGGCTTCTGCCCAGGTGGACATTACCTGGTAAACAAATGTAATAAATAAATAAAATAAATAAGTGCAACTCAAACATATAAGCAGAATTTAAATAATTAAAATCATTTAATTGTTTTTCCTTTTTTTTTTTGTAAAGCTAGTCACTCACAGTTCTACACCTCTCCAAGTCTTGGATAAAATATATTGGGTGGGTGTATCTCTGTACTGAAATAGGAGGCTGGCTAAAGGTAGTAATGGAGCTCATTCAGAAACTTCAGCTTAATGTGTTAGTGGTGGGTATAGCAGATAAAAGATAAGCATAATATAAAAACACTGAAGCACAATCTGGAGCAGAGACAATTCTCTGACTATTGACCTTCTACTACTCTTTAAGGTGCCAGAGTATGCAGAAAGTTACCAGCAACACTGTTTATGGATAAAACACAATAATAAATGACTAAGGCTTAAAATCTGGTGGGAGTACACAGTTCTGCCACAACTGTGAATGAAACTGCAAGACTATGGAGAATCAGTGTTTAAGTACAAATGTATTAACCTTTAAAAGTAATTCTACTTGTGTAAATAGAAGTGGGGAATAATTGAGAAACTCGGTCTTCTGATCACTGCTAATTAAAATGCAAGACAAAGGTCCCAGAACAAACTAAAGCATGCAAACAGATGGAAAGAGCAGAAAAGAATAAAGTAGTATTATCACTCAGGTCACTAGAAGTACAGCTCAAATATTTAAGTAGAATTGAAATAATTAAATTATGTTTTCATTTTTTTAAATGCTTGTTACTCACAGTTCCAGTCCTCTCCAAGTCATGGATAAAAGATGTTGGATTGAGGTAGCTCTGTGTTGAAAGTAGGAGGCTAGCTAGAGAGCACTCCAAAGAAATCAATTCAGTATTGGTGCTCCTTTAAAATCTTTAGCTTAATGTGTTAATGGGGGGGGGGCAAGGCAGACACAGAATATGACCTTAATCATCTAAAAGATAAATAGAATATAAAACCAATGAAGTACAAACTCGAGCAGAGACAATTATTTCACTATTGACTTTCTACTACAGTTTAAACCACCAGACTATGCAGAAATTGACCAGTAACACTGTTTATGGAAATAAAATTGCAGTAATAAATTACTACGGCTCAATTTTGGCAGAGGTGCACAGTTCTGCTACAACTGTGAATTGAACAAATAAGCTATGGGCCAGCACAGTTTAATATACAAATGGATAGCTTTCACAAGTAATTCTACTTGTGGAAATAGAACTACATAATAATGCAGAAACACAATCTTTCCACAATTGCTAATTAAAATATAAGACTTAGGTCCAGGAAGACTATAAAAAAAATTCAAGCAGGTGGAATAGACCAGAGACTTACAATGTAGTATTAGCACACAGACACTGGAAGTGCAACTAAAATATTAAAGCATAATTTAAATAATTAAAGTAATTTAATACCCTTTCATTTTTTAAGAAAAGCTAGTTACTCACAGTTCCACACCTCTCCAAGACTTGGATAAAATACACTGGGTGGAGTAGATCTATGCTGGAAATGGGAAGCTAGCCAGAGAGCAATTCATCAAATAAAGACAATATTGGAGTTCTTCACAAACCTTAGCTTAATGTGTTGGTGAGGGATGGGGCAGACACAGAATACAACTTTAGGTAGGTAAAAGACAAGCAGAATATAAAAGTACTGAAGCAAAACAGGAGGATAAACTATTTTCTTACTAGTTCTGTTGTACTAAGTTTAAGGCACCAGACTATGCTGAAGTTCACCAGCAACACTGTTTTTGAAAAAATGCTATAATACATTACTAAGGCTGAAACTCTGGCAGGACTACATAGTTCTGCCACATCTGTGAATTAAGCTACAAAACTATGGACAAGCAGTGTTTAAAATACAAATGGATACCTTTTACAAGTATTGTAAATAGAAGTGCAGAATAATGCAGAAACACAATCTTACGACAATTGCTAATTAAAATACAAGACTAAGGGTCCCAGAACAAACTAAAAATCAAACAAATGTAGTGGAGCAGAAGACTACAAAGTAAAATTACCACTCAGATCACTATAAGTGCAACCCAGATATTTAAGTAGAATCACAATAATCAGGAATTAATTTTTCCTTCCTTTTTTTTTGAAAAGCTAGTTACTCACAGTTCCACACCTCTCCAAATCTTGGATAATATACACTGGGTGGGGATATATCTATGCTGGAATTAGGAGGCCGGCTATGGAGCAATCCAATCAAATTGATTCAGTATTAGAGCTCTTTCAGATGCTTTAGCTTAATGCATTAGCAGGGGTGGGCAGACACAGAATGCAACTTTAAGCAGAGAAAGGATAAACAGAATATAAAAGTCCTGAAGCACAAACTGGAGTAGAGACAGGTCTTTCACCATTGGCCTTGTACTAATTGTTTAAGGCAGGAGATTATGCAGAAATTCACTAGTTAGACTGTTTATAGAGAAAATGCCATAATAAATAAGGCTCAAAATCTGGCAGGAGTACACAGTTCTGCCACAACTGTGAATGAAACTGCAAGACTATAGGCAAGCAGTGTTTAAACTACAATTGGACAGCTTTTAAAAGTAACTCTTCTTGTGGAAATTGAACTGCAGAATAATGCAGAAACAAAATCTTCCCACAACGGCTAATTAAAATACAAGACTAACTTCACAGAACAAACTAAAAAAATGAAAACTGATGGAAGTGAGCAGAAAAGTACAAAGCAGAATTACCACACAGATGTGCAACTGAAATGTTTAGGCAAAATTAAAATAATTAAAATAATTTACCTCCCCCTTTTTTGAAAAGCTAGTTACTCACAATTCCATACCTCTCCAAGTCTTGGATGAAACAGTCCCTGGATCTCCAGCCCCTAAAGGTATATCAGATGTTGTTTATTTTTTCTTATTGATTTTGTATTTGTTTCCATAAAGGATTACAGCATGTCATGCTTCATGAAGAATGGCTATGCATTCCTCCACCATAGGAACACTGGCCATTTTACCTTTTTTTGTGGCCTTATTCTTTAGATGTATTTCTCCATCATTGCAGTATTTTCTGCTTCTTAGACCAATCTGTATGATGTGACAGCTGCATGTGTGTGGCAGCCATAGACCCTACAGCTGTTCTTGCAGTGGGGTGTTCTTCACCAGTATGTCTATCTGCTGCTGCTGCTGTTCCCATATTTCATTTTTCTACAGCAACTGTTATTTGCTTTATTCTATCCATAGCTACAGCACAGTCTCTTGCAACTATAATTTTTAGTAGGTATGACTTGCTGTCAGACCTGTATCTCTGCTTTATCTGTCTGCTAGATCGCTGTCAGTTTTCCACCTTTGTTTAAAGCTAACCATTGCATATATTTTAAATGAATGCAACCCACTGCATGGTGATTATGCTAACAAGGTAATATAGTGTGGTGTTCTCTGAATTGTGCTAGTAATGCAATGCATTATCAGTCCCATTCTTTGCTATAAGGCACAGTCTGCTTTATGCCCATGCACTGTAACCAACTAAGGTGTGAGTGGTTTTGTAGCCGGGCAATGCTACCATACATCTGCATTGAGTAAGTGGTTATGGTCATTGCATTACTAAGCTACCTGCTGTGGTAGTGCTTGGATATGTAGCTCATGTGAAATGTGCATGCCTTTAGGTTATAGCTGTACACATTTCACTCTGGCCTGCATTACTGACCTTGTGAATTGTCCTGCTGTTCCTGGACATTGGGGTATTGTGCTGCCCATAAATGCACATCATATGCAAATGGCATCATGTTCTAGCTATCATTCTGACTCCAGGACTTTCACTGGTGAGTGGACATGGCCACTGCAGGATCTGAAAGTGGCAGAGCTGTTGCATGATGTAATAGGAGATTGAAATCCTTCTGCACTTTTTGCACGTGCAGCACAGAGAGCAGCTGCTGGGACAGACTATAAGGTTTTCCTGTACAGTGTTGTTCTGTGGCACGTGCTTGTCAAGGTGGTGAGTGACTCTGATGAGCAGTAATGGCACAGTTATAGTGATATGAGGAGACACCACTCACACCTTCTCTGCCAGGGGAATCTATTGGCTACGGTAAGACAATGATACTAAGGTGACTTTTCGTACAGTAAGTCTTAATGTATTTGTATAGGCTGTTTCTGATATCCATGTTATGCTATATTTATTCATGCATTTTCTGTGCTTTGCAGCAAAGGAGGATATTGCACAAAATCAATTTACTGCTCCAGGAGGCAGGTGGGTGTCTCCAGGCATTGAGATTGTTGCACCATTCTTCCAAACCTGTATCACTGCTTATCCTGTTTGCCAGATCACTGTCAGTTTTTCACTTTTTAAAGATAACCATTCTGACTTCTTAACTGATTGTAGGGTTACTATATGGTTTTAAAAGAATTTCTAAATGCACTACCACCCTTACCTCTGCCTCTTATTCCTGACATTGCTATCTGCACACCAATTGTACTGACCCTGGTTGAACCACAGCAGTTAGGCAGTTTCTCTGTTTTCCAGTAGTTAAGCATGTTATTGTATTTTTCCTCATAGATATTGTATAGTTGTTCACTATTGCTATTGAATTACCATTTTGTAATGCATTTGTACCTATGCTACTGTCCTTCACTGTGCCACTTATTTTGGAAACAGAATGACTCTGCTAAGTGCAATAAAGCTGTATAGCACTCTTAACTCTTATAGTAATAAACAGTTGCCAATTGCCTATTTAAATTATTCATTTTGTGTGTGCTATTTGTAATATTGTGCCAACCTGTGCTAGATATCCCTACATTTTCCATAGTGCGTATGACAAATCCATGTGCACTTGTTTTCTATAAGACTGAGTAGAACATTTTGAATATTTATTCTTTACTTCATTGCCCATCACACACTCACTGGTTACTGCCTGTAACCTGGAAGTGGTCTGGAGGGCTCATTGGTAGCCTGTGGTGCTACGTCTTTTTGGTGTAGCATATACTCCTCACAGAGGACCCCACTTTGGTCACCCAGTTGAAGAGGCAGTGTCTGATCAAAACTAGGGTGACTGGAGTTTAATACCCAGATCAACATGTTGGTGTGCATTTTTTCGTGAGTGGCAGAATCACATAGTTGTGTCAGCACTTATGTATAACGAATCCCTATCAGGCTGAGTTGCGCAATTTCTGTTGTTCTATTTATCACAACATGGTCACATTATCTTTCTTTTTGAATATTTCTGTTAAAGTCAGCTTATCATGCAGTATATAAATAACTTCAAGGAAACTAATAATGTCTAAAATGTGCCATCTGCAATGAGCAATGTATTGCTGAACCGCTGTTTTTGGTTAACAATATAGGAAAATGTGTGAGTTTTGTAAGTAAACAATTGCAAACACAAAGGCAACATGCTTATTCACTGAAAAACAGAGCTTTTTAAGAATGTAAGACATGTTTTATTACATGGCATTTCCAGTAAAACAAACATTTTGTAGACTTAAGTATGATAAACTGCTTCACTCCAATAGCATAGTGACATACGCTAAATGCCATAATTATACAAAACACATTGACATGCTATTGAAGTAAGAGCAGATGAGGATTTGATAACATATTACAAACAAATTCAACACAATGGCTTGCTGGTGATGCAGTGTAGTATTTTAAAAAGGCTTTTGCCCAAGGTTTTGGATATAAATGTAGTAGAAACCATTTCCATTAAGTTTTATATACAAATCACATTTTAAAACCTCTGCAGTAATGACATTTGGTTGTAAAGTTATGATAACATATACTATAATACTCAGCATGGGTTCTGCCCTGACAAATTATTACATTTTCACAAAGCTTCCAGCTATGATGTAACAATGTATTAAAAAGGTTATTTTCATGTGTCATGACTACAGAAATCTATTTTAGTCACCTGATATGACTCTGCTGTGGTTGTTCTATGCTGCGGAGGAGTGATGTGTATAACCATGCACTACTCAACAGCAGATCACTGTCCTAATGGCAGGCATATATGTGTCTCCCTTACCTGGATGCATGTTGTTATTGTGTCATTATGTTAATAATGTTTAACTTTGTGGCAATGCTGGGTGCATCCTTGGATAACTACAATGTACTTATCTGCAGAGAAATCAGCTCAGCATTTATTCGGCAAAGTATCTCTGTAAGTGAGAAACAGTTTCTGTACTGACCTGCAGCATGACATGATTACTGCATATGCATAATGGTGTGGGATGCAAGTAGCTGTCACACAAAAATGCCTGCCATAGAGACTGTCAAAGGAAAGGAAAATGTGCTGTCTAGATTTCTCATATGGTATTTTAACTCCATTTGGGCATGACTAGTAAGATATATGATTACAGTAACGACCAGACTGCTACTCAAAACTGTAGTCTTAAAATACGATAGTCCATGTGTTAATGGAAGCAATTGCATGCATCATTTTGCACTGTACCAAACACGTCTCAGTTATGTAACCTATCATTTTTTGTCTATATTTTATCATAATTATAAGGTATTTATATATTATGCAGATCTTATCCCACCATTGCATGTACATCTTTTACTCGTCAGAATGAAACACATCATTGAGTAATAAATTATCTTTCTGTGATCATTCTCTGATGACCTCCAGAGTTCTCATAATGAAAAGAAGCCAGTAGAAGCCAATGAAAAACACTAGGGTTATTTGGGCATTGTAAGGCACTTGGCATGTGTGGCTGAATGGGTTCTAGATCTGGAGTATATGGAGATCAGATAAAGTCTTGGCTATGACACAGATATCAGACTTCAGTTATACGGACCAGAAGATTCAGAGGCTGCTGATCTGTCTTAATGGACCAAAATCATTGTCAGAGTTTTCATTTGAATGTCACCGCTCTCCCTGTCATTGAAAGCATCTTCCACTGATGTCTCCACATCTTCTGTTACCAGGAAATGGCAGAGAAAAGGAATCAATTGGTGATGGACAGTCTAATTTTCTATAGGCAATGCTGAGTTCTACAAATGTATCAAATCCTTTCAACTTAGTTTGCATAGTTTGGGTTTGGTTGTGGTACATGCACTAATATCAACCTCTGAATGGTTATGTTTTGATTTAATTTCAAAAGCAGAAATGCAATTTGAAATGCAGTGCTCACAGCTCTGCTTGACAACAGTCATGTGAAAGGGCTACAGCTAGTAATAGTGACAAACATTACACTTATCCATACAGAAGTCTGATAGTCAAAATAATTATATTGAATGACACACTGATTCATGTAGCAATATTATGTATGGTTAAAGGAGTCATTGACTACAGCAGTCATGACCGCAAATGCTGCATATCCATCAACTGTTCACCTTGAATACTTCTACCAAGTAAACCATGGGCAGGGCTATGTGATTTGACCTGATCACCATCTACCTATTTTGTGGAACTGCTGTTAGTCCAGCATCTTGTAACACCGGCCTCATGGAATGCAACATTATCAGGAATGTTGGAAGGGTGAAAACCTGAAGCCTTACTCTTTTCAATACATCAAAGCTACACCACGCAGCAGTGAATGCTTTAAAGGAAAAAAGTGATGCATGTATCAGGTTTTCATCTTTACTGTCCAAGAGTATAACCAGAGGATCCTTTGATGTGCTGTGGAATCACAAACTGGTGTGTGCTAATGTGACCTCTGCATATAATAGAATAAACTTTAGGTACCTGACTCTCTTGCCAAATTATTGATGACTGCCTATTTTTCTGGAATTGATAAAAATTGCCACAGTAGCCAGTCACATTCTTACTTCCCACTTTCATTTAATGCCTCGTTGTTTATATATCTAAATTTTGAAACAAAAACAATTTTGGCATACATTATTGCCATTTCTAGTAAAGTCTTTACTGATATAAAAATGAAAATGATAAAAAACTGCTAACAGATCAATTTATATACATTTAGAAACACGTCATCATGTGCAGACATGCATATAAACACAGACAGCTACACATACACACACACACATACACACACACACAGACACACACACACAGATACACACACACACACACATACATACACACACGCACACACGCACACACACACACACACACACAGATACACACACACACAGATACACACACACACACACACACACACACACACACACACACACACACACACACACACACAGATACACACACACACACACACACACACACACACACACAGATACACACACACACACACACACACACACACACACACAGATACACACACACACACACACACACACACACACACACACACAGATACACACACACACACAGATGCACACACACACGCACACACGCACACACACACAGATACACACACACACACAGATACACACATGCACACACGCACACACAGATACACACACACACACACACACACACACACACACACAAACACACACACACACAGATACATACACACGCACACACACACACACACACACAGATACACACAGAGATACACACGCGCACACACACACACACACACACACACACACACACACACACACACACACACACACACACACACACACACATAATAAAATATATTATGCATCAATACATCAGTCAACTGAAAAAGTATTATCTAAATTCAAAACTATTTGTATGAGACAAATCTAACCAATATTTTAAAGCCTGCAGACCAATCACTTGTAGAATACTAATGTATAAAGAACTAACATCAACTGAACATAAATAGTGCCTCCACTCGACATTTATATTAGGCATTACATTTACAAAATCAGTCAAATCTTTAATCCTTGCTGGTATCATTGACAACAACGGTTTAAACAACATTCCCAAAATTAGGAAATAGGGTCCATAAATTATAATTTACCTGATACAATTGGACATGTGTGAGGCTTTTTTCTACTTTACAGATATTTTGCATCCTTCTCATAGTCCGTGACATCAAGTATTATAGCAAACATGTTTTTACCACTTAGAGGAACAACAATAGGGGTCAGCCTCTGGTATCTATTTATGTTGACATTTTCATGGTATTTTTAATTGAGAAATACATTTATTATACTTATAATAACCCCTTTTCAGTCAAAATGTCAAGTCAAAGTCAACCCAAGTAAACTTTATTGTCGGTCAGATATACACAATAGTGCAAACTGAATGAAATTACGTTGCTTTGGTCCCCGTGCAGGACATAAGAATGAACACATAGTCTGAATGACAGTAAAACTAATGCACATACAGTAATAAAATAGTAACAACACAATAAATTACCACAATTGGGCAGGAAGACATTAGACGATGTTATACTAATAAGTATTACAAGACTATGACTTCACATTATGATTGCTTAGAATATTGCACTTCATCAGTTGTAGTACGATATATTCTGATGTTCATATTGCACATTTATGGAGTGGTGACTCATTCCTGACTATTGCACATTCAGGAAGTAATGGCATAATAAATCAGGCTAACTGTACCAGTTATTGAAGCAATTTGCCAGTGTGATTACTATAGTTGATACTTCATAGCAAGTGGCATATTGATCTAATTATTCACTGTCATGCCTGCATTCAAGTTCAGCAGCCTTATGTATGCATTGTATTGGTAGTCTAATGGCTGCAGGCTTATCAATAAGTGAATATTCTGATTTGGTAAAATTTAAAGATTTTATTAATTCAACAGTATCTGGAATTCAGTTTAGCCTCTGTTCTGAGTTAGTGACAATTGATTTTATTGGATGTAATGGTAACTAAGCTGATGGATGGAAGTGTTAATTCTACTATACATAGAAAACTGGTTTCCAAGAATACTTTTTCCCCTTTTATGGTTGCCTTCCATCATGTATAACCACGAATATTCCAAAGTCTCAGTTCATGCAAGTTAAAAGAATATGTGATTCTTGGTATGTGGTGACCTTTTATATCGCTTTGCACATTGAAAATACACTTCTGCTTCCTTGTTAAACATATGAGATCAGTTCAAAAATATATGTAGAATGGAATTGTTTTTGTAACAGCAAAGGAGCAGGTCATACAATGAGACCGCTGGATTTATCACTATATTTGGAACTAATGCCTTCAAAATTAAGTCGCTCGTATAAACTGGAACATTTTACTGAATGATTAATATTGTGGGCTCATTTTTGTCTGTGGAATGCAAATGTAGTTAAAGATATGTTGAAAATGTAGCAGAGTTTTTCAAGCATTTCAAGCAAATGTAGTTTTCTTGGAAAGCATTCATGTGAGTCATTTTATGTAGCAAAGACATAGATTATTTAGGAAAGCATCTCTTTCCTTAAGGTATAGATATGAAAAGAGTACTTTGTTTAAATATATCTTATCACATCCAAATGTTGCTTTTATATTCACTGGAACTGATAGGGTGATTTCTGGTGCTTTGTCTTCAAAAACACAACTATTGGAGCTTTCACATTTTAAAGAGTGATTGTGGACCTTTTTTCAGCAAAGACTAAAGAAAGATTCCTTTCTTAATGGCAGCTTCTGTTCTAGATTATAATAAAAACTCTACCAGTGCTGGTCTTTCATATAGGACCCTATTTCTTTCTCTTTGCCTATACTTTGATAGGGAAGGCAATTTTTAACCTGCAGTCCAAATAAATTCTTGGCATCTTCCCATTCTATTATCTTTCCTCTCTAGTTATTTGTCCTCCAATGCCTTGGTTCCTTTGCCAGTTTTCTAGAATAAATTCCAGACCCTCTTGCTTATTATTCATATCCCTAATTGCAGACATCCCTATTGGCAGAATCTCAGCTCTCCATTCCCATGCTGGCATAGTTCTTAGGATACTTTCTGCTAACTTATGGATATAATATTCTGTATGATTATTGTTCTCTTTAAAGGCCTGCATCCAAAATCCCAGTCTCTCCTTGTTGCTTGAGCTTCCCCTGTTTCATCATCATCCCTTTCCACTTTCGAATTATGGCTTTTTGCTTGTGATATGTATAGGAGCCTTAGCTGTGTTGCTCTGAAATACCCCTTTAAATTGTGTAATCCCAATACACCTTGTTTTAATGGAAGAACCAGCTTATCCCACTTGACTCTTTCCATCTTTCCCACTCAAATGAAATCCTTCAGCTCTTTGTAATTAGTAGAGCATATAAAATATTATATGATAACTATAAGAATTAATCAGAAGAGGTTAGAAAGGATTGGGAAGCGAGATTAGATAAGCAATTCACAAAGAAACAATTAGGTATATATGTATGTCGCCCAAATATGCAACACATTCTAGAATATTTAGGATCTTTGCTTGGAAGTGTTTACATAGGTCTTTTTATTCCCTAAGTGGACTCCAAAGAATTTTTCCTCAGGTAGACAGCACATGTTGGACTTGTGATGGAGAAGAGCTGATGAAAGGGGTAAATGTGAACTTATTTTCTGGAAGTGTAATGAGTTAGCAAACTTTAAAGATTCCCTGCAAACTGCCCCAACAGACATACTGGGTAAGCAAATTGGTGTAACTAAGGAAATTATTTTTCTGAGCTATGATAGAATTGGAATTATCTCGACATAATAAGGCCTTGCTGAGGCTAATTATGGTGGAGCCCATAAAACCAATTACTAGAAAATGGAAATCAATGTCTAAACCAACTCTACTAGAAGTAGCAAATTTAGTAATAGAGATAAAACAACTGCAACTGGGATCTTTAGAAAAAGTTTTGAGCAAATTACATAGGGAAAAATAGGAATTATGGCAACAATATATGCAGAGGAGGAACAAGGTTTAAAAGAAGGTAGGATTTGAATGAGGTATTTAATGTTTGACTGACAATGACATAAGTGATGTATAATGTTATCAACTACAATTGTGTCAACATGGTTTGTTCATAGGTTCATAGGTTCATAGGCTGATACTAGGCTATCTGCCCTAGGGCATTTACAAGCCTAGCCAGAGTGTGTTCGGCTTTCACCACCCTTCTTAGATTAGTTGACTGTGCCTCTGTATAGTAGGTCACAGAAGATAGCTCAATTAAGGTTAGTTTACCGTGCCTCTGTCTAGCAGTGACACAGAAGAGATCCCAGGGGTAAATTTACGATCTCCCATCCAAAAGTCAAGATTCTTCTTGAAGAGGGACATTGAGGGGCTCTGTCTGACATGGATTGGGATTTTGTTCCAGAGTGAGGGGAGCCTCTGGGATATGAATCTGTCCCTCCAGCATGTTCTATTTATTTCTGTGCTGAGGGTTAAGTCACTGGAGGGTGTAGCTCTGATGAATTTGGATTTCTTGAGGTGGAGCATGTCCATTAATTCTGGGTTGGACATGGCTTTATACATCAGGCACAGATCGCCTCTGAGTAGGCGGTAAGCAACTGAGTAGAGCTGGAGTTTCTTTAGCCTAACTGCGTAGGGCATCTGTTTGAGTCCCTTGATCCTCTTGGTGAGGTACTTTTGGGGTCTTTCTAGTTGTAGCAGGTGTCAGGTAAGGTACATCCCAAATGGGGCATTGTATTCAATTATGGGCCTGATGAGTGATGAGTAGAGGGGCACAATGACCTCTCTTGATCTAGATGTGAACCCCTTTGTGATAAGATGGGCTATATAGAATGTCTTTCTAACCACTTTGTCAATGTGATTGTCAAAGGAGAAATTGCAATCTACTTGGGTCCCCAAATCCCTAATTACTTCTTCTGTACTTAATGGATTACCACCTATGTGGTAATTTGTGGGCACTTTGTTTTTCCCAAAGGGGATGATTATGCACTTTTTGGCATTTAGCTTTAGGCCATGGCTCTGGCACCAGTTTTCCGTCTCTGTGAGACCTTTTTGGAGAATGCTTGTGTCAGCCGGCGAGTCGATTATGGCCCCCAGTTTGCAGTTATCTGCAAACTTTGTCAGCCATAATCCTCCTGTATTAGCCTGTACCTCAGAGAAATATATACCTAACAAGAGACGTCCCAGGACTGAGCCTTGTGGGATGCCACTTGTAACTGGTTTACAGTCTGACATGGCACCTGCAATTCTGACCATGTGGGTTCTATCCCTAAGCCAGTTTGCAACCCATCTTGTGACACAGGGGTTGATAGTTATGCTGGTGAGCTTATTTATGATGCCCTAGTGGGGTATTGTGTAGAAGGCTTTTGCAAGTTCAAGGTAGGCTGTGTGGACTACCTTCCCTTCGCCTATGGTCTTGGTGACTGTTTCAAAGAAATTGACCAGGTTCAAGAGGCAAGATCTGCCCTTAACAAAGCCGAATTGGGTAGGATCCAGTGTTTGGAGGTTCCCAATGTCTTTGTTTATGAGTTCCATGATGATACGCTCCATAGCTTTGCAGACCAGGCTAGTTAGGCTTATAGGGCGATAGTTTCTGGGGTCTGTTGTGGCACCACCTTTATGGAGTGGGGCCACGGTTGCTGTACGCCATTCTTTGGGTACATATCCTGTTGTAAGGCTGAGACTGAACAGTGATTTTAAGTGAGGGTTCAGTTCTTCTTGGAGCTCATGTAAAACACAGCCCGGGACACCGTCTGGTCCCATTGATGCTGTGTTTTTTGCTTTGGAGAGGGCAGCTCTCACCTGTGCATCTGTGATGTCAGGGAGGCTACACTCTGTTGGGGTAGTCATTTGCTCATTTGGGGGGGAGGGGGGGAGAAGTTTGCACTGAACCTGTCTGCCAGGATGTTGGCAATGTCTGTGGGTTCAGTGCATTTTTTGTCATTTTGCACTAACTCAGAGCATATCTGGGAGTTTCCACCCAGGTTTCTGACATAACTAAAGAAAGCCTTGTGATTATCTTTAGCATCTTGTGCAATATTTCTTTCGAAGCTAGCCTTACATGATTTTATGAGGGATCGTAGTTTCTTGCTAGTACTGATCAGAGTTGCCTTCCCTTTCAGGGATTTTGCTCTATCATGTAGTAGCTTCCTCCTTCTGTTGTACAGCTTATTTATGGCTGGGGTCCACCAGACAGGTCTCCTGCCTTTGGAGGAGTGTGTCTTGGTTTTATTTGGGATAGCATGATCCATGCATTCCTGTAGGTATCCATAGAATGCGTTTGTAAAGGATTCTGCGGTTTGGGCCGTATTTTCCACTGGCCCTGGGGCTTTGAAGGATTCCACCTCAGTTTTGAGAAGTGAGAAATTTGCTTTTGAGAAGTTTTTGACCGTGGTTTCCTTTGCTGGGGGTGGGGATGGGATATGGATGTCCATAGTGATTAATTTATGGTCAGATCTTAGCAATGAGGGGTATACCTCTGGTATGGAACATAGAGTCTCCATGCTGGTGATGATCAGGTCCAATATGTTTTCCCCTCTTGGGAGTGGTGACCAGTTATTCCATAGCATTTGAGTTTATAAATTCTAGGAACCATTGGGCTAGGGTGTTGGGGCTTGAGTAGTGCTCCCAGTCTATTTTTGGGTAGTTAAAGTCACCCAATATAATGGTATTTGGAGAGACCTTCATATTCTCCAGTGTCTTCAGGAAAGCCGAGTGGGGTTCCTGAGTTTGGGATAGTGGTCTGTAGCAGGCTACAAACTGGAACACAGTTTTTCCCACTGTTAGTTGCACATGGATGGTCTCAGATGCTTCGTGCAGTACCACTAGCCTGGAGGTATGGCTATCTTTGATGAATATGGATACCCCCCCTCCTCTTGTGGTTTGGTCCGAGTTTTGGGGCCGAAAAGCATGGTATGAGGTATAGCCTGGTAGTGCTTGGGTGCTCTTGGGAGCCTTGAACCAGGTTTCTGTTACTGCACAGATATCGATATTCTCCATACTGAGGAGAGCCTTGAGTGCGTGCATCTTGAGGTTTAGACTTCTAGCATTGAGCAGCATTACCCTTAGTTTCTTTTTCCTTGTGTTGTCTAAGGAGGTGGGTTTGTCTTTTGAGCCTTGCCTAAAAAAGGCACTATGGGGGTGGCAAGAGCCTTGGCCAGTATTCGAAAACCCAGGGGTGACAGGTGCAAGCCATCCCTAGCGAAGCAACGTGGCTTGTCAAGCATGTCATCCCAGGCTGAAAGACACTGAATCCCCTTTGAGTGACACCAATACTTTAGCCAATTGTTGAAATTGATCATTTTGTCTTTATACTGTGGTATCATTCTTGGTGAGGGTAAGATGCTACTCAAGGTCAGGGTCATACCGGCCTGGGCCACATGATAAGAGAGCTCCTCTATGTCTCTTTTCATGTAATCCAGGGAGGTACGTCTCAGGTCATTCACACCAGCATGGACAATGATGGAGTCATATTTGTACTTGCTTTGGAGTGACCTGAGTGCTTGTGTTATGTGGCGGATCCTGACACCTGACAGGCAGCTTACAGTGACCTTCTCCTTGTTCAGCCTGGTGAGAGGGACATCAGTGTGTCTGACAATAGAGTCACCTATTACAAGTGTATTAGGTGTGTTGTTTAGTCTTAAGGGCTGTGACTGTGTGGCACACTGACATTGTGAACTATGTGATATGTGGGTATTGTTGTGGGGTAGCAGTTGCTTGGATGTCTGCTTTGGAGGTCTCTGTTGCTTGGGCAGATTTTTATTTAGAGCCTCCAAGTATGTTTTTGTGTGTTTATGTGTTTGGTTTGCTGTTGTGATAGGTCTATGTGAGACTGGATTTGTGGTGTGTGTGATTACCTTCTCCTCCAGACTGACCATGCCAGTACTATGTTGAGAGAGCTCAGCCTCCAGTTTGGCTATATAGTTGCATCTCTCACATATATTTGAGCTTGTAGGGAAGAGGAGAGGGTGGTCTGTGTACATAAGGCAGTTGTAACATTGCCTCAAGATTCCCATATTCACCAGCTGGACTGGAAAGTAAACCTGAAACTGACTTTTGGACATGCCAGAATAGTATAAGGAATTACTTTTTGACTTGATCAAAAAGGACCAATAGGGAGCCAAGTACTTAAAGGAAGTATACAAGGGTGTAGTGCTTTAGTTTATTAGTGCTTACTTATGACACTTATCCTAGCTACTGCTGGGTTTTAGAAGGAAAATAGAGTGCTTACTTTGAGATTTGGAACAGTTCTAAGGGAAAAAGTGAAGAGCAGACTTTGTGGAGCCGGGAATACTTTAAACCTGATTAAGCGGCACTGCTCAATACTGCGTTATGTGCAAAAACGCGTAAAAGAGGGTTTTAAGAGAGGGGGATCAAGGAGTTTGGAATTGACCCAAAATGGCCAATAAAACTACAGTTTCTAGGCAATAACCACTCCCACAGGGGCAGGCAGGCTGTTCAGTGTTTACCACTGCCACTGATGAACACAAAGACTTCCCTTTAGCCCAAGCAAGCAATGGCCTCCAAGAAACTTACAAACAGTTCAGAACAGCAAATCTGTAACTGAACTTTTTTTTTTTAATTTCAGAAAGTGGGAAAAAAAGCAAGATTTTTTTGTTTTTTTTGTTTTGTTTAAAGATAGCAAAGATACACATGTAGCAACAAGTTAGAACAGTGCAATGAATGACCCCACACTTGAGTGCTAGGCTAGAGACAGGTAAAATGCAAGTTTTAAGAAAAAAACTATTTTAAAATAAGTGCAACACAGGAAATGCAGTAAACAGGCAGGAAATGCAGTAAAGAGGCTCTAGATGTGTTCTAAATACAGTTCCTAATACAGATATCAAGTTTAGCAAGCTGGAAAATGTCAAAAAGTAGGCGGCAATGCAGAAATCTTAACAAATAATCTGAAGAGAAATACTTAAAATCTCAAAAGTGGCTCCTTTCTTCTCTCAGCGTTTTCTCCTCTTGGTGGGTGCTTCACCAACAGCCAACAAGTCTGAAAAGACACCAAAACCACGAGGCAATCGGGTTTTAAGAGAGGGGGATCAAGGAGTTTGGAACTGACCAAAAATGGCCAATAAAACTACAGTTTTTAGGCAGTAACCACTCCCACAGGGGCAGGCAGGCTATTCAGTGTTTACCACTGCCACTGATGAACACAGAGACTTCCCTTTAGCCCAAGCAAGCAATGGCCTCCAAGAAACTTACAAACAGTTCAGAACAGCAAATCTGTAACTGAACTTCTTTTTTAAATTTCAGAAAGTGGGAAAAAAGCAAGATTTTTTTTTTTTTTTTTGTTTAAAGATAGCAGAGATACACAAATAGCAGCAAGTTAGAACAGTGCAATAAATGACCCCACACTTGAGTGCTAGGCCAGAGACAGGTAAAATGCAAGTTTTAAGAAAAAAATGATTTTAAAATAAGTGCAACTAAATAGGATATGTTAGAGATACAGATATGTTTCTTAGAGTTCATAGACTAGTACTAGGCTAACTGCCCCTGTGGTCCATTTTAAGCCTAGCCCATTACCCTATGTGAGTATCGAACCCTGCACCTTGTGTCTGTAAGGTGAACACCTTAACCATCATGCCAGCCCCCTTTAAAAGTTTGTGACATTTTTAAGGGAAGTACTATGCTGTGTATATCTCTTGAGAGACTCAAACTCTGCACCTTGTGTTTGCAAGGCAAACAACTTAACCATTAGACCACTCTCCCAATGTACAATATTTGCAACTGAAATTAAGTCAGTATGTTTTTTTGTTTTTTATATGTAAGATTGCCTATTTCATACATGATAATTTAATAAAAACATGTCTGATAATATATTATGTGGATGGATTCCAAAAGAGTTTCTTACTGAAGTTGGTCTTCATCAAGCTGAGAAGAAAAGTAAGTAGAAAGCCAAGCTGAAGTCCTGTATATATGCTAATGAGTATGGGAAAGGATAATTGCACATTAAGCATATTTGCATATAATTCCAAAACACAATGTCAGTGCCACATGAAAATATAAAGCGATACTCGAATTTGGTGCAATGCAAAATTAATTTATGGCATGCTTTTTTTAAGGTCACATTTTCTTGCCACAAGCTACGTTTTGTTGCCATTTTCACATTATGTTTCTGTTCATTTATACCAAAAGGTATAGACAGTCATATAGACAATCATGAAAATTTCAGTAAATGCACTAGAGCAGGCCATGGTTCTACAGATGATACTGAAGGATGATCTGCAAATGTTCCCTAGCATCCACAAAAATCCATCTTAGTGGCAAGCCATGCTGCAATTAAGCCAGCTTTCAGACTAGGAAATACTAGATAGATACAGATTAGACAGAGAGATGATGCAGGCTGTCTGGGATGTTTCTACCCCACATGTCCTCATACAGCCTGGGGGATAACCCTGTGCTAGTAGAAACAAAATTTTTCCTGAGCCATGGTATACTGGCCTCTGGAACATTCCCGTGGTACATGGCAGACACTGCAGTAGTGTCCCAGACCACTGTTAGTCATATACAAGGACAGTTTCTGGTTGTCATATGCAACAAGGTTGATGACTTAATCTGCTTCCCAAGGTCATGACGGGAGGAGCAGACTGCCATGGAATGATGCTGTACCATAGACATTTTCCCTTTGTGCTTGGTACAATCGATTGCCACCCACATACCGATTAAAACCTCCTCTAGAGAGTACAGAACTGTACTCCAACAGAAAAGAGGTGGCCACTGCTTAGCTGTCTGGTACTGGGCACAAAATATTGCCTCCTTATTAGCCTAATGGCAGCACATCCCCTGGTATTGTGCACAATGAGGCAATTTGGAAAGAAATTGCCCAAAGGGTGATGTTCCAAGAGATTGATATCCTTAAGGAGATACTACTTGGTAAGTGTACCTGTATATGAGAATATTGCTCTATTTTCTGATGCTGTGTAATGCATCCATGCTAATGTTCTGTGCATTTATACCAAAAGGTGACTGCAGTTATCTGCTGGAGTCTTTGGTCATCACAGCATTCATAGTCTCATCAATTTTTGCAGTCAACAAAGTACACATTATGTCTTAGAACACCATCAAGTGAGTGTTTGACATGTTGGAATCAAGATTCAGATATCTAGACACATCTGGGCTACACTGCAGTATGCACCACAAAACGTTGCATAAATGGTCGCCATGTGTGTCATGCTGCTGAATATGGTTCTATTCAAATGCAATGATCTGTTAGCTGTAGGTGTGGATGATCCACTCCAAGAACCCCAGGCACGTGAAGATCACATGCTTCATAGAAGTTTTGGAGGATACAAGGAAAATAACATGTAGGCATAAGTGGTGAAGTCTGTGACTCTGGCAACATATCAACATCTGTCTCTGATGCCACATGTACACATGTACAAAGATCAACATGTGATGTGTTTCCATCTGTGATTGTAGAACTACACCCATTGTGACAGGCACATTCATTTCAATGTGACATGTTCATAGGTTCATAGGTAGGTACTAGGCTATCTGCCCGAGGGCATTTATAAGCCTAGCCAGAGTGTGTCGGCTTTCGCCGCCCCATTGATTAATTAACTGAGCCTCTGTCAAGCAGAGCCAATGAAGTGATCCCAGGGGTGTATTTTCTCTTACTCACATACTCATCAAGGTTTCTCTTGAAGAGTGTTAGTGAGGGGCTCTGCCTAATGTAGATAAGAATTTTGTTCCAAAGCATGGGGAGTCTCTGTGACAGGAATCTATCCCTCCAGCATGTTCTATTTATTGTTGTGGCAAGGTTTAGCTCACTAAAGTGTGTGGCTCGTAGTGACTTGGATTTCTTTAGGTGGAGCATGTCCATCAATTCTGAGTTGGACATGGCTTTGTAAGTCAGGCAGAAATCACCTCTGAGTAAGCGATATGCCACTGAGTACAGCCGGAGTTTTTTCAGTCGGTCTGCATAGGACATATGTTTGAGGCCAGTAATCCTCTTGGTGAGGTACTTTTCTGGTCTTTCCAGCTGTTGGAAGTGTCTTGTGAGGTACATCCCAAATGGGACATTGTACTCTATGATGGGTCTGATGAGTGATGAGTAGAGGGGCACTATAACCTCTTTATTTCTAGATGTGAACCCTTTAATAATTAGATGGGCCACATAGAAGGATTTCCTAACTACTTTGGCAATATGATTGTCAAAGGAGAGATTACTATCTACCTGGGTCCCCAGATCTCTTATTACCTCTTATGTATTAAGAGGGCTGCCACTTATGTGGTAATTCGTGGGTGTTTTGTTTTTCCCAAATGGGATGACTATGCATTTTCTGGCATTTTGCTTGAGGCCATGACTTTGATACCAGGTGTCCGTCTCAGTAAGGCCTTTTTGGAAGATGTGCATGTCAGCTGGAGAGTCAGTTATGGCTCCCAGTTTGCAGTCATCAATAAACTTGGTTAGCTATAGTCCTCCTGTGTTTGCCTGTACTTCTGAGAAGTATATGCCGAACAGTAGGGGTCCCAGGGCCGAGCCTTGTGGGACACCACTTGTGACTGGTTTAGAGTCGGACCTGGAGCCTGCTATTCTTACCGAGTGAGTTCTGTCTGTAAGCCAGTTGGCAACCCATCTTGTGAAGTAGGGGTTTATGTTGAGGCTGGTGAGTTTTTCTATAATACCTGAGTGAGGAATGGTGTTGAATGCCTTGGCGAGGTCAGGGTAGGCTGTGTGAACCACCTTTCCCTCGTCTATGGCCTTGGTGACTGTTTCAGAGAAGTCAACCAGTTTTAGTAGGCATGATCTGCTCTTAACAAAGCCTAACTGGGTCAGGTCAAGTGTTTGGAAGTTCCCAATGTTTTTGTTAATGAGTTCCATGATGATGCGTTCCATAGCCTTGCAGACCAGGCTAGTCAGGCTTATGGGGCGATAGTTACCAGGGTCAGTTGTGGCCCCTCCTTTGTGGAGCGGAATAACCATTGCTGTGCGCCATTCCATGGGCATGTAGCCTGTGGAGAGGCTGAGGTTGAACAGCATGTTTAGATGGGGGGTTAGTTCATGCTGTAGTTCATGCAAGATGCATCCTGGGACACCATCTGGTCCCATTGACACTGTGTTTTTGGCTTTTGAAAGGGCTGTTTTCACCTGTGGGTCTGTGATTTTCGGGACACTACACTTTTCTGGTATTGGAGGTGAGAGGGGGTGAAGTTTGTACTGAATCTATCTGCCAGGATGTTGGCAATATCAGTGGGTTCAGTATATTTTGTGCTATTTTGCACTAGCTCAGAGCATATCTACGAGTTGCCACTTAGATTCTTGACATAGCTAAAGAAGGATTTATGGTTATCTTTCGAATCCTTGGCTATTTTTCTTTCGAAGTTAGCCTTGGATGATTTTATGAGGGACCTTAGTTTCTTACTGATACTGATCAGGGATGTCTTTCCTTCTTGGGATTTGCTTTTTTTCTGAACTAATTTCCTCCTTTTATTGTATAACCTGTTTATGGCAGGGGTCCACCAGACTGGTTTCCTTCTCTTAGAGGAGTGAGTCTTGGTTTTGCTAGGGATGGCATGATCCATGCATCCTTGTAGGTGCTCATAGAGTGCATTTGTAAAGCATTCTGTATCTTGGGCAGCGTTATCCTTTAGCATGGGGGCTGTGAAACTTACCACCCCTGTTTTAAGTAAGTTGAGGTTTGCTTTAGAAAAGTTTTTCACTGTGGTTTCCTTGGTTGGGGGTGGTGGTGAGGTGTGGACATGCAGAGTGATTAGTTTATGGTCTGATCTAACCAGTGACAGGTTGACCTCCGGTGTGGAACACCTGTCACCCATTTTGGTGATGACCAGGTCCAATATGTTTTCACCTCTGGTAGAAGAGTTTACCAGCTGATCCATGGCATTTGAGTTGATAAATTTCAGGAGCCTGGGAGTTTGTACTCGAGTAGTTTTCCCAGGTAATGGTACGATAATTGAAATCGCCCAATATCAGGGTGTTCGGTAGGACCTTCATGTTTTCCAGTGTCTCCAGAAAGGCAGAGAGCTGGTCCTGGGTCATGGAGGGTGATCTGTAGCAGGCCACAATTTGCATTGCAGATTTGCCTGATGTTAGTTGCACATGGATGATCTTAGAGGTGTAGGTATCCTTGATGAATATGGATACACCCCTTCCTTTTGTGTTTTGGTCCGTGTTCTGTGGCCGAAATGTGTGGTATGAGTTGTAGCCCGGTAGTGCTGGAGTGCTCTCTGGAGCCTTGAACCAGGTTTCAGTTACTGCACAGATGTCAACATTCTCCATACTGAGGAGTGCTTCAAGCGCATGCATTTTGAGATTTAAGCTCCTGGCGTTGAGTAGCATTACCCTCATTTTTTTATTTGTGCTGTTTATGGAGGTGGGTTTGACTTTTGGGCCTTGCCTAAAAAAGGCACTATGGGGGCAGCAAGAACCTTGGCCACTATTCGAAAGCCTAGGGGTGACAGGTGCAAGCCATCTCTTGCGAAGCAAAGTGGCTTGTCGAGCATGTCATCCCAGGCTGACAGACACTGGATCCCCTTTGAATGACACCAGAAGCTTAGCCAATTGTTGAAATTGATAATTTTTTCTATATACTGAGGTAACATTCTTGGTGAGGGCAGGATGCTACTCATGATCAGGGTCATACCCACCTGGGCTACATGATTAGAGAGCTCTTCCATGCCACTTTTCATGTAGTCCAGGGAGGTACATCTCAGGTCATTCACACCAACATCAACAATGACAGAGTCATATTTGTACTTGTTCTGGAGTGACCTGAGTGCTTGCGTTATGTGGCGGATTCTGGCTCCCGATGGGCAGCTAATAGTAACCTTCTCCTTGTCTTGCCTAGTGAGTTGGATGTCAGTGTGCCTGACTATAGAGTCACCTATTACTAGTGTGTTGGGTATGTTATTTCGCCTTAAGGGCTGTGATTGTGCGGCACATTGATTTTGTGTTTTATGTGTTGTCTGGTTTGTGACAGGAGGTGCAGGTTTTTTGGGTGTCTGCTTTGGAGCTCTCTGATGCTTTTGCAGGATTTATTTAGAGCTTCCAAGTATGATTTAATGTATTTATGTGTATTTTTTGCCAGTGCTGGTTTAGTAGGTCAATGTGAGGCTGGAGGTGTGGTGCAAGTGTTAACCTTCTCCTCATGACTGTCTGTTCCAGCCTTGGGTGGAGAGACCTTAGCCTCCAGTTTGGCTGTATAATTGCATCTCTCGCATATGTTAGTGTTTTGTAGTAGGAGGAGAGGGTTATCTGTGTACATGAGGCAGTTGTAACATTGCCTCAGGATACCCAGGTTCACCAGCTGGACTGGAGAGTACACCTGAAATTGCCCTTTGGTCATGCCTGAATAGTAGGGTCAGCTGCTTAGTGCTTTGTTGGTGAGGGTTGAATAAAGATATTGCCCTGCTGGGCAATCAAGTGTCGGTGTATATTAATGCTTGGTATTAGGTCTGAACATGTGCTGGACTGTAGGATGCTTTTTGATTGCTTAGGTTGAGAGTTAGACTAGTTTGAAGGGAAAAACTGAAGAGGAGACTTAGTGGAGCCGGGAATAATTTAACCGTAGCTAACTGGTGCTGCCCAGCGTGCAAACGCGGTTTTTAAGCTACTAACTTCTGGGCTGGAACCACTGCTCCAGGGACAGATGGCTGCTCAAAGTTCCCATCTCTCACAGATGAACAGAGAAACTTCCCTCTATCCAAATAAGGTATCGCAACTCAGAAACTTGTAACACAGCCCTGAATTCAGCACTAGCCTGAAAACTGGACTATACTAGCTTAGAAGGGTGGGAAACAAGGAATTTTTTTTTGTTGTTTTTTTTAAAGATAAGGCAAAAAAATAAAAAGTGCACTTAAAACAGCTTTAAATGACTACAAGCAATCACAAAAGGCTATTGTACTTTAGTGTGTAGCCTACAACATTTAAACAAATTATTTAAACAAATAACTAAAAGTGCAGGCAGTCAAATAAGTACAATATGTGAAAAAAAACAAGCTTTTAAATCACAATAAATGCTGGAAAATCAGCATTTAGGCGGAAAACAGTTAAGCACAGCAAGAATATACAGAAAACTGATACGTAATCACTCCAAAGACTCTCTTAAGCTAGAAGGCTTGTATCAGTTTAAGGCTTTCTAGTGCTTTTCAGTAGGTTAGTTACAGGAACGATGGGAAACAAGCGCAGATGTGGTCTTTTAAACCAGAACGTTGAAAGAGATGGACAGCTTCCCAAATGATCAATAAACTACAATTCCTGGGCCAAGAACCACTCCTCTTATGGTAGACATGCTACCTAGTACTTACCACTCCCACTGATAAGCTAGAAAGCTCCACTCCAACACAAAGGCTTGGGGAGGGGGGGTTCAGAAACTTACAAACAGTTCTGGATACAGCAAATCTGTACCTGGACTAGACTAGTTAGGGGAAAGGTGGGGATCAAGTGCAAACATGGGCATTAAAACCAGAAAGTTAAGAGAGAGATGGAAAACTGCTCAAACGGCCAATTAACTACAATTTCTGGGCCAGAACCACTCCTCTTGTGGTAGCTAGGCTACCTAATGCTTACCGCTTTCACTGATAAGCTAGAAGGCTTCCCTCCAACACAGAAAGGCTTGGGGGGCTCAGAAGCTTACAAAGAGTCCTGGATACAGCAAATCTGTACCTGGACTAGACTAGTTACAGGAAAGGCGAGGAACAAGCACAAACGCAGGCTTTTAAGCCAGCAAGTTGAAAGAAATGGAAAACTGCCTAAACGGCAAATAAACTACAATTTGTGGAAGATAGACTACCTAGTGCTTACCATTCCCACTGATAAGCTAGAAGGCTTCCCTCCAACACAGAAAGGCTTGGGGGGCTCAGACGCTTACCAACAGTCCCAGATACAGCAAGTCTGTATCTGGACTAGACTAGTTACATGAAAGGCAGGAAACAAGTGCAAGTGCGGTTTTCAACCCAGAAAGTTGAAAGAGATGGAAGAAAACTGCATAAAATGGCCAATAGCTACAATTTCTGAAACAGAGACCACTCCTCTTGTGGTAGATAGGCTACCTAGTGCTTACCACTCACACTGATAAGCTAGAAGGCTTCCCTCCAACACAGAAAGGCTTGGGGGGCTCAGAAGCTTAAAACAGTCCTGGATACAGCAAATCTTTATCTGGACTAGATTAGTTAAAGGAAAGGCGGGAAACAAGCGCAAGTGTGGTTTTCAACCCAGAAAGTTGAAAGAGATGGAAGAAAACTGCCCAAAATGTCCAATAGCTACACTTTCTGAAACAGGGACCACTCCTCTTGTGGTAGATAAGCTACTTAATGCTTACCACTCCCACTGATAAGCTGAGAGGCTTCCCTCCAACACAGAAAGGCTTGGGGGGGCTCAGAAGCTTACAAAGAGTCCTGGATACAGCAAATCTGTACCTGGACTAGACTAGTAACAGGAAAGGCAGGAAGCAAGCGCAAACACAGGCTTTTAAATCAGAAGGTTGAAAGAGATAAGCTTCCCAAATTGCCAAAAAACTATAATTTCTGGTCCAGAAACCTCTCGTCCTGTGGTAGGGATTCCTATTAGTAGAGCGAAAGATCGGAATCATGAATATGGAAAGAACGACAAATATTGTGTGAAATACAGAAACGTCGAACGTCCGAAACAGTGAAAATGGAAATGTCGAAGTGCAATGGTTGGCCCATCTGCGGTATAGCTCCGTAAGGTAAGTGTGCGATAGATAGGACTTTAGGGTTAGGATGTGGGTTAAAGTAAGTTAATAGATAGGTAATGTATTCAAGATTTAGTGTAGTGTTGGAAGTAGGGTTTTATTTAGCTGTATGTATGTGCATTATTTATTTGTTTTGGGTGTATGTCTGTAGGGGGAAGTGTGCGGTAGTTACAGACCTTAGGGTTAGGGAGGGGTTAAGAACAGTGCATAGATATTTGTGTTTGTGGGGTTTACTGTAGTGTTGGAAGTAGGGTTTTGTTATATGTATGTGTATTTATTTTTTTGGGTGTATGTCTGTAGGGGACTTGTGTGATAGTTACGAACCTTAGGGTTAGGGAGGGGTTAAGGATAGTGCATAGTTAGTTGTGTTTGTAGGGATTAGTGTAGGGTCAGAAGTAGGGTTTTGGTCCTTTACTTTAGGTTAGAAGTAGGGTTTGGTTAGTGTATGTATGTGGTTTATTTATTTTGTTTGAGTAGGTATTATGTAGCGAGTGGTGGAGTTGGCCGACTATGACAGTTCGTTATTTTATTTTTTGCTGTTTAGTGCGTTCTGGATTTTTGTGGTTTGCGTTATAGGTGTCGACGTTTAGGTATTCGGTTAGTGGGATTTTCGATTTGCTAATATAGACCCTGTGGTAGATAGGCTACTTTGTGCTTACCACTCCCACTGATAAGCTAGATGGCTTCCCTCCAACAGAGAAAGGCTTGGGGGCTCAGGAGCATACAAACTGTCCTGGTGGACTAGACTAGTTACAGGAAAGGCAGGAAACAAGCTTAGAATTTATTTTTTTGTTTTTTACAGAAAGGCAGCTAAAACAGCAGTATATACAATTCAAATGCAGTGCAGGCTAGCACACATGTAGCAATATTACGGCAAATACAGTATAATTAAATGCAATTAAATTAACAAATGACTAAAAAACAAGTGCAGAAGGCATTAGATTAGAAGGCTACTAACAAGCAGTAATAAGTGCAGAGTAAGAGCGACTGAACAGATAGCATGCAGAACAGCAACTAAGATAGTTACAGTACGAACAGCTGAATAAAGTATATATATATATATATATATATATATATATATATATATATATATTTTTTTTTTTTTTTTTGAGGGAAGGAACAGAGCAGGATTAAGAGGCTACAGGGGTTGTCCTTCCCAAATGCTCTCTTTGTACACAGTAGGAGTGCCTGAAATCAGAATATGATCTCACTGCACTCAGTTGAGTGAGCAAATGAGATGGGCCCAGAAGGAGTAACCAAATACAAATTTACAAGATGGGGTGGGCAGTTTCAAATCAACCAAGATTACCACCAAAACAAGAACAGGGAGGGTGGGTGGGAAACACAGTGGAGACAACAAGAGACAGAAACAATACAGCACCACTATAAATAACAAGCAAATGTATAAATACAGCACAGTGAAAATTAAGTTGCAAAAAGTGTACTTATCAGTTTGGAATAGATTCCAACTCTGCTCACAGCAAATCTATCAGCTGTTCACCAGTTCACAGAAATGCAGTCTGTATTGGAATTACAGCAATGAAAATACACCTCAGGCAGTGACTAACAGCTAGGATGTGAGCTGGTTCAACAACTCCCTACTTGATACTAGCTTCTGAGCTACCCTGAAAAAAAACACAGTGGAAACAACAAGGGACAGAAACAATACAGCACCACTATAAATAATAAGCAAATGTATAAATACAGAACAGTGCAAATTAAATTGCAAAAAGTGTACTTATCACTTTGGAACAGATTCCAACTCTGCTCACTGCAAATCTATCAGCTTTCCAACAGTTCACACAAATGCAGTCTGTATTGGAATTCATAGGGAAACATCATGCATGTTATGCAGTTATCTAGTTCCATACGATGCAGTTAGAGACAGAAGAAGTGCATGGTTTTGCCTGCAATGAAGTGCAGTATTATTACATCTGAAGGAAATTAGAAGATATGCAGCAACTACTGTGGACATACTTGTCTGTGCAGCTCCTGCAGGTTGTTGGTACCATTTTTACTCATAATGACAAAAAATACTCTTTGCATACATGGACTGTAGTGTGTATGTGACACTGTGTGGATAGGGGCAGGGTGCTTTGGGTGTGGGTAGGGTAGGGGTTGTAGTCCATAACAATCAGATAAGACTACAGAAGTGAAGTATGATATTAACATGTTACTCCCATGAGGCATCATTGGCATGACTTGTAACTGCTGTTACCATTCTGCAGGCTGCACACTGTGCCAAAGCAAGATCTGAAGCATGCAGACATCATGCAAGATGTTGTATGCAGGGTGCAGCAGCGACAAGGGATGCATAGAGCATCTAAGCTAGGAATTCCATCACCTCCAAATGCAGTGTACATCTGACTGACACTAAGGCATTAATGACATGTGATGGAACATGTTTACAGCAGTGTACATGTGACTGTCACTAAGGCCTTAATGACATGTGATGGAACATGTTTACGGCAGTGTACATGTGACTGTCACTAAGGCCTTAATGACATGTGATGGAACATGTTTATGGCAGTGTGCATGTGACTGTCACTAAGGCCTTAATGACATGGGATGGAACATGTTTACGGCAGTGTACATGTGACTGTCACTAAGGCCTTAATGACATGTGACAGAACATGTTTATGGCAGTGTACATGTGACTGTCACTAAGGCCTTAATGACATGTGATGGAACATGTTTACGGCAGTGTACATGTGACTGTCACTAAGGCCTTAATGACATGTGATGGAACATGTTTATGGCAGTGTACATGTGACTGACACTAAGGCCTTAATGACATGTGATGGAACATGTTTACAGCAGTGTACATGTGACTGTCACTAAGGCCTTAATGACATGTGATGGAACATGTTTACGGCAGTGTGCATGTGACTGTCACTAAGGCCTTAATGATATGTGATGGAACATAATATACCACGAACTGCAGGCCAATTCCACTGAAGTGCTTTTAAAATTTATTGTAAAAAATGTAACAAAAGTTCAATATACTTCCACACAAAATCGATCTTCTCTCTAGCGCCTCGGCCACACTTGCCTTTAAACTCTAATCAATCATACTAACAGTTTATGAAAACATCAGTGTAAAGGAATATGAAAAAGCAAAGGAGTAATATAGTGATTTGATAAACAAGGGGCACAGATTACATTATTTTTCTTATAAAGATATACAGGAAAAATTTAATATTAAAAATCCTAGGATGCCATGTTTTTATTGTGTTCCTAAGATTCTTAAAAATATGAATAACCCACCCATAGTCTCGGCTAGTGGTAGTTTTTTATAAAATTTAGCATGTTTTCTTCATGACTATTTGCTACCCACAGTGAAAAAATTGCCATCGTATATGAGAGATGTGTTTGACTTGGATAAAATAAGAAGCATAGAATGGGGACAGGACATGTACTTCCTTGTAATAGACGTTGTTGGTCTGTATACCAATATTCAACAACAAGATGGAATTCAAGCTATCAAATATTATTTGGGTGAGAACCCAGTAGTTGAATATGTGGTAGATTTAGTTAGAGTATGCTTAAATAACATATTTGAGTTTAATAAAAGTCTTTATAAACAACTACAAGGCACAGCTATGGGGGCAGCCTTTGCTCCAAGTTATGCAAATATTTTTATGGGTTACTTTGAAAATATATATATATATATATACATATATATATATATATATATATATATATATATATATATATATATATATCTATATATATATATATCTATATCTATATATATATATATATATATATATATATATATATATACTAATCAATTTTTTATTAAGTATGTATGTAAATATTTTTGTTTTATTGATTTAATATTTATCTGTAAAGGAGGACAAGATCAAGTTAACAGGTTTATGGATCAAATACAAGAAAATAATGTTGGAGTTTGGTCTGATGGTTTACAAATGGGCAGTGAAGTAAATTATTTGGATGTAGTGTTAAAAGGGCAATTAGGTACATATGTCAGTTCTAGTATACATAGGAAATTTAAAGAGACAAGTTCTATTTTACATGGTGAAAGTTACCACCCTCCCCATAATATAAAATTTATACCATATACTGAACTTGTAAGAATTAAGAGACTATGCAGTAATCCAGCTGAAGTAAGAACAGAATTAAATAAGAGTTATAATAAATTTAGTTTGAGGGGGTACCAGGAAGCAGATTTAAGAGAGAGTTTGAATAAAGTATGGAATAATAGAAGACATGGCACTGGGAATGGTGGTACTAGAAGTAAGGATAGTGAATGTATTTACTTCACTACCACCTATTCTATATTGTCTGAAAAGGTATTGGAACAAGTTAAACATAGTTGGAGAGTGGTTAAAACAGAGGTCGATTTCTTACAAAGTAAAAAATGTGCTTCTCCTTCAGAAGGGGAGAAGCATGAAGGACTTTATAGTCAACAGTAAGTTCAATATGCCAAAAATGACAATTGGAAAGCACATTGATAAACAGGGAACACAAGCATGTGGCAAATGTAGTGTATGTAAATATATAGTTAAGGAATTTGCTAATATTAATGGAGTTTTATTCCATACTAATGGTATTTTTAATTGCAGAACTGAAATGGTTATATACGGTCTCAAATGTTCTTGTAATAAATTCTATGTGGGAGAAACTAAAAGATTATTCTCCTGCAGAATAAAAGAACACATTAGAGATATTAAAAATAATAAACAAACTAGCCCTATAGCACTACATTTTAATAAATATCATAGTGGTAACCCAGAGGAGTTACTAGCCACAGTACTAGATAGTGTAAAAAGGAATGAATATATGAATGAACAGCAAATAAAATGTTTATTGAGGAAAAAGGAGGCCTTTATGATTTTGAAATTTAATACAATGAGCCCTATAGGGCTGAATCATGAATGTACATGGAGAAGTTTTTTGTAAAGTGATTTATAATATGTCAATATATTGTTAATGCATACAAAAGTTTTTATGGGGATATATTTTTTTCCTAATTAAGTAATTGATTAAGTGGGTGTGTTCATTATTATAAAAGGCTGTTACTATGAGTGATTAGAGTTTACTCTGTTAAAGGCAAGTGTGGCTGAGGCGCTAGAGAGAAGATCGATTTTGTGTGGAAGTATATTGAACTTTTGTTGCATTTTTTTACAATAAATTCTAAAAGCACTTCAGTGGAATTAGCCTGCAGTTCATGGTATATTATTTGGCTTCTTTCGTTGGGCTGTGGTTTTTCAAGTTCATGTGATGGAACATGTTTACGGCAGTGTACATGTGACTGTCACTAAAGCCTTAATGACGTGATGTTTCTGTTGCATCAGACTTTCCAATGGCCACAAACATACACAGTAAGCTTTGGTAAGTACAATGGTCAACACCATTGCAGGAGATGGACATTAAAACAATACATACATACATACTGGGACAACTGTCATGGTAACACTAATGCAGACACAGTCACCCATACTGTTTTATGTCATGGAAGTTACCCCTCCCATGTGAGGAAAGCTAAGGTCGATGTATTGTAAATCTGCTGGTGGTTCCCTATTCTGGGTGGGACACATGAGAGGTCTGTTGAATTGCCATGTGCCATGGTTTATGAGCTGTCAGTTTGTTTTAAGCAGGTGACAAACAACAGCACTACTTTGATATTAAAGCAAGAACACTACGGATGATTGAGTGCTATGAGGAGGACACACAGAAGGAGCTCTCCCTCTACCCAGCAGTGACATAGTGACAGAACAGGTTTGGGCATTTATGGCCTGGGTGGTATTGTAGCACTGTCCAAGCACAGCAGTGGAAAGCTGCTCTGCCAGGTGTGTGATCAATGCCACACAATCTCTGCAGTCATGACCTGGTGCCATTTTCCTCTCTACGCCAGCACTTCAGACTCCTCTACAATACCTGTATGTCATGTGTAATGTGATCAGCTGCATGAACAAGTGGCTACACCTCTGTGCCACGATGTCCTCTCTACGTCAGCACTTCAGACTCCTCTACAATACCTGTATGTGATGTGTAATGTGATCAGCTGCATGAACAAGTGGCTACACCTCTGTGCCACGATGTCCTCTCTACGCCAGCACTTCAGACTCCTCTACAATACCTGTATGTCATGTGTAATGTGATCAGCTGCATGAACAAGTGGCTACACCTCTGTGCCACGATGTCCTCTCTACGTCAGCACTTCAGACTCCTCTACAATACCTGTATGTGATGTGTAATGTGATCAGCTGCATGAACAAGTGGCTACACCTCTGTGCCACGATGTCCTCTCTACGTCAGCACTTCAGACTCCTCTACAATACCTGTATGTGATGTGTAATGTGATCAGCTGCATGAACAAGTGGCTACACCTCTGTGCCACAATGTCCTCTCTACGCCAGCACTTCAGACTCCTCTACAATACCTGTATGTCGTGTGTAATGTGATCAGCTGCATGAACAAGTGGCTACACCTCTGTGCCACGATGTCCTCTCTACGCCAGCACTTCGGACTCCTCTACAATACCTGTATGTGATGTGTAATGTGATCAGCTGCATGAACAAGTGGCTACACCTCTGTGCCACGATGTCCTCTCTATGCCAGCACTTCAGACTCCTCTACAATACCTGTATGTCATGTGTAATGTGATCAGCTGCATGAACAAGTGGCTACACCTCTGTGCCACGATGTCCTCTCTACGTCAGCACTTCAGACTCCTCTACAATACCTGTATGTCATGTGTAATGTGATCAGCTGCATGAACAAGTGGCTACACCTCTGTGCCACGATGTCCTCTCTACGTCAGCACTTCAGACTCCTCTACAATACCTGTATGTCATGTGTAATGTGATCAGCTGCATGAACAAGTGGCTACACCTCTGTGCCACGATGGTGCTGTGACCAGTAATGCACCTGTAACAGCAGCTGTGCACCTTCAAAGATACAGCCACACATCTCTGCCACCTGGCCACATCCTGTTTGATGGATGTTTGCTGTCTGCTGCTGAGATGAGTGACCACTGTCAGACACATATGGGGACAGTTGGCCAAGGTCATCATCATCACCATGACCAGTAGCTGATGCTTCACTACTAGTACACTGGATGGGTTCACTGCCCACACCGGGTCTACTGCCTCTGTCTAACATATAATTTCCCATATCAGGAATGGTGAAAGAGTCCTGTGAGGAAACAGGAAGTGACAGAGACAGAAATGTCAGCACACATTACACATGTCGACATAAGAACATGTATGTTAAGATACTGTGATAGCCAGGTACATCAGTCTCCTGGACAGTCATATAATCTGATGTGTACCTGGTTGTCATGTCTCTGGCCTAACAGCATGAGATGACCTGTAATGCATGACATGTGTACATCAAGCCAACACAGGGAATATATCTAGAGTAATATCAAGTATGTCACCTGATGATGCAACACATGTACTGGAGTTTGTAGCTGTGGAAAACATGATGTATATCTTATGTTAACCTATGTTATATGTGTACTAATATGTGAAATATGAGGTGGGTTAATAAATGCCATATGTGTTTGTTGCCGTATATCAACTTTATGGCCACCATGTGATATACAATGTTATTGACAGATACGGTGGTGTGATGCCAGAAATTTTTGAGTCTCTCTTGTTGCAGGAGTGGTTGGCCCTCCCCCACTGGCAACCCATTGATATCTGTACCATTTGACATGTGATGCAACATGAAGAATCACGTGACTGCAGTGATGACAACAGGCACTCGATGTTCTGTCATACCCACCAATTTCATTGACCCTGCTTGTTATACTCTCCCAGATTTGGATTCTCCAAACTGTATCTGCAAGTCTGCCTTGGCGATTTCTGCCATGATCCCGATGGACAGTGATTATTATTTCATTCTCGTAAGCTATTAAGTTCCTGTTTTGTGTATGAGTTAGAGCCATCTATAAAAGATATAAGCGCATGCCCCAAGACTGTCAATTCCACTTGTGTTTCCCATAGTGTCTGCATAAATGTAATGGAAAGGTACACACATATATGCACAAGATGTAACATTATGCCACGTAATGCCAACATATCTTGTTGGGTGTATCACCAGGAATGGAGAAAACAAGGTTCACATTATTTATATTTGTTATGGCAGTGGAAGTAAAACAGGATCTGATTATTAAGCAACATAAAAGTACCTGCAAACAGGTACAACTACAAAAGTACCTGAACACAGGTATAACTACAAAAGAACCTACATATAGGTATAACTACAAAAGTACCTGCACACAGGTATAACTATAAAAGCACCTACACACAGGTACAACTACAAAAGTACCTGCACACAGATAAAACTACAAAAGTACCTACACACAGGTGCAACTACAAAAGTACCTGCACACAGATAAAACTACAAAAGTACCTACACACAGGTACAACTACAAAAGTACCTGCACACAGGTATAGCTACAAAAGTACCTGTCCAATGAACAGTTAACTAAGTACAAGCTGTGGAATTCAAGCCCCAACCTGCAAAAATCCTACTTGCTCGAGATATACAACTGTACCACTGTAAGAACCTACTGTAGTGTTTTATAAATATTTTTTCAGGAAGGTGCAACAACCTTTTATCTGTGACAGTAATATATGATTCAGCTCTAACAACCTATCATCTTGCTATAGTCATGTAAAGTTGCAGGTTATACAACATAAATGCATGATTAATATAGTTAAAGTTATGCACACACATGAAAGGCACCCCAAAATACCAACATATGAAATGAGATACCCCAGATGTGTCCACATAGGCTGCATATGTGCTCATAATTTTGTTGGACATGACTTTACTTTTGTGGAAGAGTTTCTGATGTCTTTAATCAGTATGCAACTTGAGGGCAGCACATGGAGACAGTATTTGACTTCCATACAGTGATATGACAATTCTTTGTAAATACAAGCCATGCACAGACATAAATGCATTATCATTTACATAGATGCATGTAATGAGGTAAACCTTTTTAAGGAACATGCTTACAAACACAGCAACAGTTATTTACTAGAACGTTGCCTACAGGTTTCTTCAGAAATTCCTTATCAGTTAGTCCACATCATGAATATGTACATTATAACTTCAGTTAAATTAGAATTGTCAGCTGACATGCCTACAGAGAGTGCCTTGCCAATAAGCAAACAGTCTGAACATTTGTTTTTAAGTCCGTTTTACTCCCAAAATAACTGATGAGGTTCATTAACAGAATATTCCTGATTTGCATTGGCATGCACTGGTGTAAAGATGCAGATCTTGGCATAAGTGTCTTAGGCTCGGTGTAAAGAAGGGATAGCCACCAATGTAGCTCATAAGTGTCTTAGGCTCAGTGTACAGAAGGGATAGCCACCAATGTAACTCATAAGTGTCTTAAGCTTGGTGCACAGAAGGGATAGCCACCAATGCAACTCATAAGTGTCTTAGACTCGGTGTATAAAAGGGATAGCCATCAATGTAACTCATAAGTGTCTTAGGCTCGGTGTATAGAAGGGATAGCCACCAATGTAACTCATAAGTGTCTTTGGCTTGGTGTACAGAAGGGATAGCCACCAATGTAACACATAAGTGTCTTAGGCTTGGTGTATAGAAGGGATAGCCACCAATATAACTTATAAGTGTCTTAGGCTCGTGTATAGAAGGGATAGCCACCAATGTAACTCATAAGTGTCTTAGGCTCAGTGTACAGAAGGGATAGCCACCAATGTAACTCATAAGTGTCTTAAGCTCGGTGCATAGAAGGGATAGCCACCAATGTAACTTATAAGTATCTTAGCTCGGTGCATAGAAGGGATAGCCACCAATGTAACTCATAAGTGTCTTTGGCTTGGTGTACAGAAGGGATCGCCACCAATGTAACACATAAGTGTCTTAGGCTTGGTGTATAGAAGGGATAGCCACCAATGCAACTCATAAGTGTCTCAGGCTCAGTGTACAGAAGGGATAGCCACCAATGTAACTCATAAGTGTCTTAGACTCGGTGTATAGAAAGGATAGCCATCAATGTAACTCATAAGTGTCTTAGGCTCGGTGCATAGAAGGAATAGCCACCAATGTAACTCATAAGTTTGTTAGGCTTGGTGTATAGAAGGGATAGCCACCAATGTAACTCATAAGTGTCTTAGGCTCGCGTATAGAAAGGATAGCCACCAATGTAACTCATAAGTGTCTTAGGCTCGGTGCATAGAAGGGATAGCCACCAATGTAACTCATACGTGTCTTAGGCTTGGTGTATAGAAGGGATAGCCACCAATGTAACTTATAAGTATATTAGGCTCAGTGTATAGAAGGAATAGCCACCGATGTAACTCATAAGTGTCTTAGGCTTGGTGTATAGAAAGGATAGCCACCAATGTAACTCATAAGTGTCTTAGGCTTGGTGTATAGAAGGGATAGCCACCAATGTAACTCATAAGTGTCTTAGGCTCGGTGTATAGAAGGGATAGACACTAATGTAACTCATAAGTGTCTTAGGCTCAGTGTATAGAAGGGATAGCCACCGATGTAACTCATAAGTGTCTTAGGCTTGGTGTAGAGAAAGGATAGCCATCAATGTAACTCATAAGTGTCTTAGGCTCAGTGTATAAAAGGGATAGCCACCAATGTAATTCCTAAGTATCTTAGGCTCAATGTATAGAAGGGATAGCCACCGATGTAACTCATAAGTGTCTTAGGCTTGGTGTATAGAAAGGATAGCCATCAATGTAACTCATAAATGTCTTAGGCTTGGTGTATAAAAGGGATGGCCACCAATGTAACTGAGGACAGACAGGATATCTATGATGTGTACAGATGCTGTTTTTCCAAACATAAATGCATGTACAGTCTAGTATTTATAGTATAATACATCAGTAGTGACAAAACAGCATTTGTACCTCTGGCATCTCTGTCTCAGAAAAATAAACAAAAGCATATCTGACCAGGGTTTTGAACCTATCCAAGTTAATGTTAAACATCAGTAAGGCTAAGAGCTCTGCATGCTGAATCAAATGAGCTCAAGCATTACAACGGGCCGATTAGACGGACTTACTTGTGCATCCTATTCATGTCAGAGAATGCTGATTCATACGCATACCACACATTCATCTGGGAAGTATACACACCAGTAGGAGGTATTTTCTGTTACACTGTAGAGAAATTTTTAGGAACACTGAAATTAATGAGTGCCTCAGCTTCACTTCATTACACACTATGCTGATTCACACTGACTCAGTCTTGGAATTCTTATTCCAGTAATAATTCCAGGTGCATGATAACTTCTTGGTGAATATTGTAATCACATATTAGAATATCTATGTGGGAACAACAGTTACACAATTTCTGAAGACGTAGGCAATTATGTTGGGTAAGAAGGTGTTAAGGTTTAGAATTTCTAACCTACTGTAAGCTTCCAATGTAGGTCTGATGAACCTCTGCAACCTACTCCTGCAGCTGTTCCTGTGGTGCATCAAATTTAAAATGTTTCTCAATATGTACTGCAGTTCATATGTATTCATAGGTGTATGTTATTTGATGGAATCTTCATTTCACTGAATCACTAATGCACGAACACAACTGAGTGAAAACTCATTGCACTGAATCACAATTGACAGAAAACTGTAATCGTTTATATTCAGTATCTGATGTTGTTTCTGCTCATAGGAGTTGTTAGGGAAAAGTTTACAAGAGTGTGTGTGAATTAGTAGTGTTGCCCAAAATGTCGTACAGCCAGATTTGTGTGTATCTATCTATCTAGCTCTCTCTCTCTCTCTCTATAAATATATATATATATATATATATATATATATATATATATATATATATATATATATAGAGAGAGAGAGAGATATGTATATCTAAATATAAAACACACACACACACACACACACACACACAGCCCAATTACCATAACGTGTGTCAATAGTATAGTCCTGGATGTATATTTTTTCTATGAAGTCAACAACTATTGAATTAATTAATTTCTTAATGCAGTTTCCTTTAAGGTTTCATTCATTTGAAACATATAGGTAATGTATTAAATAGATAACCATATTAAAATGTATCTGTGAATAACACTTTCTGCTATAATCGTCAAACTTACCTCACTAACTTTGTTGTAGTGAGTTGCATCCACTTTATCAGGTGTACATATATTGATACATGCAGAATATATCTAAACAAAAATGAAACCATGATAATTATACAGCAAGCAGATGTTAGGAGCAACAAAGTTACACTCCACAAAATGATGAAACCATGATAATTATACAGCAAGCAGATGTCAGGAGCAACAACGTTACACTACACAAAATGATGAAACCACAATAATTATACAGCAAGCAGATGTCAGGAGCAAAGTCAGGAACAGCAAAGTTACACTCCACAAAATGATGAAACCATGATATTTATACAGCAAGCAGATGTCAGGAGCAACAAAGTTACACTCCACAAAATGATGAAACCATGATAATTATACAGCAAGCAGATATCAGCAGCAAGAAAGTTACACTACACAAAATGATGAAACCACAATAATTATACAGCAAGCAGATGTCAGGAGCAACAAAGTTACACTCCACAAAATGATGAAACCATGATATTTATACGGCAAGCAGATATCAGCAGCAACAAAGTTACACTCCACACAATGATGAAACCATGATAATTATACAGCAAGCAGATGTCAGGAGCAACAAAGTTACACTCCACAAAATGATGAAACCACAATAATTATACAGCAAGCAGATGTCAGGAGCAACAAAGTTACACTCCACAAAATGATGAAACCATGATATTTATACAGCAAGCAGATATCAGCAGCAACAAAGTTACACTCCACAAAATGATGAAACCACGATATTTATACAGCAAGCAGATGTCAGTAGCAACAAAGTTACACTCCACGAAATGATGAAACCATGATTATTGTACAGCAAGCAGATGTCAGTAGCAACAAAGTTACACTCCACAAAATGATGAAACCACGATAATTATACAGCAAGCAGACGTCGGTAGCAACAAAGTTACACTCCACAAAATGATGAAACCGTGATTATTGTACAGCAAGCAGATGTCAGGAGCAACAAAGTTACATTCCACAAAATGATGAAACCACGATAATTATACAGCAAGCAAAAGTTAGGAGCAACAAAGTTACACTCCACAAAATGATGAAACCATAATAATTATACAGCATGCAGATGTCAGTAGCAACAAAGTTACACTCCACAAAATGAAGAAACCACAATAATTATACAGCAAGCAGATGTCAGGAGCAACAAAGTTACACTCCACAAAATGATGAAACCACAATAATTTTACAGCAAGCAGATGTCAGTATCAACAGCATTGCACTCCACAAAATGGCCGCTACAAATTACAGTTTGAATAATGCATTATATACTTATTACAGTTATAAAGACATTCCATGTAATAAGCTTCTCTTTCTATCTTCTGTGTGTGTGTGTGTGTGTGTGTGTGTGTGTGTGTGTGTGTGTGTGTCTGTGTCTGTGTGCGTGTGTCTGTGTGTGTCTGTGTGTGTGTCTGTGTGTGTGTGTGTGTGTGTGTGTGTGTGTGTGTGTGTGTGTGTGTGTTCGTGTATGTGTGTCAGTGTGTTTGTCTCTGCTCTGTGTGTGTGTGTTTCTCTGCTGTGTGTGTGTGTGTGTGTGTGTCTGTGTGTATGTGTGTCTCTGCTGTGTGTGTGTGTGTCTCTCTCTGCTGTGTGTGTGTGTCTGTGTGTGTGTGTGTGTGTGTGTGTGTGTGTGTGTGTGTGTATGTGTGCACGTGTGCGTGTGTGCGTGTGTGCCTGTGTGTCTGTGTATCTGTGTGTCTCTGCTGTGTGTCTCTCTCTGCTGTGTGTGTGTGTGTGTGTGTGTGTGTGTGTGTGTGTGTGTGTGTGTGTGTGTGTGTGTGTGTGTGTGTGTGTTTGTCTGTGTGTGTGTCTCACTGCTGTGTGTGCGAGGAGGAGTGATGTGACTCTAAGATGACCAACATGACCACAGAATCATAAAATCATATAATTTAGAAAGCAGCTGGACCATACCTCAATTTATGCTGTGCCAGTATCCACACTTCAATCTTACCTCCTCTTTTCAAGGGGCGATAGGCCAGTCATAATTTGGGTGAATTTATGAATATCATCAAATGGTCTAAATCCTTCTTTAAGATAGTGTGTCACATTGCTTGATCTGGAGAGGAAGTTTGTTCCTGACAAGGGTTAGTCATTGCCTGACAAATCTGTCCGCCCACTGTGATTTGTCTATTTGTTGAAATAGGTTCAGATTTCTGGTTCTAGTGTTTTCTGAAATGTTTGATTTATGGAGAAATAAGAGGGCTTTGACTGTCAGATTCCTAATGTCCCAAAAGGCAAGGTACAGATCACCACTAAGGAGTCTGTACAATACTGAATACAGGGACAAGATCTCCAGGCTCCCTTTGTACCTGTGTCTGATTTGTATTCTTTTCTTTAATCCTAATCGTCACCTTAAGGCTTCAAACTTTATTTTCAAATTATGAAACTGTAGGATCTCTCTTTTATGCATATGCTTAATGTCTAGAAATCATGCACAGCAAGGACTTGACTGATGCTCATTAAAATGAAAAAAAAATCATATCACTAGGAGGACCACCCCCACTCCAGTCTGTGAGAATTATTTTCCCACTTAAACTTTATATAGTAGCTACAAAACTATATCATCCTGGGCTGTGTTTTTTAACCTAAAGGTGCCAAAGTAGTATTTCAGTAACTGTTTCTGAGTTCTTTACCTTACCTACAAGTCAAATTTAACAAACTGTACTTTCAGTCTAATAAATTCAGTGAACTATAATGTGGCCTTTTTTGTGTTTAGTCAACAAAAGGTGGACAATCTGTCTTATTGGAACATGACGGATGAGCTCCGACAGTTTATTATTGAAACCATAATTAACATTATAAAAGTGGACTGAGAAATAACAGAGCAACACTACATAACAGTTAGGAGTTCTAGTCCCTTTGCCGTCACTAAGTTAGTGAGGTATAAAAACTTGTGGGTATACAGAAGCTATGTAGATGAAACATTGGTTATGTCCTTAAACGGTCATTTGCAAAAGTCTGACAGTTGGAGCAGAGGACTAAGGCTGTGAGCTGCAGTTCCTGTGTTACAGGGTTTAATTCCCGTAGCTCTTGTTTCCCTGCTCTCTGACCTTGAGCAAGTCACTTAATCATACAGTGTTCTGGGACAGCTGGAAATTTGGGCTAGGCTCTTCAATGGTTCCCTGGACTGCAAGCCTTGTAATCACCTATAAAATACGATTTCTTGGAGTTCTCATGCAGTATAGTTGTTTCAAAACCTCTATGATAGCTGGCTTATGCTATGATGAGTAAAATGATGTTTTATTTATGTCAGTTTTCTGCTTTTTAGGAAGCTAAAAGAACTGCAGGTAAGGGATCTAGGTTTATTTTCATTGTTCTTGGTGTTCTAACAAATATTTCTTTTTTTCAAAATTATATGTCATTGTGCATGAAAGATATAAGCAGATTCATTAGCAGTGGAAGGTGAAATTTGAGCCATTTTCTAAATGGCTCAGAGGAATCACTGGGACAGATGGCCATGGTATCAATTCCCATTAAGATGGACTGAGCTTGCATCTGTCACTTTCACTGCGCTACAGTAATGCAGAGATAGAATGAATGGATGTATTGACATTGAGATGCAGTGAATCCTTGTATAACTGATAAATATGCTGGTACCTGCTCTGTATCTGCCAAATTATATTTTGCACAAGAGTCTAGTGTTTTGTCCCTTTCAGTATGTTTATTTGTCTCTGTCCAGACATCATTCAGGAAGATACAGCGGTATTAGTGACCTGAAATCTGTTGGAGTTAACCTTTTGTCATCCCATCTCTTTTCTCCTACAAGCTGGAAGAGGAATTCAGTATTCTGCCAGTCACTTGATCCAGTTCAGGCAAAGTGACCTCAAGTAGCTGAAAGGAATAAAACTTTTATTTATTTGCCATGATTCATCCACTGCCATTTCCCCATGTTTTCCAGTATTCGCATCCCCACCATAATGCAGCACGTATAGAAAAATGAACACAAGACACACAGTTCTACATATTATGCTTGTTTGCCATATGCTGAGTTGCTGAGATGCAATTTCGTAGCCTTGAGAAGGAGGCATATTAGTGGACATCCCCCAGGAAAATAAGGTTCCATACTGCCATTCTAAGAGCACCAGCTGACTCTGAAAAAAAAAGTGTAATTCTTATAAGGATGACAGCATCATAAATGTATTTCAGCTGCCTTTGTCTCTAAAGTATCCATGATTTGTTATTGACAGCCAGCACTGTTTGTTCCACAAAAAGCATAATGGCATGGATATGCCAAGTTCATTGAATGTTTTTTTGGTATGGAAGCAGGGTCTGAATGTCTACATTTTCAGGAGTATAATCAAATGGTATGTCACTTCTTTTAAACAAATCTGTATTCTCAGATTCCAATGTTTTCGACAGGCAGAAAAAAGAAAATATTTCACAACATTCAGCAAAAAATATATTTTGCTGAAGTAGTGCCTTTGTTTGTAAAGATGCTTCACGCACCAGTGTTCCTTGCGCAACATTCAGCAGCAAATGTTATTTAAAAAACAAGACATGAGGAAAGATGTAACTCTGGCTTGGGTACATAGGCAAGTGCTACACAGGCCTTTCGTGTGATTCACTGCATGAGGAACTGCAAAGCTAATCAGATGTATTAGGCATTGACTAGCACTGTCCATCTGAGAAATGAAACACATGATTCAAGAGAAGTATAGTGCTATAGAAAGAAGCATTGCTAGGCTCTTGTATAGCTGGGGCAATAAGATGACAGAATGTGACCAATGCAACATATGTCACAATGAAGGTGGGTGCTAGCGTGAGTGAGTCAATGTGTGCTCACACATGAAAAGCAGTGCTGTTTAACTGCATCTTGTGCTCATCCAACCCACAAACGATACAAAAGCAGCTACCAGATAAAACACCATGAGTGTGCATGGCAAAGTGGCCATCCTGCTCATTATACAAACGGGAAGGTAATGGGGTAAGTATGAATGAGGGAAATGGGAGCATGGCAAGCAGAGCAAAACAGAAAGTCTAACTATAAGGTGTGAAAGATTGGGGGAAGGAATGGTAATATTTCATTTTAATTTTCTAGGCGAAAGAACCTATTGTGTAATATATATATATATACCAAACAAGAGGATGCTAAGTCTTGTTTAATAAGCATGTGATTAGTCAACCCCAAAATGTCTAAAACTTGCAGGGCACAACTCAAAACTGTGACACTCACAATGTCAACAGACAAAAACAATTTTTGCTCTGGATAACCCTCCCCTGCACCCAGCACTCCCTGATATGGATGCTAGACCCCCCCATCCCAAAGCTATGTATATATACTAACTCCAAAACCAAAGAAAGGTAGAGAAGGGAGAAAGTGAGGCAAAACTTTCTTGATGTTCTCCAAGTTTCACATTGAATAAATCAGCCCAGTGACCTTCCAGTTATGGTGTTCTGAGCTTCACTTAACTGGAACTTGATAAACAATAACATAAAATAAAATTATGGGTGGGACAGATAATGAAGAGTAAGCAGTGGGTGCATGCAGACAAACCTAAATCAGACTCAGATGTACAGGGTTAGGGGACACAAATGGTTGAGAGGACAGTGTATGGACAGAGATATATACAAGCAGGACAAGTGAGGATGAGGAGACTGAGACAATGAACAAGGAACAAAGAATGACTCATATGGGAAAGAAAACATTAGCATTTTTATAGTGTAGAGTCCTTGCATGGCTGGATGCCATTGTAGACCAGATGGCAACAAACTAGGTTTCACTCATCCAGGTGTCTGATGTTATGTGCTGATTTGTTCCCTAGTGGCCATATAAGTGAAGCTTGCCAGTTGGACAACACCACAAGCTGTGCTAGAGGGTACTCCATATTGGCAAGGGGGCATCCAGTTGCCACTGAACCTCAGTAGCCAACAGCCTCTGTGACTGCTGCTTGAAGATCTTCTGGACCACTTTTATAAGAAGGACCTTCATGACCCTCCCTAAAAGGAGCCACAGAGGGCACCAGTGAGCCTTTCAGGTCATATTCAGCAAGAAAGCAATTGTCCCCACTGTAATGCAAACCCTGTGACCACTGATGAACCAGCAACTGATGCACTGGCCAGCAAAGACCAAGATGATGGTTGTCTTACCTCCTCCATGTCCATGACTGGACCTGCAGAAGGATGACACAGTGGAAAAAGGGTCTCACACATGACAGAAACACAATCACAGCTGTACAGTGGACTGGCACAGATGTCATTTAAACACCTCCATTTTCCCTAAACTTCTGCTTTCACATGATGAAGCAGGTCAGGGTGGTGCTTCCTCATACCAATGTACTGATGCTGACTCTACTTACCAAAATAGATGATGCCTGTGGCATCACTCACTACCCTGGCAAGCTCTTGTCAGGGATCCGCTTTCTAGAATAGGTCATCATACTGTCCCTACAGGTGCTCCTCAAAGTTCCTGTGCTGGAAGAATAAGAAAATCTTGCCCTTTCTGGCATATCAGACTGTAACTGAGCATTTCACAGTGCCTGATGTAGTGGCAGCCACTCATTCAGGTCCATCTCAGGAGCAGATCTGTAGTTCTGGGTGTACAGATGCATGTTTGTGGATCACATGTCACACAACATAGTCGTGCACATTGTGACACCACTGCATGCCCCTAGTGGTGCAACATCATGCTAAGACTAGATATAGTGTTATATCTTGGCACTATGGATATATACATGTCTTACACACGAAGACACTGGTCATGTGCTTCATAGTCAGTGTGACATGCACTGCTATTGCCAGCATATTTGGGTACTGCAATGGACTATAACAGCAGTTCGGAGACTGTGACATTAAATACCTTCATTAGCAAAATCTCTATGGTACTTGGCCCTCATTACTGCTATATAAAGTGCCAGGTTCATTTTGTACAGCACCATTCTTTACTATACAGCTGAGGAACAGTTGAATTTCTTTACAAGTTTCATGGAGTCAAACTTTCAGTTAGTTAAGAAAGGAGTCTTGCACAGTGAAGTACCTCAGCAAGAGCAACTAGGAAGTAGAAGTCAGTCACACTGACATGGATGCTGTAATATAAATGTAACAGAGATGGCCTGCACCTATCACCCCTGGGATTCCAGATACTGGCTAAGGCTCTTGCTGCCCCTATAGTGCCTTTTTTATGCAAGGTTCAAACGACAAATTCACAACCAAGACAGGAACAGGCAAGCAAAAACTGAGGGTAATGCTACACAATGCTAGAATTCTAAACCTCAAAATGCACTCCCTCGAGGCACTCCTTAAAATGGAGAACACTGATACTTGTGCAGTGACTGAGACCTGGTTCAAGGGTCCAAAGAACACCCCTGCATTACCAGGCTATAACTCATACCACACTTTTCGGCCACCTAACCTGGACCGGAACACCAAAGGCAGAGGTGTGTCCATATTCATTAAGGATATCCACACCTCCAGGCTAGTTGTTCAGCATAATGCATCCGAGGTTATCCAAATGCAACTAACTCTGGTCAAAACTGCAATACAAATTGTAGCTTGCTACAGATCCCCCACCATGCCTCAGGATTCCCACTCCTCTTTTATTGATATACTGGAAAATATTAGGGTTTAACCAAACACACTAATAATGGGTGATTTCAACTACCCCATCATTAACTGGGAAAACTACTCATGTACCAACTACTTTGCTCAACGCTTTCTGGAATTCATAAATTCCAATGCCCTGGATCAACTTATCCACACCCACACCAGGGGCAACAATATCCTAGCCCTAGTCATTACCAACATGAGTGACCGGTGTTCCACACCTGAAGTAAATTCCTCGTTAGCCAGATCTGACCATAAGCTAATCACCCTAGATATCCACATCCCACCCCCCACCCCCATTAAGGAAATCACAGTAAAAAATTTCTCCAGAGCCAACTTCATGATTCTTAAGACAGAAGTGGTGAACTTCATGACACCCATGCAGATGGACAATACAGTTACAACTGCTGAATCCTATACAAATGCACTCTATAAGCACTTACATGAGTGCATGGATCGTGCTATCCCAAACAGAACCAAGATACTATCCTCTAAAAATGGAAGCCAATCTGGTGGTCCCCTGCCATAAACAAACTCTACAACAGAAGGAAGAAACTGTTGCAAAAGAGAGTAAAATCCCATGAGTGGAGGAGTTCCCTGGTCAGCCTCAGTAAGAAGCTGAGACCCCTTATAAGATCCTCCAAAGCTAGCTATGAAAACAAACTTGCCACTGATTCTAGGGACAACCACAAAGCATTCTATAGCTATGTCAAGAATCTTAATGGCAATACCCAGATCTGCTCTGAATTACAGCACAATGGCATGAAAATTACAGAGCCAACTGATATTGCGAACGTACTGGCATATAGGTTCAGTGCTAACTTTACCCCCCTCCCATTCACCCCCTAAAGGGCCCATATCTATACAGGAAGACTGTAGAGTCCCTGTAATCACAACTATGCAGGTAAAAGCTGCACTCTCTAAAGCCAAAAACACAGCATCCATGGGACCAGACAACATCCCAGGCTGCGTTTTACATGAACTTCAGAATGAACTGGCTCCCCACCTAAGCACCATTTTCAATCATAGTCTCACATCAGGCTTTGTGACCACTGAATGGTGCACAGCAACAGTTATCCCAGTTCACAAAGGGGGAGCTACCACTGATCCCGGGAACTATCGCCCTATTAGCCTGACATGCCTGATATGTAAGGCCATGGAACATATCATCATGGAACTCATAAACAAAGGCATTGGTAACCTCCAAACTCTGGACCCCACCCAGTTCGGGTTTGTGAAAGGCAGATCATGCCTTCTGAACCTGATCGACTTCTTTGAGGCAGTCACCAAAGCTGTAGATGAGGGTAAGGTGGTTCACACAGACTATCTTGTCCTCGCCAAGGCTTTCGACACCATCCCACATTCTGGGATTATAGCTAAACTCACTAAACTAGGTATAAATCCCTACGTCACAAGATGGGTTGCCAACTGGCTCACTGACAGAACCCACACTGTAAAAGTTGCAAACTCCAAATCTGACTTCAAACCAGTGACAAGTGGAGTACCACAGGGTTCAGTCCTGGGACCTATCCTGTTTGGTATCTACTTCTCTGAAGTACAGGCTAACACAGAAGAATGAAGTGTGCAGATGACTGCAAACTAGGAGCCATAGTTGAGACCCCAAATGATGTGGACATCCTACAGAAGGTCCTCACTGAGACAGATGCCTGGTTTCAGAGTCATGGCCTCAAGCTCAGTGCCAAAACGTGCATTGTCTTCCCCTTTGGTAAAAACTCTGTGCCCATGAACTACCACATAGGTGGCAGTCTGCTTAATGCCGAATGTGTGATAAGAGACCTGGGGACCCAGGTGGACAGTAGTCTCTCCTTTGATAATCACATCACCACAGTAGTCAGGAAATCCTTCTACGTGGCACTAGTACCTACCTATGAACCCAGGACACTGGCATGTCATTGCACTGTCTGCCTGCATCTTTAGGGGATAACTGAACAACAGAAACCATATGAAGGATGTAGTGGGGGTTGGGGTTCCAGCGCTATATGCTGAGGCATAGCTAAAGAGTGTAATTGTGGGGAAGCTGTGCATAACACTAACTGCAGATGATAAACATATGCATAAATTTGGAAGGCTGTGGTCATGGGCATGGACATCCTACAGCATTGCGTATTCACTGTTGTCATGGGCACGGACATCCTGCAGCATAGCGTATTCACTGTGGTCGTGGGCACGGACATTATACAGCATAGCATATTCACTGTCGTCATGGGCACAGACATCCCACAGCATAGCGTATTCACTGTGGTCATGAGCATGGACATCCTACAGCATAGCGTATTCACTGTGGTCATGGACACGGACATCCTACAGCATAGCGTATTCAATGTGGTCATGGACACGGACATCCTACAGCATAGCGTATTCAATGTGGTCATGGACACGGACATCCTACAGCATAGCGTATTCACTCACTGACTGTCATATTTTGCTCACAGGTGTACATGTACTTGTATGGCTATCAGAGGGATGCAGGACCTGAAAATGTTCACTACCCAGGAGAATGAAGTACTACTGCAAACCTACTACAAAAATGGCTTGTACCTATTGGACAAAAGTATAACCAGATTTGGCAGGGGCTGGTGCAGGATGTGAATGGTCTCTGCAACTAGATTGACAAAGAGATACTCCACTCAGAAAGACACAGGAGATTGTGACATGCAGGTTCACCACAGGGCATGGACTACCAGCAGTGAAACAGTTCACTAAAACTGAGCACATATTGGTCATGTTCACTGGTCAGGGACAGTGTTCCCTCACACTTGGTGGGTGGCATAGATGTGGTAGGTGGGCTGGCAGCAACCACCTGTGTGTCATTTGGGGAAGATCCTGGTTAGTAATGTTCATTTCATTGCAATTTAGAACACATTAATCCATTCACAAGCCACAAACCCATAACCAACACTGAAGACCAAAAGCAGAGGAATTAATCCACATTTGAAGTGAAGGATAGTCCAAGGACCAGTTGCATATCTGTTTTTCCTGGCATCTCTGATCAGTATCTCAAGCAATCAATAAGACAAGGTGTGTGTGTCAAAGTATGCTAAAACTTCATTTTAATGTCTAGTAATAAGCATGACACAGAGAGAAACTAGGGCACATGTACACAGACAGACAATGGCATTATGTGTTTATGCTTTCACAGGTTCCACTGGTGAAGATCTATCATTGCAGATCATTATAGGGCTGATGACAGCAGCAACAAGTTAATGTCAATATGCAATTGGCATGTTATGATAACACACCATCTGTAACACAACAGGGGAGTGATCAATTACGGGCACCATTACAGAGACCCGTGTAGTGGTATAGGATAAGTACATGACCTCACAAGGGCACAGTAAACATTATCTACTTGAGAGTCCATCATGGGTGTCACTAGGGTCCTCAGTGCACACTGTATCCAAAATTTGCACCACCTCTGAGCTGCACACAACTACCATAGGTTAAAGGTGCTGGGAGATTAGTCACCCCCAAAAGCACATGAAAACCCCTGATATGGCTGCAGCATATATTAATAACAAATACCTGTGAAGCTGGTGAGACAGGTGCAGAAAACTGCTCTCCACAGCACTGTGGAGATGTAAGTTTACTACACTGATTACAGGTGATGTGCACCATGTGCAGAGTGACACGGTGTATTGGAGGGAGACAAACAATTGTACCTTCATGTGGCATGTTACAACTGCCATCCAGTCTGCCTCTACAGGCCATGCCTTCCATGGACATAGGAGAGTCAAGATTTGAGTGGGTTAGCCATAAACTTTCCCAGAGTAGACTATCTATCATCATCATCATCATCAGCCCCCTTTTTCCCATTTTTCCACATGGGGTCAGAGTATCATGTTAACTGTTGCCAACTCTCTCAATTCAGTGCCACACTCCTGCGTTCTTCAACACTCATGCCTGACTGTCACAGATCATCTTTCACACAATCCATCCACCTCTTTGCTGGATGTCCTTGCTTCCTCTTACTTTCTTCCTGTTTGTCCCAAATCTTCCTCACCAGATTGTCTTCTGCTTTTCTGCACATGTCCAGAGCACCATAATCTGTTCTTTTTGATCTTTTCTGCAATTGGAGCTACTTTGGATTCTGCTCTTATGTCTGCATTTCTTCGTCTGTCCCACAGTGTGCATCCTATCACCTTTCTCAGGCACTTCATTTCCATCACCTCTAGCTTCTTCACCTAGTCTGCCTTTACTGCCCAGGTTTCTGTACCATACAGTAGTACGGGTTGCACCACTGTGTTGTACATCTTACTTTTCAGCTTCTTTGGCATTCTTCTGTCATAGACACCTGATATGCTATGCCACTTGGATGCAGCCCCTGATTCTAGCTTTGATCTCTGAATGAAGACTTCCCTTCTTCTCATCCAGTCTTCCCAGATACTTGAAGCTGTTTACATGTTCCACTATCTTCCCTTCTATCTCTGTTCTCAGCTTATTCTGATTTCCCCAATTTGCTGCCATTACCACTGTTGTATCTGTGCTTAGTTTCATCCCATGTGCCTTCAGTTTTGCATTCCATTATCCTACCCTTTGCTGAAGTTCTAGCTCAGAGTCAGCCTGTAATGCTTATCATCTGAATACAGCAACTTTGTTGATCTGTCCCTTCCAACCTCTTTTCTAATGTAGTCCATCACCAGTATGAACAGCAGTGGGCTGAGAGCTGAACCCTGGGGTAAACCCACTCCCACTGGGAACCCCTCTGTGAGGCTGAACACTGTTTGTACTTGAGTCATTGGGTCCTTGTAGATAGCCTGCACTAATTGTACCAATGTTTCTCGGATTTCAAACAACCTCAGTACTGCCCAGATCAGCTTCCTTGGGACCTTGTCATATGCTTTCTCCAAGTCTAGGAAAGCACAGATGGACTCTCTCCTCATCTCTAGCTTCTTCTCAAGTATCTGTCTCACTGCAAACATTGGGTCTATTGTGCTGCATCCTGATCTGAATCTGAACTGCACATCTCCCATGTTACTTACTACTACTCTGCATATCCATTTATCAATCACCCTCTCCAGAAATTTAATGTAATGTGAAAGAAGTTTGATGCCTCTGTACTGCCCACAGTTGTGGATGTCCCCTTTGTTCTTGTACACTGGCATGAGTATGCTTATCCCCGAGTCATCTTGGGTATGTCTTTCTCTCCACACTTCCATGAGTACCCTCAGGAGCCATTTCTTCCCTGTCTCACTCAGCATCTTTATCATATCTGCTGTAACCTAATCTGAGCCTGCTTCTTTCCCTGACTTCTTCTAGGGTGGGCTCTTCTTCTCTCATCATAGGCTGTTTCTGGGGCAGTACTGCTTCTGTGGGGTTTTCTTCATTCAGAAGCTGCTGGAAATACTCCTTCCATCTGCCTTTGATATCCTGTGGACTGGTGAGCAGGTTGTTGCTGACATCCCTTATGAAGGGTGTCTGTCTGTCTTCTTTATCTTTCTGTCTTTGCCTTGCAACCTGTTATAGTTTCTTTGTGCCATTTACTGAGTCAATTTCCAGAAGTTGCTAGAGTGCCACTGATGCCCCATTCTTTGCTATTGCAATTTCTTTCTTAGCTTCTTTGTTAGCCAAGCAGTGGTCCTTCCTAGCCTGGTCAGTCTTTTCTATCTCCCACTTCTTTCTGCACTCCTTCTTTCTTTTGATGACTTCCTGGAATTTTGCATTCCACCACGAGCTTTCCTTATTTGCCTCATTTCCATGCCTGGCTCGGCCACATATCTTTTCTGTAGTCTTAACACATGCTTTGTTTAGGTGCTGACATTCTTGTTCAACTCACCTATTTCCTCCTCTTTTGGGGGTGTTAGAGCCATGAGTAGTTCCTTGAATTGTTGTACTTTCTCTCTAGTCAATTTCCAGGTCTTCGACCTGGTCTCTGTTGACCTTAGAGCCTTCTCTGACCACTGCTTGCAGCTGATTGCGGCAGCTAGTGGTTTATGCAGTGGGCTGACTGTTTCACTGGGGATGACTTTGCAATCATGGATTCTACCCCAGTGCCTTTTCCTTACAAGGAGGAAGTCTACCTGAGTTGCATGTTGGCTACTCTTGTATGCACAGTCTTTCTTTCTAAACCATGTGTTGGCTACTATCAGACCATTTGCAAGACAGAAGTCTAGAATGGCTTCTCCTTCTTTATTGCTATTGCCCCACCCACGTGGACCCAGACAGTCTTCATATCCTGATCTGTCTGTCCTGATATGTGCATTCAAGTCATCCATTATCAACACCAATTCATGTTGTCCTGCTTTATCTAGTAGGTCCTGCAACTGCTGTCTGAATGCACTCTTTTCCTCACTATCACAACCCTGCTGGGGTCATGAATACTGACCTACCATTACACTGGAGTTTGATTGCCATGAGTCTGTCATTAATTTTGATGATGTCCCTCACTGCCTTCTGAAGCCTCTTTCTCACCACAATTCTTACACCATTTCTAGCCTGTCCCCCTCCTGAGTACTACAGTCCAGATCCCAAGCCAAGTGGCTTTGATACACTACCCTTCCATCTCATTTCTTGGATACATAGGATGTCCATCCTCCTTTGTATCATCATGTCATCCACTTCCAAGCTGCATCCTGTCAGTGAACTTACATTGAGCGTAGCAATTCTCAATTCATGTTTGGCAGTTTGGTTGGTTTTACGTCCAGCTTTCACTTAACAGAGCTATCCAGGTAACCCAGGTTGGGCAACTAGACACTGAATGGCTAGTAGCTTATTGACCCAGGGCTGCTGGGCTTTATGGTGGGCACACAGTGGCCAATAGGGGCACATATACCACCCCTTCCAACATTAACAAGGGTTGCTGGCATAGGTCTGAGTAGGCTGGGTCCTCAACCCACTTATCACTGGTAATTACCCATGCCCATTTTGACAACATTAGTCAACATGACCGAATTACCTAGAGCTATATTTTACACCATTGAGTGACGGGCCATGCCACAGCGTGCAGTCTGTGATCCATGTTCTCCTATCTTGAGGATACTGTGCACCCCAATAGATGCCCATAGTGGTTGCTCTGTACAGCTCTTCACCCTATAGGGCACCATGTAGAGTCTGTGCTGCTGCCCACAGTTCCATTCTATCTATGATATTGTTGAAATTATATCACTTTGAGGTGCTGTCCAAGTTGTGGACAATGGTTGCTCAAAATATGGGATGACTCATCAGGCCACACGTGTGCTTTCTTGTAGAGCTACACCTTTCCCTATCACCTGTGGACAGCCAGTTTTCCACTCCATCTTAGAAAATGGCTACTTTCTGGGCAAAAGAATTGATCAGGAACAGTGCATGGTACACCTGATCAGGCTGAGCACTCATAGCTCCATAGAGCTATCCCTTCTATGTCACAGACTGCATCAAGCCCTGGCACCACAAGTCAAGATAATGGACACCATCAAAGGTCATGTCTTGTGAACTTAACCCCAGCTTTTTCTTCACTTGGAATAGCTTCTGTAGCTTACCCTGAACAAGCTTAAACTGTTTTTGTTAGCTGTTTGCTGCATTATTTTAAAATCTGCACTTAAAGTTACTTTTTAGTCGAATTTGATCGAAAGTTTGTTTGTTTGTTTGTTTAATTTAACTGTTGAGGCTGCCCACTAAAGTGTGCTAGCCTGTGTATCTGATTTATCACTGTTTCTGCATTTTCTGTGTGTTTCTATCAAAAAAACAAAAAACCAAAAAAATAATCCTTGTTTTCCCGCCTCTCCTCGACTAATTTAGACCAGTTTACAGGCATTGCTGTATTCTGGGCTGTGGTGTAGTTCCTGTGTTGTCCATTACCTTACTTGGATAAAAGGAAGTTCTTTGCTCACCAGTGGGAGTGGGGAGCCTTGAGCAGCCTACCTGTCCCTGTAGGAAGTGACCTCAACACAAGAGCTGTAGTAATTGGTTGTTTTGAACCATTTCTAGCTCTTTTGTAGTTCCCTGTTTAAAATCCGCCTCTGGGCATTTTTTTCTGACTATACTGCTCAGACAAGCTCCTCCTAGTCCTGCAGAGTGGTCCTAGCTACAGAGAACTCAGAAAAGCGACTACTTTCTGGATTTAAGTATCTTTGCTTTTTCTTCACTTGGAATAGCTTCTGTAGCTTACCCTGAACAAGCTTAAACTGTTTTTTAGCTGTTTGCTGCATTATTTTAAAATCTGCACTTAAAGTTACTTTTTAGTCGAATTTGATCGAAAGTTTGTTTGTTTGTTTGTTTAATTTAACTGTTGAGGCTGCCCACTATAGTGTGCTAGCCTGTGTAACTGATTTATCACTGTTTCTGCATTTTCTGTGTGTTTCTATCAAAAAACAAAAAAACAAAAAATAATCCTTGTTTTCCCACCTCTCCTCGACTAGTTTAGACCAGTTTACAGGCATTGCTGTATTCTGGGATGTGGTGTAGTTCCTGTGTTGTCCATTACCTTACTTGGATAAAAGGAAGTTCTTTGCTCACCAGTGGGAGTGGGGAGCCTTGAGCAGCCTACCTGTCCCTGTAGGAAGTGACCTCAGCACAAGAGCTGTAGTAATTGGTTGTTTTGGACCATTTCTAGCTCTTTTGTAGTTCCCTGTTTAAAATCCATGTTTGTGCGGCTTTGCGCGATTGTGCACATAGCGCAGCGCCAGTTAAACAAGGTTAAAACTTCTTCTGGCTCCGCCAAGTCTGCTCTTCAAATTTTCCCTTAAGGAAGCTCTACTCTTAGTAGAATCAGACTACTCACTATATTATAAGCCTAGCACTTGTTCTCAATACTTCTCTACTAAGTAAGCACTCTCGTACTAAGTAAAGCACTACATCTACCTACCACCCCTGTGAATATCCACTTCCCTTAAAGGTACAGCACTCCCTTATACTGTTCTAGCATGTCGAGTGGTAGATTACTGGCATCCTCTCCAGTTCAGCTGGTCAATCTGGGTATCTTGAGACAATGCTACAATTGTCTCATGTACACAGACAACCCTCTCCTCCTCCCAACAAACACAAATACATGTGAGAGATACAACTATATAGCCAAACTGGAGGCTGAACTCTCTCATCTCAGGGCTGGCATGACCAGACAGGAGGAGATGGTAACCACACACACAACAATCCCAGTCCCACATAGACCTACCACAACTGCAAACCAAACACATAAAAACACAAAGACATACTCGGAGGCTCTAATAAAAAACTTACCAAAACAGCAGAGGCTCCCAAAGCAGACATCCAAAAATCCACCACCTCAAAACAAAACACATGCAACACATACTTCAATAAATCAGTGTGTCAACCAATCACAGCCCTTAAGGCCAAACACCATGCCTGATACACTAGTAATAGGTGACTCTATAGTCAGACACACTGATGTCCCGCTGACCAGGCTGAACAAGGAGAGGGTGACTGTGAGCTGCCTATCGGGAGCTAGGATCCGCCACATAACACACGCACTCAAGTCACTCCAAAGCAAGTACAAATATAACTCCGTCATTGTCCATGCTGGCGTGAATGACCTGAGACGTACCTCCCTGGACTACATGAAAAGAGACATAGAGGAGCTCTCCAATTATGTAGCCCAGGCTGGTATGACCCTGACCCTGAGCAGCATCTTGCCCTCACCAAGAATGATGTCACAATACAAAGACAAGATGATCAGCTTTAATAATTGGCTCAAGTACTGGTGTCATTCTAAGGGGATCCAATGTCTGTCTGCCTGGGATGACATGTTGGACAAGCCACGCTGCTTCACAAGGGATGGCTTACACCTGTCACCACTGGGCTTCCGGATATTGGCTAAGGCTCTTGCCACCCCCATAGTGCCTTTTTTAGGCAAGGCTCAAAAGACAAACTCACCTCCTTAGAAAACAAAAATGGAAAAAAACTAAGGGTAATGCTGCTCAATGCCAGAAGTCTAAATCTCAAGATGCAGGCACTCGATGCACTCCTCAGCATGGAGAACATCGACGTCTGTGCAGTAACTGAAACCTGGTTCAAGGCTCCTGAGAGCACCCCAGCGCTACCAGGCTATACCTCGTATCATGCTTTTCGGCCCCAAAACCCGGGCCGAACCACAAAGGGAGGGTAAGTGTCCATATTCATCAAGGACACCCACACACCCAGGTTAGTAGCAACACATGAAGCATCAGAGACTATACAGGTGCAACTAACCATAGGCAAAACTGCTATACAACTGGTAGCATGTTACAGACCACCCTCCCAATCTCAGGAGCCCCACTCAGCCTTCCTGAAGACATTGGAGGATATGAATGTATCACAAAATACCCTCATACTGGGAGACTTCAACTACCCAAACATAGATTGGGTACATTATTCTAGCCCTAATACCCTAGCCCAAAGGTTCCTGGAATTCATAAATTCAAATGCACTGGAACAACTAGTCACCTCTCCCACTAGGGGAGATAATATGCTAGACCTGATCATCACAAACATGGGGACAAAATGCTCCACACCGGAGGTATACCCCTCACAAGTGAGATCTGACCACAAACTAATCACCCTGGATATACAGATCCCACCTCCACCCCCAGCACAAAAGACCACAGTGAAAAACTTCTCAAAAGCAGACTTCACTCTTCTTAAGAGTGAGATGGTATCCTTTAAGCCCACTGAGCCAGTGGATACCACATCCCACAATGCCGAATCCTTCACAAATGCTTTCTATGGACATCTCCAAGAATGCATGGATCATGCAATCCCAAATAAATCCATGTCCCTCTCCACCAAAGGCAAGCATCCTGTCTGGTGGACCTCAGCCATTAACAAATTGTATAACAAAAGAAGGAAGCTACTGTACGTCAGAGCAAAATCCCATAAAGGGAAGACATCTCTGATCAACATTAGCAGAAAACTACGTTCTCTCATAAAAACATCCAAGGCCAACTTTGAGAGAAAAATCGCTAAGGACACTAAAGATAACCACAAATCCTTCTTCAGCTATGTTAGAAACCTGGGCAGAAACACTCAGATATGCTCAGAGTTAGTTCACAACAACAAAAAATACACTGAACCCACAGATATTGCCAACATTCTGGCTGACAGGTTCAGTGCAAATTTCTCCCCTCCCTCACCCCCAAAAGGAGAAATACTTATCCCAGCTGAATGTAATCTCCCTGTCATCTCAGATGTCCAAGTGAGAGCCGCCCTAAACAAAGCTAAAAACACAGCATCAATGGGACCTGACGGTATCCCGGGTTGCTTGCTACGTGAACTCCAAGAGGAGCTAAACCCGCACATAAAAATGCTATTTAACCTTAGCCTTACTACAGGATATGTACCTGAACACTGGCGTACAGCAACAGTGGTCCCACTCCACAAAGGGGGTACCACTACAGACCCTGGGAACTACCGCCCCATAAGCTTAACCAGCCTGGTCTGCAAAGCTATGGAAAGAATCATTATGGAACTCATAAACAGAGACATAGGGGACCTACAGACACTTGACCCCACCCAGTTCGGCTTTGTAAAGGGCAGATCCTACCTTTTGAACCTGGTTGACTTTATCGAAACAATCACTAGAGCCATTGATGAGGGCAAAGCAGTCCATACAGCCTACCTGGACTTGGCTAAGGCCTTCGACACAATACCCCACTTAGGCATCATAGATAAGCTCAACAGCTTAAACGTAAACCCTTATGTCACTAGATGGGAAAGGACAGAACCCATAAAGTTAAAATCGCTGGAGCAATGTCAGACTCAAAGCCAGTCACAAGTGGTGTCCCACAGGGATCTGTCCTGGGACCCCTCTTGTTCGGCATTTATTTCTCAGATGTTAAAGCAAACATGGGAGGGTTGTGGCTGACAAAGTTTGCAGATGACTGCAAACTAGGCGCCATAGTTGATACACCAGCGGACACATACATCCTACAAAAAGGCCTCACAGAAACAGACAACTGGTGCCGGAGTCACGGCCTTAAACTAAATGCCAAAAAATGTATAGTCATCCCCTTTGGGAAAAACAAAGTACCCACAAATTATCACATAGACAGCAACCCACTGAGTACGGAAAAAGTAATCAGAGACCTAGGGACCCAAGTCAACAGCGACCTCTCATTTGACACCCACTTTGCCAAAGTGGTTAGAAAAACATTCTACCTTGCACACCTCATCATGAAGGGATTCACATCCAGATCCAAGGATGTCATAGGTTCATAGGTTCATAGGTTTATACTAGGCTATCTGCCCTAAGGCATTTATAAGCCTAGCCCAAATTTTTGTGGCTTACGCCACCCCTTATATGAAAAAATACTGTGCCCATTAGTTTGTTGTGCCTCTGTCCAGCAGTGACACAGAGATGATTCCCGGGGTAAACCTACGATCTCCCATCCACAGGTCTAGATTTCTCTTGAACAGAGTCAGCGAGGTGCTCTGCCTCACATGGACCGGGATTTTATTCCACAGCATAGGGAGTCTCTGAGTGATAAATCTATCCCTCCAGCACGTCCTATTTATATCCGTGCTAAGGTTTAAGTCGCTTGCTCTAGTGGTTTTGGTGGATTTGGATTTTTGAGGTGGAGCATGTCCATTAATTCCGGGTTGGACATGGCCTTGTATGTCAGGCACATGTCACCTCTGAGCAGACGGTATGCGACTGAATAGAGCTGGAGTTTCTTCAATCTGGCAGCATATGACAGATTTTGGAGTCCCTTTATCCTTTTGGTGAGGAACTTTTGGGGTCTGTCCAATTGCTGCAGATGTCTGGTGAGATACATCCCGAATGGGGCATTGTACTCGATCATTGGTCTGATAAGTGAAGAGTACAGGGGAACAATGACCTCACTAGATCTGGATGTGAATCCCTTCATGATCAGGTGTACCTCTTGTATTGTATCCTTCTATTGTACCCCTATACTCCTCCCTCATCAGACCCATGATTGAGTACAATGCCCCATTTGGTATGTACCTCACCCGGCATTTGCAACAGCTGGAGAGACCACAAAAGTACCTCACCAAGAGGATCAAGGGTCTCCAACATATGTCTTATTCTGCCAGACTAAAGAAACTTCAGCTCTATTCAGTAGCATACCGCCTGCTCAGAGGTGATCTCTGCCTGACGTACAAGGCCATGTCCAATCAGGATCTGATGGACATGCTCCACCTCAAAAAATCCAAATCCATCAGGACCACGAGAACTAAAGACTTAAACCTCGGCACAAGTATGAATAGGACATGCTGGAGGGATAGATTCATAACCCAGAGGCTTCCCATGCTTTGGAACAAGATCCCAGTTCGTATTAGGCAGAGCCCCTCACTGACTCTCTTCAAGAGAAATCTTGGTGGATGGGAGATCGTAAGTTTACCCCAGGGGTCACATCTGTGTCACTGCTAGACAGGGGCACAGTAAACTAATTCTATTATATAAAGGGACCTTCATTGTGTCACTACTAGACAGAGGCACAGTATTCTAAATTTATTCTGTACATTTATGTACCATTTCATGGGGTGGCAAAAGCCACATCACTATGGCTAGGCTTACAAATGCCCCAGGGCAGATAGCCTAGTACTAAACTATGAAACTATGAACTATGAAACTATGTGAGCATTAATTCTTCACAACTTCTCAGGGTAAGTGGCTACTGTGTTCACCTCCCATGGCACTACCCCATCTCATAGTGCTGCAGTCACCTTTCACTGTGGCTTTCAATCTAAGCATAGGATGATGATTGTGCCCTGCCAACTCTAGCATGTGTGGTTATGGTGATGTCTGATGGACAACATGGCCAGTCTGTTCACTGGCCTGCATAGCCTTGATGTGATTGCAGAGGCAAATCCAACACTAGGCGACCAAGGCAGTAACCTAGGTTCCACTGGCTGGAAGGTGGCCCCTGCTCACTTGATGGTGGCCTACTGATTGGAGGACTGTCATATTTACTTTTATCATTAAAATAAATATTTATTTAGGGGCTTTCTTTTTAAGAATGCCCCTTGTGTCTGGTCACACCATGCAACATCATTACATAGACCTGTTCCTTTCTATGTTCTGAGCACACAGAATTTGAATTAAAAAAAGAGTTCCTCCAGCTGTTTCCATAGACAGACAAGTAAGGGACATTCCATGAGTTGCTTCTGTAGGTGTGTGCTGCTTCCATGAAGAGACAAGTAAGGAACATTCCTCAAGCTGCTTCTGCAGGTGTGTGCTGCTTCCATGAAGAGACAAATAAGGGACATTCCTCAAGCTGCTTCTGCAGGTGTGTGCTGCTTCCATGAAGAGACAAATAAGGGACATTCCTCAAGCTGCTTCTGCAGGTGTGTGCTGCAGACAACACAGATGAACAAGTAAGGTAGGTGTATGTGCATGACACCTAACTGTCAATATTTTTGCCTTATATTTTTGGTCTGTTCCTCATAAATCTTGTGATTTTCTGTATTTTTGTGGGAAATCACTGAGGATTAAACTCAGTAAATCACAAGTGCGTGTGAAATGCTGTAATCTGGGATAGCAGGTGGTTAATTAATTTGCTCAGGCTAAAGCCCTGTACCTTAGTTACAGGAAACAAGATCTTGAATCCTCTACTCCAACAAGCTGTCAAATACATTTTCAGGTAAATTTCTCAAGGAATTGAGTTTCAGGTGCATTTCTTAAGGAATTATGTTTCAGGTACATTTTTCAAAGAACAGTGAGCTTCAAGGGAAAAGAAGTTTACTGCTGCTAATGCCAAGTCTGTTTACAATATGCAACTGTTTTGTTTGGCAAATGCTATCAAATGCTGTAGAATTGAAATGTATTGTTTGTAGCACAACAGGTAGCGTACTTGGTTTGATACAGAAGGTTGTGGGTTCTACTGTCACAGCATGTAGATGGATTACTAATTCTGTGTTGTACTGTAAGGGAGTGGGCTGCTGCAGTCCTGAGTATGCCCTACTTTCGATGAGATGTCTAGTAACTATGAACCTGTTATCAATTTGCCATCAGCTTACCATTTTGTAATGTAACACATAGAGAATGTATTCTTCTAGGGCAACAGGCACCAAATTTGTAGATGAAAGACTGAAATATAAAGCCGTTTGCTAGCAGCAACCTCTTCATTAGTTACAGATCTCTTTAATGTGGAATTATTCAGATGACTTTTGTTTCATAGGTTCATAGGTTCATAGGTTCATACTAGGCTATCTGCCCTAGGGCATTTATAAGCCCAACCAGAGTATGTTTGGCTTTTGCCACCCATTTTAAATGAATTTTGCTATGCCCTTTTTCGAGGTTAGTATACTGTGCCTCTGTCTAACAGTGACACAGAAGTGATACCCGGGGTAAACCTACGATCTCCCATCCACTCATCAAGATTCCTCTTGAAGAGAGTCAATGAGGGACTCTGCCTAACCTGGACTGGGATTTTATTCCAGAGTGAAGGGAGCCTCTGGGTTATGAATCTGTCCCTCCAGCATGTCCTATTTATTTTAGTGCTGAGGTTCAAGTCTCTCGAGCGCGTAGCTTGATGGGATTTGGATTTTCTGAGGTGCAGCATGTCCATTAATTCCGGGTTGGATATGGCTTTATATGTCAGGCACAGATCGCCTCTGATCAGGCGGTATGCCACTGAGTAGAGCTGGAGTTTCTTTAACCGGGCAGCATATGGCATCTGTTTGAGCCCTTTGATCCTCTTGGTGAGGTACTTTTGGGGTCTTTCCAGTTGCTGCAGGTGTTTGGTAAGGTACATCCCAAAAGGGGCATTGTACTCGATTATGGGCATGATGAGGGATGAGTAAAGAGGCACGATGACCTCCCCTAATCTAGATGTGAATCCCTTCATGATTAGGTGGGCTATATAAAATGTTTTTCTAACCACTTTGGACACGTGGTTGTCAAATGAGAGATTGATATCAACCTGGGTCCCCAGGTCCCTAATTACTTCTTCTGAACTTAATGGATTACCACCTATGTGGTAATTTGTGGTCACTTTGTTTTTGCTAAAGGGGATGACTATACACTTTATGGCGTTTAGCTTGAGGCCATGGCTCTGGCACCAGTTGTCTGTTTCTATAAGGCCCTTTTGGAGGACGATTGTGTCGGCTGGAGAGTCAATTATGGCACCCAGTTTGCAGTCATCTGCGAACTTGGTCAGCCACAGTCCTTCTGTGTTGGCCTGTACCTCCGAGAAATATATACCAAACAAGAGAGGTCCCAGGACTGAGCCTTGTGGGACGCCACTTGTAACTGGTTTAGAGTCTGACATGACTCCAGCAATTCTAACCATGTGGGTTCTGTCCTTGAGCCAGTTTGCAACCCATCTAGTGACATAGGGGTTTATATTTAAGCTGGTGAGCTTATCTATAATGCACAAGTGGGGTATTGTATCGAAGGCTTTTGCGAGGTCCAGGTAGGCTGTGTGGACCACCTTCCCTTCGTCAATGGCCTTGGTGACTGTTTCAAAGAAGTCGACCAGGTTTAAGAGGCAGGATCTGCCCTTAACAAAGCCGAACTGGGTAGGATCCAGTGTCTGTAGGTCCCCAATATCTTTATTTATGAGGTCCATGATGATCCTTTCCATAGCTTTGCAGACCAAGCTAGTCAGGCTTATGGGGCGATAGTTTCCAGGGTCTGTTGAGGCACCACCTTTGTGGAGAGGGACCACTGTTGCTGTACGCCACTCTTTGGGTACATATCCTGTAGTAAGGCTGAGATTGAACAGTAGTTTTATGTTTGGGTTTAGCTCTTCTTGGAGTTCATGTAGGACGCAGCCCGGGACACCGTTGATGCTGTGTTTTTTGCTTTGGAGAGGGCGGCTCTTACCTGAGCATCTGAGATGTCAGGGGGGCAGCACTCTGCTGGGATAGATATTTGCCCTTTGGTGGGAGGGGAGAAGTTTGCGCTGAACCTGTCAGCTAGGATGTTGGCAATGTCTGTGGGTTCAGTGTATTTTTTGTCATTTTGGACTAATTCTGAGCATATCTGGGAATTCCCACCCAGGTTCCTAACATAACTAAAGAAAGCCTTGTGATTATCCTTAGTATCCTGTACAATTTTTCTCTCGAAGCTGGCCTTAGACGATTTTATGAGTGCCCTTAATTTTTTGCTAATACTGATCAGAGATGCCTTCTCTTTTTGGGATTTTGCTCTATCATGTAGTAGCTTCCTCCTTCTATTGTTTAGTTTGTTTATGGCTGGGGTCCACCAGACAGAACGTCTGCCTTTGGAGGATTGGGTCTTGGTTTTATTTGGGATTGCATGATCCATGCATTCCTGAAGGTGTTTCTGCAGAGATTGCCCATATTGACTGATATGGGTGGATTGTAATGACAGAAATTTGAGTGGTCTTTTGTGGTTGAAATATTTTGAATTGGGCAGTTTTGTCATTATTGTTTCATATGTTTTGTTTAATTGCTTCCTGGAAAAATGTTCAAAACTACAAATGTAAAACATGCTCTAACTCTAACAAGTGGTGGTGTAATATACAAGGAATATAGTTTAATACAATCAGGAAGGTGAGTCAATGAACACATGCATGTCTGCATGGTCCTAAAAATGTGTGCAAGGGACCTTTGATTTAAAAACATCCCAAAGGTGAACTTTATCTGCCACTGGCCAGATGCATTCTTTTTGAATGTGGCTTTCAATGCCATTTCAATGAATGTGAGTTTCAAGGGCAGAGAAGTTTTAATGCTAAATTTGTTTTCATTGTAAGACTGTAATTGCCAAGTAATGGAATACTGGAATGGGTGTGGGGGTGTAGTGGGGGATAGGGCTACTCTGTACGGGGGAGCTGGGGTGGCTGTCTATTGAGGGGGCCCAATCCATTACCCTGCCTAGGGCTCCATTTGACCATCATCCAGGTCTGACCTCATGTCTCATTTTGTTATGTGTTGTTTGTGTCATGACTCATAGCTGTGAATGGGATGTTATCTCTTTGAAAATGTTGCAATGTATTCTACCTGTCTCTGGTTTGCCTGCATATTGATGCAGAATGCTCCTCCCTTGACACTGCAACCTCCCCTACTACTGTTGGCATGGCAACCCTACCAAGATATCCACTTGCCACTCCATCTGTTTGTGCAATTCCATACTGTCCAGCATTGGCACAAATGATAAAAATATTGAGACAGAAGTCTTTTCAGTATTACAGTGCCACTTTTGACTTATGTAGGCAAGATAAGTGTCTCTTCAATTGACTGAACATCTGCCCCACTAAATTTCACAAGCATTACCTGCATATCACAACAAACAACATATTATATATATGTGGCTCTTTCCTAGCTTGCATAGTATCCATGTTTAACAACCATTGCATGTAACGTGTGTGCAACTGCCACCAATATGACCCTGTGGGGAATCCCCTTGCAGGAATCTTTGGTATAGGTCAGATGTACGCAAAATGTATGAATCATGAAACTGTGGGGTAATACATGGACATATTATACATAATGACATGGGCATTACAGACTACCTGGCGGTTAAGGGAGTTGAAGCCCTTCTTGTTGATGTGCACAGTCACTATGAACAAGTCTGGACCTCAGTGAAATGCACTGTTTCATAGTCAGTTCTTTCTTCTGCAGTCCTGTAGATCCAGATTTGCTCTTCCACACACTGTAACATACTATTGAGGGCCTGATTCAGGATTCACAGTTGTGATATCCCTAATATATCCCCACTATGTCCCCAATATGGAGCTATAAGGTTTCTATAGCTAAGATGGGTAAAGCTATGCATACCTCAGTAACCACAGGAATGGTCATATCATGCATTGTCCTTGACTCTGCATATGGATGACATAGATTGATAAGATCCCATACAGTGTACTTATCCACACTGAAAGGATCCACATTCTGTGAGCTCCTGGTACGTCTGGTGCTGACTTTTCCTCATATTTATGCACACATGGACATGTCATGCAACACTGTCTCCAATGCCTCCAATGACAGCTGATAGCATGTCTTTCACTTTTACAATTACTGCAGCTACTCCAAGCATTGCTCCCATCATGTACATTGCAATTATGGTGTAGAACATTGGTATGCACCACGGCTCAGCACACCTGTTTTATCTGTTTCTGAACTAGTGTGAATTTCTGACTGTTGTTATTTACATACTCTGTGTGACTCATTTGTACAGAGGTCTTAATTTCTATGTCATTGTGCATTCATTAGCATGCACTGTATGCTGTGCTACTCTGAATTTGGCTTAGAAACACCCATACCCTAGCTATTGTTACCACCTACTCTAATTTGTACTGTGCAATACTGTAAATACTGCTAAAATTTATAAAATTAATAAGTAAAAGTGTTTAATTTGATTGTCTTTCATCTGTTCAGTAGTCAGATAAAAACAAACAAACCAAATAAATAAATAAATTAATAAATAAATAAATAAATAAAAATAATTAAAAATATCACTCATTCAATCAGTCGTGCAGTCCAGTCCATAAGCTAGCTGGTATCAATTCATTCATAGAGTGGACCATCCATGCAGTCAGCAAATTATTATGCATATCCTAAAACAAAGCTATCCTCAAAATAAGAAAATTTAAATGCTTCCATGATAAACATTCTTCACATATATTTAAACAGCAAGAATCATATTGCAAAATATTTTAGTCATGGCAAAGCATGTTACCACATGCACTTACAGTAAGCTCAATTCTCAGATAAGGGTGCAAGGATTGTGTGGGTCAGTAAGAAATCTCAGACCCCTAAGCCTAATTCCAAAACAATGACTGAACTTGAGCCATCAGACAAATATTTTACACTGGTATTGAATGCCAATGTAAAATCTCTAAATATTATCTCCTACAGGTGATACTCCACCTATATGTCATTACTGGTACTGTAGCCATTACATGGTGGAAAGACCAGTAGCCTGCAGTACAAATACTGACATACAGATGGAGCTGTACTGTAGGCTGTGACTATGGCGGAGGTTGGTGGGGATGAGATCTGTAACTATGCTTAATAGATGGTTTAATGACTGTTCCAGTAGAACAACTCTGCACTATTTCCTGCTTATATTTTTTTCTGAATGTGAGAATCCATGCAGCAAAGACTTTTTATCTCTCATGTCTGACATACAGATAGATATGTGGGGCCTACTTACTTTGGATACTGTCAGTATCTCCTGTATATGGGGGTTGTTTCTGTTCTGGTTTAAGCACTTGGGTTCCAAACCAGTTATTTTACATTAGGAGGATTTGTGGCCTAAACTCCTGTGGCAGGAGGGGATAGACCACACCCTTCTAAACTGGGAATTGCTGGTTGAAGGCTTATTGTGTCAGGTATTCTGAAAAGTGTTTTAGTTCTGGTTTAAACACTTGGGCTCCAAACCAGCTATTTTACATTAGAAGGTTTGCAGTCTAAACTCTTGTGGGAGTATTCTACTGAATTGTTGCTTTATTTAAACTGTTTTTTTGCTGCTGTGACTGCGATTTTCTGCACTTCTAGTACTTCTACATTTTACAGCATAGGCCGGAATCTGGACTGTTTGGTATTATTTCAGCACTAAAACCAGCCATCTTACATTAAGAAGGCCCCCTATACCCTTACTGCAGAAGTGTGCAGCCAAGGTCCCATCTGAGTTGGTGATTGCTGGAATAAGTCTCAGTCTCGGGCTTTCTCTTTGGTTAATTTAGAGGTTATCAACAAGCAATCAATCTCCTGTTTTACCTGAAGCATCCACTGCCTGCTACTGAAAAATGAGTATAATTTTTACTTGCTCTGCACTTCTTGCATTGTATTTTACTGTGTGCTATTATTTTTTGAACTGTTTTTTACTGTATTTGTTGCATACACTTGGCTCAGATTTGTTGGACCCAGTCTGTTTGTACAATTTCTGAGCACTAATCTACCTTACCTCCATAAAAGAGGGCCTCCCCTACATCCTAGTGAGAGCAGGGTGTAGCTAAGAACCTATCTGAGTAGTGATTGTTGGCCCAGGGCCCAATCTAATGTGAGTGTTTGAAATCAATTTAATTTTGTTACTACTTGTTGCCCGGATTTCTGTGATGTGCACCATCTGCATAACCATGCATTTCCATGCAGTGGGGAATACCATTAGCGGTTAGAGACGCAGACTCTTAGATAGATAATTTTTCCTTAGTTAACTGCTTGTGCTCTATTGGAGGTTTCTCACTGTTGTGTTTCACTGCCCAGTTAGATACTCAGCTGAGTCCCTGAGGTTCCTTCACACTTCTTACCCATTAAGCTCCTCGCAGCTTAGAACTTTTTCTTGTCCCTTAGCCGTATGTTGTCCTTCTAGTCCTCTCCCTGTTACTGGCTGCAGTACTTCACCTAACATCACGAGTGGACAATTTTCCACCATTTCTCCAGCCAAGCTGATCAACATGGGCATCCTGAGGCAATATAGGAATTGCCTTATGTACACTGACAACTCACTTCTAATTCACACAAATTCAAGATGTGGCAGATGCATCTATAGTATTTATTTAACATTTGTTTACCAGGAAAGTCCGACGTGGAATGAAGCCAATGTTCAGCAGATGCCCAGGGAGAAATGCTCCAAATGCATGTCTTTACAACGTGGGAGGAAACCGGAGCACCCGGAGGAAACCCACATGAATGCAGAGAGGGCATGCAGACTCCACACAGAAGGCATTCCAGCTGAGAAGCGAACTGGAGAACCTCTTGCTCTGAGGTGACAATGCTACCACTGCACCACTGGGCTGTCTACTATTAAGAATCTAGGCTCTCTCACTCACAAATCAGTATATCAGATACTAAACAGGTTTTCAGCTAACACACTTCACATCCTCCACCATCCACACATACAACACCTAAACCTACATATGCAGAGGTTTTTACTAGAACCCTACCTAAAGATCAGAGACCTCCCAAACATAAACAAACTTCACTTAATACATTTCCAGCAACTCACAGTACACATACAAATGCATGCAGTAGTGTCTCACCAAACATGCCCCTAAGGCAAAATACAAAATCAAATGTTTTAGTCATAGGTGACTCCATTGTGAGACACACAGATGTCCCACTCACCAGGTTGGATAAGGAAAAAGTCACGGTCAGCTGTCTGTCAGGTGTCAGGATCCGCCACATCACACATGCACTCAAGTCTCTCAACAACAGGAACTGTTATGACTCTATCATGGTCCATGATGGTGTGAATGACTTGAGACATACCTCACTGGACTATATGAAGAGAGACATGACTGAGTTCTCTGATCATGTGTCCAAGGTGGGTATGTTTCTAGACTTAAGCAGCATTCTACCTTCACCTAGGATGATGCCTCAATACAGACAAAAATGATTGACTTCAACAATTGGCTTAGTTTCAGGTGTCACTCTAAGGGGATCCAGTACCTGTCAGCCTGGGATGATATGGCTGATAGACCACAATGCTTTGCTAGAGACGGTCACCTCTGGGCTTTTGGCTACTAGCTAAGGTTGTTGCCTCCCTTGTAGTCTTTTTTTAAGGAATGTCATAAAAACAAAATTCCCAATGTAAACATATCCTCAAAAAACAACCTTAAGGTTATACTGCTAAATGCTAGGAGTCTAAATCTGAAACTGCACTCACTGGATGCAGTCCTCACCTTGGAAGATGTAGACATCTGTGCAGTCACAGAGAACTCATTCAAGGCCGTGGAGAGCACCCTGGCCATACCAGGATATAATGCTTACACACTTTCAGACCACAAAATGACCACGTAAAAACTAAAGGAGAAGTATCAATATTCATCAAAGGTGAAACCACCTCCAAATTTGTTAACAGAACAATTCCCTTGACTTACCCTATGTGCAAATAATTATAGGAAAGACCCCTCTCACATTATTGCCAACTATAGATCCCCCTCCATGAACCATGATATCCACACTGCCTACTTGGATCCTCTTGAGTCACTCAAAATACAACCAAACACCCTGGTTATGGGTGACTTAAACTACCCGTCCATAGACTGGGTAAATTATATGTGTGCAAACACACTTGCCCAAAGGTTCTTGGACTTTGTTAACTCAAATGACTTGGAGCAGATATCTGGCATCCCCACAAGGAGCCCAAACATTCTAGACTTGGTACTCACCAACATGGTGGAACGGTGCACCACCACATGAGTGCAGCCCTCCCTGGTGAAGTCTGATCATAGATCAGTCTCTTTTGAAGTAACATTAGCATCAAGCCCCCCCCCACCAGGAAAAATTAGGCTACAAAACTTCTCCAAAGCTAACTACAGCCTTTTACGAAAAGGCATTCATAGCTGAAAAGCTCCTTTCCCCACTGAGGGCAAGGCCACCTTTACTGGCATACACAACAATGCATTGTATAAACATCTACATATTTGTATTGACTCAGCCATTTCTGATAGGACTAAAGCAAGATCCTCAAGAAAAAACATACCGGCCTGGTGGAGATCCGTCATAAACAGGTTATATAATAAGAGGAAGAAATTTCTGTCTAAGACCAAGAAGGAACAATCTCAGAATTGGAAGCACACCCTTCTCAGCTTGACCAAGCAATAAGACATCTTGTAAAGTCCTCTAAAGCTAACTATGAATCTAGATTAGTATCCCTTGCTAAGGATAACCATAAGACCCTTTTTAGCTACATCCAAAACTTTAACGGAAAAGCCCGGATTTGCACTGAACTGGTAGTGAATGGTACCACATATACTGAACCAGTGGAAATAGCCAACCTGCTATTGCTATGCTAGTGAAACCTTCTCCCCCTTGCCCCTACCACATATACCCCAAAACATTCCTACCACCTATTATCCACCTAGTATTTCTAAGAGCAGATCTTAACTGCTCTCTCCAAGGCCAAAAACAAGCCTCTATAACAGCTAATAACATGCCAGGCTGTGTTCTCAATGGTTTAAAACAGGAGCTAGCAACACCATTGGGGACTCTTTTCAACCACAGCCTAAGCACTGGTTTTGTCCCTTCTGAATGGAAAACAGCTGCTATCATCCACTTGCACAAGTGTGGTGCATCCACCGACTCTGGGAATTATAGACCCATTAGCCTAACCAATCTTATCTGCAAGGCCATCGAGAGAATCATCATGGACCTTATCAATAAGGATATAGGAGACCTTCAAACCCTTGAGCCACCCCAGTTTGGTTTTGTTAAAGGATGATCCTACCTGTTGAACCTGGTGGACTACTTTGAGACAGTCATCAAAGCCCAGGTGAAGGCAAATCAGTGCATACGGCCTACCTAGATTTGGCTGAGGACTTTGATGCAATCCCTCACTCAGGCATCATTGAGAAACTCACCCAGCTGGGGGTCATCCCAATGACTGTTAGGTGGGTTGTAAACTGGCTCACCAATGGAACACATACAGTCAAAATAGGGGACTCCACCTCCAACAGCAGACCCATTAGGGGAACTGTATTGGGGCCCCTATTGTTTGGAATCGACTTCTCAGAGGTACAGACAAAATCAAAAGATCTGTGGCTGACAAAGTTTGATGATGACTGCAAACTGGGAGCAGTCATTGAGTCCCCAAATGATGTCAACATTCTACAAGAAGGACTTACACAAACCAATGATTGGTGCCAAAGTCATGGTCTTAAACTCAATGCAAAAAATGCATTATCATCCCCTTTGGCAAAGGCAATGTCCCTGCAGATTACCATATTAATAACAACACCCTAAGCCCTAAATCAGTGGTGAGAGATTTGGGCACACAGGTTGACAGCAACCTTACTTTGATCACCATGTCTCCATGGTGGTAAGGAAGGCCTTCTATGGTTCTCACCTCATAAGCAAGGGCGTAGCTTCCAGAACAAAAGAGGTTATAACTTCCTATACCCTTCCATCATCAGGTCAATAATAGGGTACAATGGTCCCTTTAGTATGTACCTAAACAGGCACCTGCAGCAACTGGAGAAACCTCAAAGGTTCCTCACAAAGAAAATGTAGGGTCTTCAGCATGTCTTATGTGGACAGACTGAAATCACTGTCACTATACTCTATATCATATAGACTACTCAGAGGCGACCTGTACCTTGCATACAGAGCAACCTCTAACCCTGCCTTAATGGAAATACTGCACATTTGTAAGTCAAATGATACACGATTCACTTGCTCTAGGGACTTTAACATAGCATGTGACATCAACAGGACTTGCTAGAGAGAGAGATATGTGCCCCAAAGGAATTTGAAATTATAGATATTAAGTGAAATTGTCTTACAAATTGCATTGCATTTCAATTGGTTTATGTGTTAAGTGAATTAGTCAGTGCTGCTGCATCTTATTGCTGTGCTTTAGTCACTTTTCAAAGTTGCAGCAAACAGACTTTTTCTTATCTTGAGTCTTCTCTTTTTTAAAATGTCTTTATTGCATCACATTGTAAATAATGACATAGGTACACACGCATTAATAGAAAATGAAACAGACCATAGTAACATTTGTCGGTAAGATGAGTGAGTCATCTAGTGCATGTAGTGATTGTTTTAGTGGAAGGAGGGTAATTGCTGCAGTTCTGAGGAAAATACACACTACTGGTTAGAGCTCTAGCAGTTTTTGATTGGTTCAAACATTTTTTTTCCTTTTTTATTTATATTGTGCTGAGCTGCACATAATGCATTGGGTTAGAAATGTGCACTCATAGTTGTAACTCTTCCTAATATAACTGACTTACTCAGGTACAGCAAGGCTCATGTACCTCCATAATGAGCAGAGCCCAGAAAATGGCATCCTAACATTAGCTTGTAGCAGTCCCTAATGGACATATGTTGAGCAGCTTAGCCCACGACCACATGGCTCCTGAACTGTACTTATCCCAGTCACATTTAAACCCAGGTTACATATTTACCTGAACAGACATTCATGTTTTACGGCACTACTGACCCCTTAACGAATAATTATCTCAATAGACCATACAACTACATTTTACTTAAACTCTGCAACTGTCTGCAAATGAAATCAAGTATTACTTGACACTGAACAAAATGAAAGGTCAGCATACTCACCTCTTGTCTGCTGCCAGCTTCACAGCATTATGTATCTTAAAGTAATGTCACAACTGCCTTATGCTAACAAATAATAAAATCTTACTAAACACAGATAACTCTGTGAGATGTGCAAATATTGAAGAGATATTAAGGCCTCACTCTCACAAAAAACGCAGACAGTGAACATTGCAATAACACACCACATGCTATGAGCCTAGCCCTGACACATATTATAATTCATATGCTGATGCTGTAAAGTAATCCTTATTTAAGTCTCATAGACCTGTAAGGATTAAGTCTCAGCAAAAAATTATAATCAAACATTCTATCACATAATAACTCACCTTTAACAAAGAGTCACTGTTAGAAAAGGCCCTCTGTCCCAATACACCAGACCACTCCACATACACATATGCTTTAGCAATTGTTGATTCCATAGTGAGACACACAGATTCCTCACTTACTAGACTGGACATAGACAGATATTCCTCAAGGACACTATGTCCCTTACACCTATATCACATGGCACTTCTGCATGTGGAGAAGGGGATTACTTGGGGTGAGAAAGCCAGAGGGAGATGCAGAGAGACAAGTCTTAGCTCTCTATACATTTCACAAATGCAGGCAAGACCCTGATTCAGAGCAGTATACTCCCTTCTCCATGAATGATGCCTAGGTATTAAAAAAAGGTGATTGTTGTCATTCTGGAGGGACCCAGTATGTGTCAGCCCTGAATATGATGCTAGGAAGTGCTACTTGCTTTGCAGGGCATGGTCTGCACCTCTTGTTCAAAGACATCTGCATAGTGGCTAAAACCCTTGATGCCCACATATTACCTATGTAGAGGGTTTAGTGAATAAACATTCCAGTATAGCAAATGTATCAGTATCAATACAGGATCAAATGAAGGTGGCACTCCTCGATGCCCAAATGAGGACCTTGAAGCACTCCTGTATTTGGAAGGCATTCATGCATGTATAATCACTGAAACATGACTTTCCTGCCCAGAAAGCATGCCATCCTTACCTGGGTTTACCACTGTCAAAGGAAAACACTTCAAAGACCAATACACGTAAGGTTCAGTTAAGGCACTTTTAATTTACTTGCCGCAAGGAGACAAAAACATGTAGGAAGTATGTTCATTCTTATACTGGTTTACAAGACATGGCCTTCTAAGCTGACGTAATCAAACACAACTTTTAGCATTGTTCTACAGCAGATGTTGCTCAGATTTTCTGCTGACATGACTAGATTTGTGAGAAACCTTTGAGAAAAACAACCTGGCCTTGGTGACCATTAATCCATTTACAAGCCTCTATTGTACAGTGTTACTTTTCAAGGTACTCTTCTAATTCATATACAAGCAAATGCTGATTGCAGTTCATATTTTCAAACAGGCTTTGTCCTAATTATCTGTAACTTCTACAGCTGTGTATTTTCTCACAGCACAAAACGGAACTTCTTGTCTAAGCTTCATACAAGTAGTATTGTTTTATTCATTATTTTCCTAATGCAAGCAGAAATCACCTGCTTCTCAGTAAATTTCCAAGGCACAAGCAAGATTTTAGCTAACAATACAAGGTCAGAAAGCAACTGCAGTTTGTACAGATTTATGCAGTATGAAATAGAATAAATGTGTTAACCCTTTTCAAGCTCTAAATGCACTAAGCATATTACTAATACACACATTAATACATATTTTTCTGACATTCCCCCCTTTTAATACTTTTATTCTACTTTCAAAATAAGCATACACAGTTTGTTTTCTTCTCTTAACCTCTTCCACTCAGGATTTGCAGTTAAGAGAGTCATTCAGTTTAAACTTATGAAAGCATTCTCAGTCTTTTAACAGTTCTTCAAACTCAGTACTTTGATATAAGGTTTCAGAAACTGACGTCTACAAGGTCTTTAATCAGTCTTTTCATGCAGGGAATACCACAACAAACACATACTCCCAGTTGGAGCATACCTACACGAATGGCAATCAGGATGTTCATTAGGATGGTATCCCACCCCCCAAACCATTTCTGAAAAAAGTCTGTCAGTGAGTTTGGGCCTGGTTTGGTCATGGCCGACACTTGCTGAATTACCTCAAGATGATTGTCTATCTTGTGTTTATGGTCAGGAATATACGAACAGCATTCTTCTTGGATTAAAGCGCAAGTACCACCTCTCGCAGCTAGGGTGAAGTCAAGAGCCATGCGGTTCTGAAGCACTACAGTTCTCATAGCATTCAGTTCTTCAGTCACCAATTTGAGAGCGGAAAAAGTTGCATTACTCATTACTTCGAGAAGTATTGACAGTTTTCTCAGCTCCCAGATCGATTTCACTGCTCCATATGCCAGTAATATGCCTGCCCACAATATAACGCTATCACTTAAGTCCATATGTGTCAGTCCTTTGCCTAGAGAGTGATGGTCTTTCCAACGCGCATCGATTTGTCCCACTGGATTGACAGGTTTCTTGAAGACCTCTCGGACATTTTAAATTTTTCCTCGAGGCAAAACTGCAGTGTGTCATATGGCCGGAACCAGGTAACCCAAAATACAACTGCCGGACCAATTCTCAGGTAACCATTTGTATGCCTTTCTGCCACACACAAAATAACAGTCCTCTACTTTAGTAGTAACCTTGCTATGAATATACACTCGCCCTGCATGAAACATTTTTCTATCAATTGTAGACAGCTGTTTATAAAGAACAGAATTATGTTTTACTTCATCAAGTGTTTTGTGCATCAATCCAAGAAATGAATCATAGTTTGTATTACAATAAAGATCTACATTGTTACCTTTAGTGTAACATCTATAAGGAACAGTCACATTGCAATTGCTCCAACCCACCTGAACAGTATCATTTTTATAAAAACACACAGTTCCCTTTTGTGGAACAGACAAGTGCAATGCTATTTTATCTTGTGCTGTAATGGTTGAGGTATCATAAATCAAGTTCTCCCAGGTCTCATTGACCCCTAGGGGGACTGTAGTCATTAATAACCCCCGTATGCTGTTGGCAAAGCTGTACAAATCCAGCAATTCAAAACATTGAAAGTCTCAGAATACACATATTTAATTGCCTGGTAAATGTAAAAGTTCGGATGCCAGTTTATGAGTAACACTTCACGTTTATTCAGTTCAGTCTGTGTGGCTGGGAAAAGAAAAGGCCACAACAAAAAGATTATTGTAACTAGTACAGTTAACAGGATGATTATGCAATACTTCTGAGGAAAGGGTTGTTCTGCATTCCTGTTTCTTCAGGACTCTATCATTTTTGCTCTTGGCATGTAACAAGATTTTTGTCCAGTTTAAAGTTTTTAACTAATTTACAGTGCATCAGGTGGATCCAGGAGGCACTCTCTGCGATTTTGACTGAAGTGGGTGTTGACAAAAGCACTTGGTATGGACCTTCCCACTTTGGAGATGCCCAATTCTTCTTCTTAACTATCTTCAGCCAGATCCACGCTCCAGGGGGCACTGCCACGTCTAACGGTCTGGTTCATTCTTTATCTGAAACAGAATTTAACTGCAGCAAATGTTTAGAATTTAAAAGGTTTCGCATATACTCAGCTAATGTACTGTCAGCTTCCTGGTCTGCGGGCATGAGAGATTTCCACTGGGGTATATAATAAGCCCTTCCAAAGAGTTTTTCGAAAGGAGTCAATCCTTTTGCATTTGGAACAGTTCTCATGCTCAACAGTGCCAGGGGCAGGCAGTACACCCAATTTCTCTGTGTTTCCATTATTAATTTTCTTGGCTTACTTTTTAAAATCCCATTATGCCTCTCTACTAGCCCTGCAGATTGAGGGTGATACGCACAACGATTTTTCAGAGAAATACCAAAATGTCTACTTAACTGTTGTATGGTCTGATTTACGAAGTGTGTGCCATTGTCACTATAGATCCTTTCCGGAATGCCAAATCTAGGGATGATTTCTTTAACAAGAACTTTGGCCACAGTCGTAGCATCTGGATTTTTTGTCGGAAAGGCTTCCACCCATCTGGAAAACATATCTACAATGACAAGACAATACTTCTTATTTTCACATTTATTCAACTCTATGAAATCCATACAGATAGTATGAAACGGATACGGTGGTGTAGGGAAACTCCCTTGTTTGGGCTTTAATGCCCCTTGTGCATGATGTTTATTATAAACGTGGCATAACGAACAAATTTTTTAGAGTAGTTTGTAAATCCATATGTCGTGAACACTTGGTTCAAAAGCTGTACCATCCCCCCTGTTGAGACATGGCACTGCCCATGGCTCAACAAGGCTGCATATCTAAACAAATTAGATGGCAATATTGGTTTTCCTTCTTTAGAGATGTACAGCCACTTTTCGAGAATTGCTCCTCGTTTTACCCATCTTTGTTTTTCAACTTGCATAGTAAGTGTCTGCATTGTCTTTAACATTTCTAAGTCTAAAATCTCAGAGGGTTGCAATTCCTCATTCAAAAGAAATACTTCTGAAGCTGCCTGCTTTGCAGCTGTATCAGCCCTCGCATTACCTTTTGAAATCCTATCCTGTTGTTTGGTATGAGCTGTGCATTTACAAATAGCTATTTTCTGAGGTAACTGAATAGATTCTAAAAGATCTAAAATAAATTGTGCATGATTGATTGGTTTGCCAGTAGATGTTATCATTCCTCGATTTTTCCACTGTTGCGCAAAAACATGTACAGTAGAAAAAGTGTACTGGCTGTCAGTAAAAATGTTCACACATTTACCCTTTGCTAAGGTACATGCCCGTGTCAAGGCAATCAATTCTGCTGCCTGTGCAGATAAATTATGTGGTAAAGATTTTGCTTTTATAATGTCAGTATCAGAAACTACTGCATATCCTATTAGGTTGTGTCCTGCAGGACCCCTTTTGCACGAGCCGTCCACGTAGTATGTCACCTCGGTATCATCCAAGGGAACATCCATAAGATCTTTTCTAGGCAGTGTCTTTTGCTCAATCACCTGCAGGCAGCTGTGTGGTGTGCCATCCGCAGGGGTTGGGAGCAAGGTAGAAGGGTTCAAAGTCGTACATCGTTCAATTGTCATATAAGGTTGGCTCAAAAGTATAGTCATACAGGAAAGATGCCTAGCAGGGGAAAGATATGCTACCTTCTCTTGCAGTAAAATAATTGGGACTGCATGTGGCACTCTCAATGTGAGAGGGTGGAACAAAACTACTGAGGCCGAAGCCTGTACTGCCATTGCAGCTGCAACTACTGCTTGTACACAGTGAGGTAAAGACCGTGCCACTGGGTCCAGTTGTGATGAATAATAAGCAATGGGGCGTTGCTTGTCCCCATGCTGCTGTGTTAACACTGATATCATATAACCTTGCTTACAATCTACAGTTTGGAAAAAAACGTTTATGATAGTTTGGTAATCCCAAAACTAATGAGGACGCTATTAACTGTTTCAGTTTACAGAAAGTAGATTCCACTTCTGGTGTCCATTGTAACAAATCCTGCGCTGTCATAGGCTTTTTATAAATCAGGTTAGTCAATGGTGCTGATTCCAATGCATAGTTTGGAATCCAACTCCGACAAAAATTAGTCGTACCCAGGAAGGACATCATTTCCTTCTTGGTGGATTTTGGTGCTTGCAAAATCGCTATTTTTCTGTCCTCATCTAATGTCCTGCCCTCCTTGGATATTACATATCCTAGGTATTTAACTTGTTTTTTCCATAGCTGCATTTTATTTTTGTTTACTTTATGTCCTTCAGTGACTAAAAATTGTAATAGCGCTATCGTATCTTCTTTACAATCTTGCTGGGTGGGGGACGCCAGCAGGATATCATCAACATAAAGCAAAATTTGGCTACCTCTTGGTGGGGTAAATCCTGCCAAGTTGCTTGCCATTTCTTGTGAGAATATTGTTGGATTTTCACAATACCCCTGTGGTAGTCACGTATATGTATACCTTTTCCCCTGAAATGTGAATGTAAACCATTTCTGACTGTCAGGGTGTATCGGTATCAAAAAGAACGCATTGCTGATATCCACCACAGAAAAATATTTCTGTTGAGGTTTTAAATCATTCAACAGAGTGTGTGGGTCTGGCACCGTAGGTGCCCTTGGTATTACTGTGTCATTTACAGCTTGTAAATCTTGGACCATACGCCATTCTCCATTTGCTTTCTTAACAGGAAATAAGGGTGTGTTACATGGTGAATCAGGAGATTCCACCAGCACCCCTTCCTTAAGTAAAGCTGCTGTAATAGGTTTGATTCCTACCTCTGCATCTTTTCTTAAGGGATACTGTCTTTTTTGTGGTCTAAATGCTGACTTTGGCATTATAGTAACTGGTCCCGCTGTACGAATAAGTCCTACATCTGATTTTCCTGTTGACCAAAGAATTTCTGGTATATTCTGTAAGGCATTCTCTTCCTCCTTCATTAGTAGTGCTAATCAGCTGTCCTTGCTAGACTGCAAGTGTACAGCTGGATGGGTTTGAGTTATCCAATTCAACTTCTGCATTTGTACTCCCTGTTCTGACAGTTCTAACTCTGTCTGTTTTTCCCATCTTGTGACTTTTTCTCCTAAGTCTACCCATTTTACATTCTTGTCCTTAGTTAAGCTAACGTGGTAATCGATTAGATTTATAGAGTGCAAAGAACTCCTAGGGCAATTAACAGCTGGCTACACTGTTCCCTTCTGTGTCCCAGTGCAGATTACGTAATATCAATCTGTTTGCACAATTTCCAAACAATTCTTGCTCATATTCCTTATCAGGTCCTGGTGTGTTACAATAATACAGAGTACAGTGCAACAAATGCTGTTTATCAATGTCAAGGGAGGGGAACTTGCTGATGGCTACATTCATCAATTCTTCGGTCACTGCCCCTGGACCAGTCGTAACCAATTCCTGGCTGTACCAATAACACGTTTTACCCTCCATTTGCACTGCAAAGGTATCAATTTGTTGCTGTGCTTCCATACCCTGCATAGGTGGAACTACTGCTATACCAAATAGCTGCATAAGGTCTCTGCCCAAGAGGTTTACTGGGCATTTTGCAGAAACAACAATTTTGCTTTTCTGGGTCAATCCTGAAACAGGGTCAGTTATTGCAATATTATGGGAGGGGGCTCCCGATACAGCTGTCCATTAGCTGCTTTCACTAGTATGTAATCAGGTGACTGAGTTCTCTGGCAGTTTGGAGGGATGTATCAGGGTCCGTGATGCCCCTGAGTCACACAAGAATCTGACTTCCCTCCCTTCTACCAGGAGTGTAACTTCTGGTTTCGTGTCTGCTAAATAGAGCTCTAAGCTCAATAAAGCCAAATCTAATATTTCATTTTCTTTGCTATCTGTGACTTCCTGCACTTCCTCTATTTCTTCTGTCACATTCTCTACTCCCTCTATCACATTCTCATTTGTCCTTTCTCTGCTATCCCCTTCTAGTGATTCCTGACTATCATATAGTCAGTCCTCACCCTCCTTATCTTCCGTGGTTGCTTTCTTGTTTTTCTTGCAATCCCTTACCAAGTGTCCCTTTTTACTGCATTTAAAACATTCACCCCTTTTCTTTCACCCTTCAAAGTCCTCTGATCGTTGATCAGATTTTTTTGTTTCCCTGGGCATTTCTCTTGCCCTTTTTCCCGGACTGTACTACATAAACTTCTGCTCCATCTTCCACAGAAAATACTTGGGCTTTCGTTTTCTTTTTGCTATTAAAATGCCTTTCGGCATGCCTAGCATATTCAAGTAATGACTGTAACCTGCTTGCACGATGATCTAGCATGTGCTTTGTAATAAAGCTGCTTATGGGTGCAATACTGCCTTTCAAAAATGCATTCTTTAACTGCTGCTCATATGGGGAATCATGTGTCTGATCTTCAGGAACCTGCATTCCACAATGGTTATTAAAACATTCTAATAGTCTGGCATAATATCTGTCAATAGCTTCACCTTCCTGTTGGATGCATTGATTAATGCAAGTCCAGTCTGCCCTAGGCTTCCATTTCTCAGAGATTCGGTCTGTAAGACCTTTCACTCTGTTGTCTAATTATGCGCTACTACGTGGGAGGGGCCTGAGCGTAGCGTCACAGGGATTCCAGTCGCCACTAATCATGTGTCAATCTGGTCCCACAATTTGTCTGACTACTTTTTCTACCTCTTCTCTGTTTAAATTATAACTTAGCCTCATTCCTTGCAAATCTTCTAAGAACTTTCTAAAATTAACTTTTGGATGGGGAATTCCCTCAGTGGCTTTCCGGATGTCTTCCAGAGTCCAGGGTCTATACACTAGAATAGTTGGGTCCTGACCTTCTTGCCCTGCCTGAGGATTAGGTACTTCTATAAGTGGTCATATTTCTTCTTCACTCATAAATCGTGAATTTCTACCCATTTGATATAACTCAATGTCTCCTTTTGAGTTTCCTGCCCGTGTTCGAGACCTGGTCTCGACGGGATCTCTAATAAACGGTTTTGCTTTTGTAGTGTCTCTACTCTCAGAGACAGCAGGATATCACAGGGGTGGACTAACTTGTTCACTTGCCTCGTATTCTGGTAAGGGAGATGGAGGGGCTGATGCTATTACTAAGTTATTGTCCTCCTTATCTAAAAATATTGCTTTTGAATTATTATTCTTCTGTTCCCTTCGGTTTACTTCCTCAATCCACCTGTGTGCTTGAGGAACTCCTAATTGATGTTGCTTTTTTACCCGACCTCTAGAATCGGTTTTAAGCTGTTTGACAAGTTTGACAAGCGAGGATTTTTCTAATTTGCCATCAAATTCATACTTATTAACCCATTTTGAGTAGTATTTAATATTATCAGCATGCTGTGACTGCATGTATTTTATGTCTTTGGTTAACGGTGGATTTTGGGACCTTTTTGTACAATTATTACCCATTTTATTCTACCCTTTTAATCATTACGTAACACCTTATTTTTAATGTGGTACCACGGATGTTTTTATAGTCTCTTCAGAATGACTGCCTACCTGCTCTGTTTCCCTGATCTATGACAAGACAGTAATCTTTCTGTCCCTGACTTATAAACAAAGTCTCTAACAGAACAAATACAAATCTAGTCCTTGTTCTAAAACAGAAAAAAGAAGGTAGATTCACCTTACCTGAGCCTTTGTGATTGATCACCTGGTTTGAATAAACCCATCCTTCAGTCGCAGATCAGAAAGTGGCTGGCCTCTTTTGTACGACAATTCAGTCGGAGGGCTTTTCAACTAAGAAGAACCAATGTAGTTTCTTCCCCGTACGGTTTCAAGCCACCTGGCCTGTCTGATCCGAGGTGAAGTGAGGGTTTCTGGTCCGAAGGACCAATCTGTCAAAGGAAAAGATTTCAAAGACCAGTACACGTAAGGTTCAGTTAAGGCACTTTTAATTTACTTGTCGCAAGGAGACAAAAACATGCAAATACAAGGATTTGTCTAACTATTAACAGGAAGTATGTTCATTCTTATACTGTTTTACAAGACATGGCCTTCTAAGCTGATGTAATCAAACACAACTTTTAGCATTGTTCTACAGCAGATGTTGCTCAGATTTTCTGCAGACATGACTAGATTTCTGAGAAACATTTGAGAAAAACAACTTGGCCTTGGTGACCATTAATCCATTTACAGGCCTCTATTGTACAGTGTTACTTTTCAAGGTACTCTTCTAATTCAGATACAAGCAAATGCTGATTGCAGTTCATATTTTCAAACAGGCTTTGTCCTAATTATCTGTAACTTCTACAGCTGTGTATTTTCTCACAGCACAAAATGGAACTTCTTGTCTAAGCTTCATACAAGTAGTATTGTTCTATTCATTATTTTCCTAACGCAAGCAAAAATCACCTGCTTTTCAGTAAATTTCCAAGGCACAAGCAAGATTTTAGCTAACAATACAAGGTCAGAAAGCAACTGCAATTTGTACAGATTTATGCAGTATGAAATAGAATAAATGTGTTAACCCTTTTCAAGCTCTAAATGCACTAAGCATATTACTAATACACACATTAATACATATTTTTCTGACAACCACTTACCATGACTTTATGCCCAATACAGTCTGTGGTGGTGCATCCATATTTGTCATATTCCAGAGACCCACAAGTGGGATTAATTAAACTCCATCTTACACTAAATAAAGTCAACTATCAATTTATTGCCTGTTGTTAGATACCTAGCATGGCTCCAAAAGCTCATATCAGGATCATAAATATCATGGATGAACTCTCCGTAAATACAAACTCCATCATACTGGAAGACTTTAATTACCCATCAATTTACTGGAGTGTCTACACCTCCAATTTAGGATATGTACAGAAGCTTTTAGATCTAATAAATAAAAACTCAGTGGACCAGATTGTTACTAGCCCAACTAGAGAACAAAATATTCTTGACCCGGAACTTATAAATATATCATCATTATCACCAATAATAACTCCCACTCTGATTAAGTCAGGCCATATGCAGGTTACATTTTCCCACCAACTAGCTAAACCCACAGAAACTAATAGATTGGAATTCAAATACTCTAATTGTACAAATCTCCAAAATTCTGTGAAGAAGTGGCAAAGTTAATGTCTAACATCATCCAAGACATTGCCTCCACAGATTGATTCACAAAGAAGATTTATACCCACATAAATAAATATGTAAAGTCACAATACAATGGAGATTTTAAATGCAAATTGTCCTGGTTGTCTACTGATAAAATAAAAATCTACAACAGAAGGAAAAACAATATACAACAGATCCAAAACATCGCCATACCAAGGAAAATATTAGGAATGCAACTACGGACTGAAAAAACTATTAGATCTACTAAGATAGCTTATGAACTCAGGCTGACATCTGAAGCCAAGGAAATTTTCAAATTATTTACTTAATTTAGAAAACTAGAAGCAACTCTGAACAATGTACAGAGCTCATACTACATGGCAAGACCTACTAGAACCTGATGGATATTGCAATATACTAGTAAACAAATTAAATGCAATTGTCACTCCTAAGACAAGTACACAAAGCCATACGATACCCATAGCTCTTAAACTCCATTATCACTTAAAAACGTCTACTAAAAGTACTGTCCAAGTCTAAGGAAACTTCCTCCATGGGAATAATAATATAGCAGACTGTTTGTTAAAAAATACTTAACATGCCCTGGTTGGGAAACATAGCCTCATTACTGTAACAAGTCTCATTTGTAAGGCCACGGAGCACATTATAACAGACTTGATTGACATATACATTAAAAATGTAATCAGGCTAGATCCACAGCAGTTTGGATTTATCCCAGGTGGATTCTGAAAAGTCTGACACCATATCACTCTGACTATTTGGTATAATTAAAGGGGCAGTTTAATGTTTTAGAGTATTTAAAGTGAATTGCCACACTTTCCTTAACAAATATAAATAGCCATCTCTTAATGGGAGTAAATCCCTTACCATGTGCCATACCAAGTTGTACAGTGTTTGGGTCAAATTGTGTTCTAGTTTCACAATTAATTTAATTCATAAGCACCACCCCTTGAAATTTTTCTTGAAGCTGAATGCATCTGACATGACATCATGAAAGACTGTAACCACAATCCCTGATTACTACGTTAGGGTATAAGCTACCATTTCCCATCCTAGATGCTGCAATGATGGAGTCTTATATCCTAGTAAGATAATTTACCAGTGATTTCTATATGTGTAAATTCACAAGAATGAGTATGAAGCAGGCAAGCAACTTCTTAAACCACAAACAAATTTATTAATGACCAAGTAAAATAAAGTAAGATATTAGCGCTTTCGTCTCAATTCCACAATTTATAGAGACTTCATAAGATACAAATTTTAAAAGCAAGCAAACCATTTAAAAGCACATTCAAGTGACATCATGTCCTGAAGCAGTCAGAACAGAATAATTTAAAGCAACAGTATACAAATAAAATAGTATAATAAAATTCCCTGTCATAAGAATGTCGTATTAGCCTAAATTAAAAACGGAACTATTATAACTCATTATTGTTGTGCCAATATATGGGTTGATAATTAAGCTAATAATTTTATAAAAACCCGTACTTAATAATTCAATTTATTATTAATGTCTGCTAAGGGCTTTTAATTTTAGCAAAATACTGATAGACAAGTTGTCATTCAATCCTGGTCAACACATAGAGTTCAATTTAAGCTGCCATACGAGTTCCATTTTTTCAAGATAGTATGGCCATTCACCCCCCTCGGGCTCCAATTGCCACACAATCCAATATGATAAATTTAAACTCATGTTGTGGGGACCCCAATATATGTTTTGCCAAAGCGTTCCCTTCCCAACCATCTCGTATGTGCCTGAGATGTTCACTGATTCTATTCTTAAACTTTCTCTCAGTCTTGCCCACTAAAAACATGGGCATGAATCACAAATGGCACAGTAAACAACTCTCTCCGTTGTACATGAAAACTTTCCTTTTACCCAGATGTTCATACCATTAATCTCCACACAGTTCTCAGTTTCCAAAATATTTCTACAAAATTTACACCTCCCACATTTATGCATAACACCTCTACACTGTTCACTTTTCGTCATTTCGAACATATTTTTAAGCAGTGTCCCTTCCTATATACACAAATGGGTGTTTCACCTAAAATGTCCTTCATCTCCTTGTCATTTCTGATAAATTCCTAGTTTTTTGTTAAAATATTCTTAATATTGTTTGTTTCCCTATTAAATGTAGTCAGGAAACTGTTTTCATAAGACATAGTTGTTATTGGTGCATTTACTGTAGTTACATTGTTATCAATAGTAATCAGGCCTACACTTGTTACAACTGCGTCATCTGACTGTTGTTCCATAGTCCTATCCTTGATGTTCAGGATAGGGGTAAAATACCCAGTCTTTCTCTTATTAACTTCATTGACAATTTGATCTATATACACATATCATCCAAATAATGCATATATTTTTTGCAAAATTGGAAATATAGAGATGTTTTTAAATAATGTTTTTCCCACTCGAGCATGACAATATTGGCATATGGGCCCCAGCAAGCGGAGCCCATTGCCATACCTTCATTTTGAAGGAAATATTCACCTTCAAAAAGGATAAAGTTGAAAAATGGAACTCGTATGGCAGCTTAAATTAAACTCTATGTGTTGGCCGGGATTGAATGACAACTTGTCTATCAGTAGTTTGCTAAAATTAAAAGCCCTTAGCAGACATTAATAATAAATTGAGTTATTAAGCAAGAGTTTTTATAAAATTATTAGCTTAATTATCAAACCATATATTGATACAACAATAATGAGTTATAATAGTTCAGTTTTTAATTTAGGCTAATACAACATTCTTATGACAGGGAATTTTATTATACTATTTTATTTGTATACTGTTGCTTTAAATTATTCAGTTCTGACTGCTTCAGGACATGATGTCACTTTAACATGCTTTTAAATGGTTTGCTTGCTTTTAAAATTTGTATCTGATGAAGTCTCTGTAAATTGTGGAATTGAGACAAAAGCACTAATATCTTACTTTATTTTACTTGGACATTAATAAATTTGCTTGTGGTTTAAGAAGTTGCTTGCCTGCTTCATACTCGTTCTTGTGAATTTACTGGTTTATTCTTTTTTATTTCTATATGTGGAATACCCCATCCTTGAAAGTTTAAAACATTTGATGCTGTGTTAGTGAAACCATAATATCAATATGTAGCTGTTCCTCTAAAAAGTATGGTGCTTTTAATTACCCAGAATGCAATATATGCATATGTAAATTTTGACAATACCTAACTTTACATTCTTTTGTGGGTGTGGTTATAAGGAAAGGGGTGTGAGTCTGGCTTAATGTTTAAGGACTTTAGACATGAGGCTCAGGGTTTAATTTTGACTTTAGCTTATTAGCAAGGCTTACAATGATCCTTTAGTACAGTTAGTTAAGTGTTTTCCTATGAACTTATGAAAAACTGAATCAATAGTGAAATTAACATATCAGAAAAGTCATAATATTTGTTTTGTTTTCAAACCTCTTGATGCTTTAATTAGCAGAATATCCAAAATAAAGTACAAAACACAGATATATGAGAAGTGTAACAATACAGTTTAAATAAGGACGGCAACATAGTTCTTCTGTAGAATATGTTTGAATGCTATCATAGTCTATGTAGATTTATAGACAAGTAATGCTTTTTATTTGGCCTTTGCTTACATTACAGTTATATACACAAACACACACACACACACACACACACACACACACACACACACACACACACACACACACACACACACACACACACACACATGTGTGCCGCTCACTCAAATACTCACACATGCATATGAATTTGTACTTGTCTGTCTGTGTGTATGTATTTAATACACACACACACATGTTCCGTCGGACGTATACACATAAATATTGTATATGCATGTATGCGTATGTATGTATAAATACATATACACACACACACATATATTTATATATATATATATATATATATATATATATATATATATATACCGGATCAGTTGAGGCCTGGGTTACAACGACCGCCACCAGTACTGTTAGCCAACAAGGTGCTGGCAGAAATTGGGCTACAGTTGGCCGAAGGAGAAGAGGAAGAGGAAGGCATGCCGAAGGCAGGAAGAGAGGAGGAAGGTTAGGAGTGTAATAGTGAGGGTAGGAACTTTGAATGTTGGCAGTATGACTGGTATAGGGAGAGAGCTAGCTGATATGATGGAGAGAAGGAAGGCTGATATATTGTGCATGCAAGAGACCAGATGGAAGGGAAGTAAGGCTAGGTGTATAGGAGGCAGTTTCAAATTGTTCTATCATGGTGTGGATGGCAGGAGAAATGGGGTAGGGGTTATCCTAAAGGAACAGTATGCCAAGAGTGTTTTGGAGGTGAAGAGAGTGTCTGATAGAGTGATGCTTATGAAGCTTGAAATTGATGGTGTAATGATGAATGTTGTTAGTGCATATGCTCCACAAGCTGGGTGTGTGATGGATGAGAAAGAAAAATTTTGGAATGAGTTGGATGAAGTGGTGGTGAGTGTACCCAAGGGTGAGAGACTAGTGATTGGAGCAGACCTCAATGGACATGTTGGTGAAGTGAACAGATGGGATGAGGAAGTGATGAGTAGGTATGGTGTTAAGGAGAGGAATGCAGAAGGTTAGATGATTGTGGATTTTGCAAAAAGGATGGACATGGCTGTGGTGAATATGTATTTTAAGAAGAGGGAGGAGCATAGGGTGACGTACTAGACTGGAGGAAGATGCACACAGGTGGATTATATCCTATGTAGGAGGGCCAGTCTGAAGGAGATTGGAGACTGTAAAATGGTGACATGGGAAAGTGTAGTTAAACAGCATAGAATGGTGGTCTGTAGGATGACGTTGGTGATCAAGAAGAGGAGGAGGAGTGTGAAAGCAGTGCCAAGGATTAAATGGTGGAAGTTAAAAAAGGGTGATTGTGAAGTGGAGTTCAGGGAAGAGTTAAGACAGGCACTGGGAGGCAGTGGAGAGTTACCGAATAGCTGGGTAACTACAGCAGAGCTAGTAAGAAAGACTGCTAGAAAGGTGCTTGGTGTGACATCTGGACAGAGGAAGGAGGACAAGGAGGCCTAGTGGTGGAATGAGGAAGTACAGGAGAGTATACAGAGGAAGAGGCTGGTGAAGAAGAAGTGGGATTGTCAAAGAGATGAAGAAAGTAGACATCATGAGTATAAGGTGACGAGACGCATGGCAAAGAGAGAGGTGGTGAAAGCTAAGGATAAGGCATATGGAGAGTTGTATGAGAGATTGGACACTAAATAGGGAGAAAAGGACCTGTACCGATTGGCTAGACAGAGGGACAGAGCTGGGAAAGATGTGCAGCAGTTAAGGGTGATAAAGGATAGTGAGGGAAACGTACTCACAAGTGAGGATAGTGTGTTGAGTAGATGGAAAGAGTACTTTGAAGGGCTGATGAATGAAGGGAATGAGAGAGAAAGAAGGTTGGATGATGTGGGGATAGTGAATCAAGAAGTGAAACAGATTAGCAAGGAAGAAGTAAGGACAGCTATGAAGAGGATGAAGAATGGAAAGGCTGTTGGCCCAGATGACATACCAGTGGAAACATGGAGGTGCTTAGGTGAAATGGCAGTGGAATTTTTAACCAGATTGTTTAATGAAATTTTGGAAAGTCAGAGGATGCCTGAGGAGTGGAGAAAAAGTGTTTTGGTACCTATCTTTAAGAATAAGGGTGATGTGCAGAGCTGTAGTAACTACAGAAGGATACAATTGATCAGTCACAGCTTGAAGTTATGGGAAAGACTAGTGGAAGCTAGGTTAAGAAGGGAGGTGATGATTAGTGATCAGCAGTATGGTTTCATGCCAGGAAAGAGCACTACAGATGCAATATTTGCTCTGAGAGTGTTGTTGTAGAAGTACAGAGAAGGTCAGAAGAAGTTGCATTGTGTCTTTGTGGACTTAGAGAAAGCATATGACAGGGTGCCTAGAGAGGAGTTGTGGTATTGTATGAGGAAGTCGGGAGTGGCAGAGAAGTATGTAAAAGTGGTACAGGATATGTATGAGGGTTGTGTAACATTGGTGAGGACTGCGTGGGAGTGACAGATACATTTAAGGAGGAGGTGGGATTACATCAAGGATCAGCTCTGAGCCCTTTCTTATTTGCAGTGGTGATGGACAGGTTGACAGATGAGATCAGACAGGAGGCCCGTGGACTATGATGTTTGCAGATGACACTGTGATATGTAGCGAGAGTAGGGACCAGGTTGAGGAGACCCTGGAGAGGTGGAGATATGCTTTAGAGAGGAGAGGAATGAAGGTCAGTAGGGCAAAAACAGAATATATGTGTGTAAATGTGAAGGAGGGTAGAGGAATGGTGAGGATGCAGGGAGTAGAGTTGGTAAAGGTGGATGAGTTTAAGTACTTGGGATCAACAGTTCAGAGTAATGGTGATTGTGGAAGAGAGGTGAAGAAGATAGTACAGGCAGGGTGGAATGGGTGGAGAAGAGTGTCAGGAGTGATTTGTGACA